>NW_026585895.1:29029203-29128036 GCF_907164565.1 Psammomys obesus
CCAATGACAATGGCAAAAGCCCTTTAGAAACCATGGTTCTGATTTTAAAAGCTACCTGGTGCGACAGATTGCTATTTCACAAATAAGAAAAAGTGTTTCTGTCTGCGGCCCATTAGGAAGAATCCTGTCTGCCATCTCTGCTATCCTGTTAGAAAACTGGGCAAAACAGTCTGTAAGCAAAACACTTAGGAAGCACTGAGCACTTGTCTGAACAAAGCTCCAAAGTTTGTCAACAGACCATGAACTTCAATCATCATCTGGTGCTCTCTGTGTAGGACATAAATAAACATGTCAACAAAGATGCCAAAGTTCTTTTAGGTCATTTTCCAAGTCAGGATGTGCTATGCTAACCTGTGATTTAGTTTACATTTAACAGTGAAGCTTTGTTGTTCCATAGTGTGTTGGAGAGAGATTGAGGCAGTCTTTGGATATACTTCCTCATTTCCTCTTCAGGTAAGTTACATGCTCACCTTAGGACTGCATGAATGCAAAGGGCAAAGGGACGAAAGTAACAGCCTTTGAGTGCATCAAAGTTTCCCTTATTTTTAATCTATAATTTTGTATTTTTGTCAAAGGGAGTGGCTTACAAGTGATTATTTAAGCCTTTCCTCTAACTGGAAAAGACATGGCTACCTTTATGAAGAAAGCATTTGGAGCCACAAGGACAGACTTTAGTGGGTGAGAAGAAACCTAACAGGACGAGGTCTACTGTGAGAACAAATGTAAATTAAAAGTTCCCTCGTAAGCAACATACAAAGATGTCGGAGGAGCAGAGGAGCCAACAGTGGAGACAAGGACTGTCAACTAATTACAATAGATAGGTATAGCCAGGCACTGTCAGATATCTTTATGAACCAACTTTCAGCAGTTACAGTGACTTGACACTGAATACACTTGAATGCAGAGCATTCTTGGCAAGAAGAGTTTGATTTAAGAGATTATACATCAGAAAACAAAAACAGCAAGTAAAATATTGTATTGTGGATTTTTGTTCCTTCATTTTTTTTCCCTCTGTAGGTCTCATATAAATGAAAAAGAGATAGCAAAGAAAGGCACTAAATCATAAATCGTATCCAATTCCCCTTGATAATATGAGGCAAAACCCACTGTTAAAGCATAAAGCACTACTATTTTGATAGACACTCTACTATCGTTTTAGGGTTTTATTAGCATGTGACCCATAAAGAATTGTGAATCTGAAAGAAAATCAGCAGAAGATTTTCCTTTTTATCTTCTATCTGCTTTGAAATTGCCATAGAGCCTTATTTCTTTCTCAACACCTGATCTCCATGGGTGGGATATAGAAGAGGAAGATTGTGGGATTAAAAAAGTAGCACCCGTCCTCATGCCTGTTATTAAGCCCTCAGAAAAAAATGAAACACCTTTAAATATGTTATGGACTTGGACACAAGCTTAAACACAGCTTGTTAGAAGATATTTAAAGTGTGATTCACTTGTTATTAATCTTTTAACCTCTTTTACATCAAGTTGTGAGCAACAAGGAACAGCCTGACACCTCTGCAATGGTGATTGTGTCAGATTAATGGCCAGATTATCTCTGGAAAATCAGGGGGAAAAGCTTGTTTGTTGTGATCCCCCAAAGGAAAATGTTTTAAAATGCTAGATATATGGGTGATTCAAATGAGATCAAACCTTGGAGACCCTGTGAATAGGCAGATCTTCCCTTAACGGTTCTGCTTTAACTTATACCTAGCCTTTTACTCTGGAGAAGAACTAAGAACCAACATATGACACAAGGACTCATAGGTGAAAAGGAGAAAAATATCCAGGGAAGATAGAATAATGGCAATGAATCCCTATCATCTCCTTTTGCTCACAAATGTCCATAACTGAATTTCCCTAGAAAATCCTCCTGAGGACGGTGCAGACATGCCTACCTCTTCCTTCCAAAAACACGCTGGAGTCTTTGTTATTATATAAGAATATGTTGAGGCGGGGCAAGATGGCGGCGCCAGGAGGACTCTCATTCTGAGGAACAGCACAGCAGGATTGGCACAGTGACCAGCAATCAGAACTCGCGGCCATAAAACACAAGTGATTGTGTTTCACAGGTGAGAGGATACCCCACGGTGGGGGATTCAATCAGGTTTAACTCACCGGGCTAAACCGCGGAAGAGATCCTGGTTCCGCCAGGCGCTTGGTCGCCAGCCCGGGGCTACACGCCAGTGTAACCTGGTCACGGTCCCAGACTGAACTGTGGGCCCACAACACCATAGACTGGATTTCCCAGTCAAGAAATAACCCCACGGAGCAGGAAACAATTGGGACCGACCTCAGGTTACCCAGACATCCCCTGGAAAAGACTCGGGTTCCGTGGGTGCCCCAAGAGCCAGCCCAGACCCAGAGCCGGGACAGAGGCGCCTGCACGGAGCCCTGCCTGCTCGCCTGATTCGCCACCTCAGATAGAACTGTGGGCACCAGGGCACCAGGGCACCAGACTGCGTGTCTCTGGCAGGAGGAAACCCCCAGCGGAGGGGGTCAGCAGCTCTAACGCTTAGGACACCCAGCACCAAAACACTTCCTAGACTCACACAGACTCTAGTGCAGGCAGGAGCACTGTGCTCTGCCGCCATTATTGAGTTCCCCTAGGACACTGGGACACACAGCTGCATCCTCAGACCTACAAAAGCCAGAGAGCTATTACAGCAGCCCTCAGATACTGTGACAAGGATCAACCAGTTATCCCTAGCTAGACTGTCAAAACTGTGGGAATCCCTGGTCCTCCAAGAGGGCTGCACCCACAGCGTCTGGACCAGAGCAGTGCCTGCAGCCGCCATCCCAGACAAAGACACACAGCTTCTGGTCCAGAGTGAGGCACTCAGCCTCCAGACCAGAGCAGTGCCCCCAGGCACCAACTCAACCTAGGTGCACATTCTCCAGGTCCAGAGCGAAGCAATCAGCCTCTGGCCCAGAGACTTGCTGAGTGCACCTCCCACTTTCCAGGACAGAACTGTGCGCCCCAGGATAACAGACTGAGTTTCCCTGTTGGAAGAAAACCCCACAGCTAGGGAATCAGCAGGTTCTTCAAGACGACTGTACATGGAAATTTAGTGAGCAGCAGCACACTAAATTTATAACAAGAAACCCAGCAGTGGGGCAGCTGTCTTGAGAACTGCTATGGGTAAGAGGAGATCCCCCCCCCCGCCTAACAAAGACCACAGCTACTACTCAGGGCTATAAACCTGAGGTGAGCAGTGGCAACTCCTGAGAAACACTGGCCATACAGTGACCATAACCAAAAAGCAGAGAAGGACTCCTTCAGGAAAAATCATCTTCCGGCCAAGGGGATACTCCCTACCTCAGGACTCCAGGAAGCACAGAAACTAACAGCCAACACCTAAATCAGCCCAGTGGGTAGAGGTCAGCGTAAAAGCTCAACCAACAAAAGACAGAGCAATAAGGCATCTCCAGAACCCAGACATCCAGGAGCGAACAGCCCTGAACAATGCAGCATAATAGAAAATCAAGAAGATGACATTACATCTATGTTGATGAAGAGGATAATAGAGGAAACAAATGAAATATGTAAAGAATTAGAGGAAGATAAAACCAAACAGATCATGGCTATCTGTAAAGAAATGGAGGAAGATAAAGACAAGCAGATTAGGGCCATCCGTGAAGAAATACAGGAAGATGCAGCCAAACAGCTTGTGGCCTTCAGAGAAGAAATAATTAAATCACTGAAAGAAATAAAAGAGACAGAGTTGAAGGAACTAAAAGAAAAAGAGGAAAATACAAGCAGACAGGTGAAGGAAGTAAACAAAACAACTCAAGACCTGAAGATAGAACTAGAAAAATTAAAGAAAACACAAATGGAGGAAATAATAGAGAGGAAGAATTTAGGGAAGAAAACAGGAACTACAGAGGTAAGCATAACCAACAGAATACAAGAAATGGAAGAAAGAATCTCAGGTTTAGAAGATACAATGGAAGAAATCGATGTATCTATCAAAGAAAATGTTAAATCCAAAAAATTCCTGACACAGACCATCCAAGAAATCCAAGACAATATGAAAAGACAAAATCTAAGAATAATAGGAATAGAGGAAAAAGAAGACTCCCTTCTCCAAGGCCCAGAAAGTATTTTCAACAAAATCATTGAAGAAAATTTCCCCAAGTTGAAGGAGAAGCCAATAAGGATACATGAGGCCTACAGAACACCCAACAAATTTGACCAGAAAAGAAAATCCTCCCACCACATAATAATCAAAACAATAAGTATACAGAACAAAGAAAAAATACTAAAAACTGCAAGGGAAAAAGGCCAAGTAAAATATAACGGCAAACCCATTAGAATCACACCTGACTTTTCAACAGAAACTATGAAAGCCAGAAGGGCCTGGACAGATATCATGCAGACCCTAAGAGAACACAGATGTCAACCCAGGCTACTATATATATCCTGCAAAACTCTCACTCCTCATAGACGGAGAAAACAAGATATTCAATGACAAAAACAAATTTCAACAATACCTACACACAAATCCAGCATTACAGAAGACACTGGAAGGGAAAATACAACCCAAGAAAATTAGCTTCTGTCAAGAAAACACAGGAAATAATTAACCTTACTACGGCAAAACAAAAAACAACCAAGCACACAACCTTATGAACACAGGCAACATCAAAATCAAAGGATCTAACAGCCACTGGTCATTGAACTCTCACAACATCAATGGACTCAACTCTCCAGTAAAAAGACACAGATTAACAGAATGGATATGTAAACAAAACCCAGCAATCTGTTGCATACAAGAAACACACCTAACACACAAAGATAGACATTACCTGAGGGTAAAAGGTTGGAAGACAACTTTCCAAGCAAATGGACCCAAGAAACAAGCAGGAGTAGCCATTCTAATATCTGATAAAATAGACTTTCAACCAAAATTAATAAAAAGAGATGAGGAAGGACACTTCATACTCATCAAGGGAAAATTCCACCAGGAAGACATCACAATCCTGAACATCTATGCCCCAAATACAAGAGCACCCACATTTGTAAAAGAAACATTGATAAAATTTAAACCACATATAGATCCCCACACATTAATAGTGGGAGACTTCAACACCCCACTCTCAACAAAGGACAGGTCAACAAAGCAGAAATTAAACAAAGAAACAATGTCTCTGACAGAGGTCATGAATCAAATGGAGCTCACAGACATTTACAGAACTTTACACCCAAACACAAAAGAATTTACCTTCTACTCAGCACCTCATGGAACCTTCTCCAAAATAGACCATATAGTTGGTCACAAAGCAAGCCTCAACAGATACAAGAAGACTGAAATAATCCCTTGTATCCTGTCTGATCACCATGGAATAAAGCTGGACTTCAACAACAACAGAAATAGCAAAAAGCCTACACACACATGGAAACTGAACAACTTGTTACTAAATGACAGCTGGGTCATGGAAGAAATAAAGAAAGAAATTAAAACCTTTCTAGAACTCAATGAAAATGAACACAACATACCCAAACTTGTGGGACACAATGAAAGCAGTGCTAAGAGGAAAGTTCATAGCACTAAGTGCCTTCAAGAAGAAATTCGAGACAGCTCATTCAAGCAACTTAATGGCCCACTTAAAAACCCTAGAAAAGAAGAAGCAGACACACCAAAAAGGAGTAGACAGCTGGAAATAATCAAACTCAGGGCTGAAATCAATCAATTAGAAACAAATAAAACAATTCAAAGAATCAATGAAACCAAGAGCTGATTCTTTGAGAAAATCAACAAGATCGACAAACCCTTAGCCAAGCTAACTAAAAGGCAGAGAGACACCACCCAAATCAACAAAATCAGAAATGAAAAGGGGGACATAACTACAGACACTGAGGAAATCCAAGCAACCATTAGGACTTACTTCAAAAGTCTATACTCAACAAAATTTGAAAATCTAAATGAAATGGACAATTTTCTTGATCAATTTGACTTACCAAAGCTGAATCAGGACCAGGTAAATCAATTAAATAGTCCTATATCCCCCAAAGAAATAAAAGCAGTCATCAAAAGTCTCCCATCCAAAAAAAGCCCAGGACCAGATGGCTTCAGCGCAGAATTCTACCAGACCTTCAAAGAAGAGCTAACTCCAATTCTCTTCAAACTATTCCACAAAATAGAAACAGAAGGAACATTACCAAACTCATTCTATGAAGCCACAATCACCTTAGTACCTAAACCTCACAAAGACCCAACAAAAAAAGATAATTTCAGGCCAATCTCCCTTATGAACATTGATGCAAAAATACTTAACAAAATACTTGCAAACAGGATCCAAGAACACGTCAAAGATATTATCCACTATGACCAAGTAGGCTTCATCCCAGGTATGCAGGGGTGGTTCAATATACGGAAATCCATCAATGTGATCCACCATATTAACAAACTGAAAGAAAAAAAACCACATGATAATCTCCCTAGATGCTGAAAAAGCATTTGACAAAATCCAACATCCATTCATGTTTAAAGTACTGGAGAGATTAGGGATACAAGGCACATATGTAAACATAGTAAAGGTGATATACAGCAAGCCTATAGCCAACATCAAACTGAATGGAGAGAAACTTAAAGCAATCCCACTGAAATCAGGGACAAGACAAGGCTGCCCACTCTCTCCATATCTCTTCAACATAGTGCTGGAAGTCCTGGCTAGAGCAATAAGACAGTTGAAGGAGATCAAGAGGATACAGATGGGAGAGGAAGAAGTCAAATTATCACTATTTGCAGATGATATGATAGTATACATGAGTGACCACAAAAACTCTACCAGGGAACTCCTACAGCTGATAAACACCTTCAGCAAAGTGGCCGGATACAAAATTAACTCAAAAAAATCAGTAGCACTCCTGTATACAAAAGACAAAAGGGCTGAGAAAGAAATTAGAGAAACAACACCATTTACAATAGCCACAAATGACATAAAGTACCTTGGTGTAACCCTAACCAAGCAAGTCAAAGACTTGTATGAAAAAAATTTCAAGTCTCTGAAGAAAGAATTAGAAGAAGATATGAGAAGATGGAAAGATCTCCCATGCTCATGGCTTGGCAGGATTAGCATAGTAAAAATGGCCATCTTACCAAAAGCAATCTACAGATTTAATGCAATTCCCATCAAATTGCCAACACAATTCTTTACAGACATGGAAAGAAAAAATCTCAACTTCATATGGAATAACAAAAAACCGAGAATTGCTAAAACAATCCTCTACAATAAAAGATCTTCTGGAGGTATCTCCATCCCTGATCTCAAGCTGTACTATAGAGCAACAATTTTAAAAACTGCATGGTACTGGCATAGAAACAGAATGGTGGATCAATGGAATCGAACAGAAGACCCAGAAATAAACCCACACACTATGGACACCTGATTTTTTACAAAGATGCCAAAACCATACAATGGAAAAAAGATAGCATCTTCAACAAATGGTGCTGGTCCAACTGGATGTCTACATGTAGAAAAATGAAAATAGATCCATACTTATCACCCTGCACAAAACTGAAGTCCAAGTGGATCAAAGACCTCAACATAAAACCAGACACATTAAATCCGCTAGAAAAAAAAGTGGGGAATACCCTAGAACTCATTGGTACAGGAGAAAACTTCCTGAACAGAACACCAACAGCACAGGCTCTAAGAGCAACAATCAATAAATGGGACCTCATGAAATTGAAAAGCTTCTGTAAAGCAAAGGACACCATAATCAAAACAAAGCGACTGCCTACAGATTGGGAAAGAATCATCACCAACCCTTTATCTGACAGAGGACTCATATCCAGTATATATAAAGAACTAAACAAGCTGAAAAGCAATAAACCAAGTAATCCACTTAAAAAATGGGGAACAGAGCTAAAGAGAGAATTCTCTGTAGAGGAATATCGAATGGCAGAGAAGCACTTAAAGAAATGCTCAACCTCATTAGCCATTAGGGAAATGCAAATCAAAACAACCCTGAGATTTCACCTTACACCCATCAGAATGGCCAAGATGAAAAACTCAAGGGACAACACATGCTGGAGAGGTTGTGGAGAAAGGGGAACCCTTCTCCACTGCTGGTGGGAATGTAAACTGGTACAACCACTCTGGAAATCAATCTGGCACTTTCTCAGAGAACTAGGAATAGCGCTTCCTCAAGATCCAGCCATACCACTCCTAGGCATATACCCAAAAGAGGCACAAGTACACAAAAAGGACATTTGCTCAACCATGTTTGTAGCAGCTTTATTTGTAATAGCCAGAAGCTGGAAACAACCCAGATGCCCCTCAACTGAAGAATGGATGCAGAAACTGTGGTACATCTATACAATGGAGTATTACTCAGCAATGAAAAATAAGGAAATCATGAAATTTGCAGGTAAATGGTGGGACCTGGAAAGGATCATCCTGAGTGAGTTGTCCCAGAAGCAAAAAGACACGCATGGTATATACTCATTCATATAAACATACAACATAGAATAAACCCACTGAAATCTGTACATCTAAACAAACTAAGCAAAAGAGAGGACCCTAACTAAAATGTTCAATCCCCATCCTGAAAGGCAAAGTGGATGGACATCAGAAGAAAAAGAAAATAGGAAACAACCTCGGAACCTGCTACAGAGGGCCTCTGAAAGCCAGAAGAAAACAGGAAACAACCTTGAAACCTGCCACAGAGGGCCTCTGAAAGCCAGAAGAAGAAAACAGGAAACAAACTAGGAACCTGCCACAGAGGGCCTCTGAAAGCTTCTGCAGTATAGACTATCAAAGCAGATGCTGAGCCTGATGGCCAACTAATGTGCAGAGTGAATGGAATTTTATGTAAGAAGTGGGAAATAGTAAGAGCTGGAGGGAATGGGAACTCCACAAGGAGAGCAACAGAACAAGATAATTTGAACACAGGGAACTTCCCAGAGACTCATACTCCAACCAAGGACTATTCATGGAGATGACCTGGAACCCCTGCACAGGTGTAGCCCATGGCAGTTCAGTGTCCAAGTGGGTTACATAGTAATGGGAAGAGGGACTGCCTCTGACATAATCTGATTGGCCTGCTCGTTGATCACTTCCCCCTGAGGGGGGAGCAGCCTTACCAGGCCACAGTAGAGGACAATGCAGCCACTTTTGATGAGAACTGATAGACTAAGATCAGAAAGAAGAGGAGAACCTCCCCTATCAGTGGACTTGGGGAGTGGCATGCATGCAGAAGAGGGAGGAAGGGTGGGATTGGGAGGGGAGGAGGGAGGAGATTATGGGGGGATACAAAATGAATAAAGTGTAATTAATTAAAAAAATGTAAAAAAAAAGAATATGTTAGCAATAATAAGAAAAACAACTGTACAGCCCTTGAGACAAACAGAATATCAACACCCAGTGTTCTCTCCCCTCTGCAACTCACTTTCTTTTTTAAGATCTTGCAAAGTGCTCTGAGACCATACAATTGACCTAAGCAGTGACAGACTGACTCTCCTCAGTCATAACTGAGGCCAACTAAGTCATCTATTCCTTGGAGTTGAGTCCATGAAGGCAGAGCAAGCTATGTTAGTGATGTCCCTGCTTATAACCCCTGACATCACCACTAGAGCAGTCAGGCAAGAAAAGGAATACTGTAGAAAAAAAATATCTCATGTACTGTATGGATGTAGCACCTATCAATAATAAATCTGATGGCCTATAGTATAGCTTAGATAGGAAATAGGAGGCGGGACATCTGGTAGGCAGAGAAGATTCTGTGAGAGAGCCAGGGCAGGAGATTCATCTGGAAAGATGTGAAGAGGGCATATGCACGGTGTCTGAAACTTGGGCAATCAGCCACATGTCAGAATGTAGATTAAAATCAATGGGTTATTTTGTATTATGCACTAGTCAGAGAAGAGCCTAGGTATATGGCCTAGATATTTTAAAATATATTTTGAGTCTCATCCCCAGGGAGCTTGGGGATGGGAGAGAGAAAGAAAGAGGGAAAAAAAAAAAACTTTTACAGAGTATCCCAGAGAGAGCAAATGTTCTTGGTCAAACTAACTGCTTCTAGACCTCAGTAACTCTACCAAAGGAAGTGCAGATAAAATTTCCCATATAACCTACTGACTATCCTAAAGCCAATAGCCTTTTTCTGTTAGTCTAAAGAGACTTGTAATGTACTATACTTCTGAAGAAACCTATCAGTGCTTTTTCTGCGTCCTTCCTGTCAGTCTGGTCAGCACTGAACTTTTTCAGACTTGGTAAGCTTCTCTCCTCATTAATATCTATGGGTGTTTTCTGTGAAGATGTTAAAGGAACATCTCTCACTATATTAAGATATGGACCATGGACAGTAGACAGAGTCTTGCGTGTTTTAAGGACAGTACATACTTACTTGGAGCTTGGTCCGTTTTCAACCTGGTACATTAAGAAAATGAGACATGGTTACTATGATAGTCGGCTTTAATTGTCAACTTGAGACAGCTGAGAATCAGCTGGAAGGACTGTCTACATCAGATTGGCTTGTGGGAATGTCTGCGGTTGTTTTAATTGATGGAGGAAGACTAAGCCTGAATGTCGGGGAACTTTCTGGCAGCAGTCCAGATAAAAAGACCTGAAAAAATAAAAGTTTTATTTTCTTTTACTTTTGTTCCCCTGGCCTTTACTCCCCCTGCTACGTTTATCTGCTCAGTTACTGCTGCTGATCCCCTTCCTGGCATTAGAATCAGCCTTCTCAGGCTTCCATCTTGACTAAAAGTCAGGCATTCTCAGCATGTCTTAGTAGCCTGCAGTTCTTGGTATAGGGTTGAGGTCCCCAGGGGTTCCCAAACTCTGTCCACTTTTACACATCAAATGTTATTGCTCATCTTCAGCTCATATTCAGGCAATCATGTTGGTGAGACTTTATGGCTGTCACTTCTGACAGTATTAAGAGACACAGTGTCAAAGCAAAACTCCCCAATTCTCTGGCTCTTATAATTTTCCTTCTCCTCTTCCATGTTCCCTGAGGCTTTGGTGTAAGATATGTCTTGTAGACTTCTCTAAAGGTACAGTATTTAATATATATATATATATATGTGTGTGTATATATACATATATGGTATATGTATGTTATATATAATTTAGTTTATACGTATATTTGGCATATACAGTTTGAAACAATGATTAATACAAAAGCACATGAATTTGAAAGAAAGCAATGGGATTGTACTGGTGGATTTGAAAATGATTTAATAAAAAATATAAATCATAAAAAAAACAGACATTGTTCAGCTATAATCTTAGTCTTAGGGACCTGGTTGTGTCTTATCTTAGTTACTTTTCTATTCCTATGATAGAAGTAATCTCTATCACATGACCAGTGAAGCTTATAAAAGAAAAAGCTTATAGAGGCCTTATAGTTTCAGAGGGCAGGGTCATGACCATCATGGTGGGAAACATGGCAGCAAACAGGTAGGCATGATGCTGAAGCATTGCTAAAAGCTTAAATCTCGGAATACAACTATGAAGCAGCAAGAGCCAAGTGACAATAGTGTGGGCTTTTGAAACCACAAAGCCCACCCCAAAAGCCACACTAACTAATCCTTCCCAAATAGTTTTATCAACTGGGGACAAAGTATTCAAGTGTGTGAGCCCATGGGACCATTCTCTTTCAAACCACCCCAGGACTGCTGAGGCATCGGCCTCATGGATTGAGCAGCTACCAGATTCTTGACCTTTGTGGCATGAAGCAGCTATTGTAATATGGAGTTACACTATTCTTATTGTGTAGTGTGAGCCAATTTAATAAGCTGTCTCATTATATATTTCCATTCTTTCAGAATATTGACTACCAGCTACCAGCTATTATTTGAATAAACAAGAATGATATTTTATTAGTTGTCTTTGGATAATAATAAAGGGTAGGAATAAAAGAGATTCTATATACTTAAGCCAAAGACTACTTCATCCAGTATGAATTTCCTTAACAATATAGGAACAGCATCAACAGTAATAAAAAGGACCACATATATTATCATAGCACCTGTTCAGTTTTTCCTGTTTATTCATTATTTACCTATCATCAATAATAATTTGTTGTTACCAGAATCAGCAGTAATACTATTCAACAATAAAGGGATAAAGACACCTTAAATTTCTTCTGGGATACCTCACTCAGAATGATCTTTTCTAGATCCCACCATTTGCCTGCAAATTTCATGGTTTCCTCATTTTTGATTGCTGAGTAGTATTCCATTGTGTAAATATACCACAATTTCTGTGTCCATTCATTCGTTGAGGGACATCTGGGTTGTTTCCGGGATCTGGCTATTACAAATAAAGCTGCTACAAACATGGTTGAGCAAATGTCCTTGTTGTGTACTTGAGCAACTTTTGGATATATGCCTAAGAGCGGGATAGCTGGGTCTTGAGGAAGCACTATTCCTAATTGTCTGAGAAAGTGCCAGATTGATTTCCAAAGTGGTTGTATCAGTTTACATTCCCACCAGCAATGAAGGAGGGTTCCCCTTTCTCCACAACCTCTCCAGCATATGTTGTCATTTGAGTTTTTATTTTAGCCATTTTGATAGGTGTAAGGTGAAATCTCAGGGTCATTTTGATTTGCATCTCACTGATGGCTAAGTATGTTGAGCATCTCTTTAAGTGTTTCTCTGCCATTCTATATTCCTCTACAGAGAATTCTCTGTTTAGCTCCATAACCCATTTTTTTTAATTGGATTGCTTGATTTATTGCTTTTTAACGTCTTAGAGCCTCTTAGAGCCTGTGCTATTGGTGTTCTGCTCAGGAAGTTGTCTCCTGTGCCAATGAGTTCTAGGCTCTTCCCCACTTTTTCTTCTAACTAATTTAGAGTATCTGGTTTGGGTATCACAGAAGGAGAAAGACACATATGGTATATACTCACTTATATAGACCTATAAGATACGATGAAAACAATGAAATCTATACACCTGAAGAAGATAAACAAGAAAGAAGACCCAGGGTAAAAAGATCAATCCTCACATAGAAAGACAAATGTGATGGACAAGGGATGTAGGAGAAAACAAGTAACAGGACAGGAGCCTACCACAGAGGGCCTCTGAAAGACTCTACCTAGCAGTGTATCAAAGCAGATACTAAGACTCATAACCAAACCTTCGGCAGAGTGCAGGGAATCATATAAAAGAAGGGGGAGTTAGTATGATGTGGGGAGGATAGGAGCTCCACAAGGACCAAATATATCTGGGCACAAGGGTCTTATATGAGACTGTTTATCTAACCAAGGACCATGTATGGATATAACCTAGAACCTCTACCCGGATGTAGCCCATGATAGCTCAATAACTGGGTGGGTACCCCAGTAAGGTGAACAGGGACTGTTTCTGACATGAACTCAATGGCAGGCTCTTTGACCTCCCCACCCCCCAAGGGAGGAGCAACTCTGCTAGGCCACAGAGAAGGACTTGCAGCCAGTCCTGAAGAGAGCTGATAAAACAAGGTCAGATGAAAGGGGAGGAGGTCCTCCCCAATCAATGGTCTTGGAAAGGGGCAGGGAGGAGATGAGGGAGAGAGTATAGGGTTGGGAGGGAATGAGGGAGTGGGATACAGCTGGGATACAGAGTTAATAAAATGTAACTAATAATAAAAATAAAAATAAAAAAATTTCTGGAAAAAAATTTCTTCTGAATAGATTTTCTGATTGTGGCATTAATTATCAGCTAATAGCAAGGAATCCACCTGATGTGCTAATTCTGGGACTTCAATGATAAAGGAGTCATGGTGTCATCATAGACTCTTGGGCCTTGGTTGAAGACATTTTAACAAAAAGCTTTCATACTTGTTCATTCAAAAATATTGCTGGGTGTCATGAAAGCATGCAAAGGGAAATATCACATGAACAGGAAATTTAAAGGACATTTTTCACAGAAAACATATTTTTACTAAAATGTGAAGCATAGCTAGATTATTTAGCTAAAGAGACATGGAGATAAAGTTACTGAAATAAAGTGTATTGAGTGAAAGAAAAAGCATTTGGAAAAAAATGCAAAGGAAGGAAAGACAAAATTTCTAAGGAGCTAAGAATATCACAGTAGGTCAGAATAGAATGTAAAGAAATGAGAAGAGACTGCAGAATTAGCAGACCTCCAACTTTAGAATGTGACGGAACTTAAATCTGGCTACATGTAGTATCACTTAGAAGGCTACAAATAATAATAATAATAATAAAACACCACAGATGTAAGCTTTGTCTTGACACTTCAAGGATATTCTTCTGGTCTCTGAAACATCGTCATGAATTAAGGTTAATTAGTTGATATAGTAGCAATACCTACATTCCCAAGAGCTAGAAATGACCTATGAAAACTCTCTCTCTCTTTATATATATATATGTATATGTATATATATATATATATATATATATATATATATGAATACAGAGTGGTGCGTGTGATTTACGGGTTGAGCATCCGTAGTTGGGAAACTAATAATGTTCGAAAATCCAATTTTTATGGTTTGAGAACATCTTACACACACACACACACACACACACACACACACACACACACACACACATATATATATATATTGCATTTTGATTAAATTCACTCCCCAAACCCTCTTCTGTCTCCTTCTACTATTCCCTCTGAATTTCAGGATTTATTTTTTATTAAGCACAATCTATGTTTCTATTTGGGGCTGCATGTACCTTCATGATAGAGAGCCATCTACTGGCCTACTTGTAGCTTCTTGGGATCTACACCTTCAAATATAAACGTTTTGATATAATATCACAAGTGGAAATTTCTACACTTAACCACATGTGATGGGCCACAGGCCAAATGCAAACACACACAAAATACTTTATACCATTACGTTAATGCTGAGTGTACAAAGTATGTGAAACATCAATAATTTAATATCTTCATGAGGTTCTTTGCCCATATATAAATATTCTAAAGGTCAAAGTACTTCTTGTCCTAAGCAGTTTAGGAGAGGGCTCTTCCTGGGATGTACTCTGCGTGCTAGCTGCTGTGGCTGTGATTTCTCCCCTGTTTCTGACTGCCCTTTGTCAGCAGGAGAAACAGAACACGGATTGCCTCCTGTGGATTCCTTCTTGTTGCCATTGTACTCATGAGAACTGTAGCTATAGCTCAGACCTATTGTGGAAATTCATGATGTCCACAGAGCCACTTCAAAATTACCACATCGTGATGCAGATGTTCCCTTTTTCTCGCCAAAGCTCTTTTCAAAGTGGCTTAATTCTGAACATTTTCTAAACTCTTCAAACACATGAATGATATTTTGCTTGCCTGCATAATATCCCCCAACCTCTTACAAGCCTCTCTTGGAAACAGCTCTTCTTAAATGTACGGAGAGAAGCCAATTTATTTTTATACAGCAGTTGAAGCAAGGCCAAGAACTGAAAAGCAAGTTTTTTTTTAAACCTCTGGGTGAAAGTAAATTCTGACATGACTTCACCCACACTGCTGAAAACGAAGACAAGAAATGACAAGGGGCTCCTGAGGAATTGATTGCGGACTGTTTATATCTGGAACAAAAAAAGGAGGGAAACCTGCTTTAAAAAAAAAAGAGCTTTCTTTAATTATTCCATGATGTCAGCTCAGTGCAGTGTTTTGAAGCCAGTGGTATTAATATAGGAGCAAATGTGATGGTCTCGAATAACTGGAAAGCGCTTGTCTCTAAAGGCATTGAGCTAGTTATGTAAGAGAGTTTCCTTCTAGTGTGGACTCAATCAAAGGGTGATCACCAGCTTCGAATAACACCTATCAATTACTAGCAAAAAGAATGGGAGTTAGACCTAGCAGAATAGAATACTGCCCCAAAGCTATTTGGCATTTCAAGAAAGGAGAACAATGGACCAAACGGCTAAATCATTTTCCCCTCTGGCTTTCACACACTTAGAGTGTACAGGAAGTCAGAATGTTATAGAAGTAGAAATCACACTCACTAGACAGATGACAAATAGACCTTGGTCTCTGGCTTGGATTCTAAATCCTGGGAGATTCATTAAACTGGGTTGATCCATATTTTTCTCAACAATAAAGTTAATAATAAAACTAGATAATTTCTAAACTCTGGTTCTGAACTTAGTAAGTTAAGGTCTCCGTACTTCTTGTTAGCATCAGTAACTAGCAAACTGCTTGTATGAACAGAAAAAGTAGTGAAAATGTTTCTTTATAAAAAACAATATAATTATACTTACACACAGATTAAAACAATTATAAAACTTGAAAATAATATGCATTGAATGACTACAGTGTAAACCTATGTGATTGAAGGAGCCACGTTGTAAATGTTGAATTAAGAGAGATAGTACCTGGACATGAATTCCTGCTAATAATATGACCAATATTTTCTACAATGTTTATACAGCTAGCAATTCGGGCATCTTGCCTGGGGCTAAATTTTAACTTAGTCTTTAATGATAAAAATGCTCAAAAGCCAAGTAACTGAGTGATGAGACAAGATTATTGGTTACATTAAATGCGATTATATTTTTCTCATTAAGGTCCTTGCTTGGATATAGAATAGAGATGGGTAGAGTAACATCATTGTGCTGAAAACAATTAATTTGCTACTACTGCTGATAGTCATTTGCCAATGAAAAAAGATTGGCAGCAAACATAAAAGGTATTCATGGAGGATAAAGAGCTCTTTCTATATACAGCGTTGTAGACATGAGCCTAGCAGTTGAGAGACTTCAAGCCATATGGTGAGTTCTTGATATATATGCTTGATGGGTTTTTGTTGTTGTTGTTTTATTTGTTTTCTTGCTTAGTTTTTGGTGTTGGAAATAAAACTAGAGCCTTCTACAAGCTAAAGGATAGTGGTCTGCCCCTGAACTATGCCTCTTTGTCCTATTAGCTCCTTTGGTTTTATATTTAAAAGCACATAGTACTCAAATCACCCCGTAAGAGCATTCCATTAATCATAGAGAAGGCCAGACCTCAATATTAAATTTAGCACAACCACAAAAAGAGCCATTTCAAAGCTGATATTCTTCTCATAAGGATCAGTAACTTCACTATTCTCAAAAGGGCAATGTGTGTCAAACGTAATCATAAGATGGTGAGTAATCAGTACTTATGACTGTATATAGAGAGGGGCATTCTCTGGTTTTTCTCTAGGACTCCACAGCCTCATGTCATTCTTCCTTTTCATTTGCTTCTCATTCTTCTCCTTCCAGGTTATATTTTGCTTTTTCTGATCATAAAAACACCGAAGTGACTATAGCTCTCGTTTTAAAATCCATGCTTAATTTCACCTGTGGTTATTGTCTTCATGACATTAAAAAAATTCTTAGCTGTAAGGACAAATGTTGCTTATCCCAGTGTTTTAACCCTGCAACTTTGAAAGCCCCTATGAAATATAGGTATCTGAAACTCATGACCAGTTGAAATTTTCTGCTTACTTTTCCTATCCAACTCTGCAGTCTTTTCTATTGTATGTGTGGTCACTGTATCTTTCATTGTCTCAAACCAATTTCTTGTGATAGTTTTTTACTTCATTTGTTATTACTGCATCCAGCCATATAACATACATCCAGAAGTTGTCCATCCCTCCTTCTGAATTTCTTGCCACTATTCTCTTCCAAATTACTATAAACTTGATCGTGCTTTTTGCAAAGCTTGAGAGACTTGTTTATCTTTAAATTCCTATGGATTATTTCCATGGGCCTCTGCTATCACATAGAAGCCAGAGGAATCCTATTAAAATAACATAGCATCTCATTCATATGACAGAAACTTTCCAATACTTCCTTATTTTGGCAAAGAATTCATTTCCATTTTACTGTTATTTTTATGTATGACTGTACATGCATGCCTGTATATGTAGACATCGGGAGTGTCATTTCTCAGGAATCATTCACCTTCTGTTTGAGACAGAGTCTCAAGTAGGAGCAGAGCTCACCTTTAGGCTAAACTAGAAACTCATCCTCTGGGATCGACCAGTCTCTGCTTCCCATATCTAGGACTATGAGTATGAAGAATCATGACAAGCATATTGTATGAGGTCATGGGCTGAAGTCAGATTCTCAGATTCTCCTTTCTCACTCTGTAAGGCCTATTCCTTGCTGATGGGAATATCTCTCTTGTCCCAGAGGGCTATTTTCTGCAATAATCTTACATTGCTTAGCTTTGTGGTCACTGTGGCAAAATATCTAATAGAAAGTACTTAAAGGTGAGAGGTGGATTTTACATAAGAAATTAGTGCTTTCAGAATGTTCATTTCCTGCTTATTTGAGAATATGCACATGGTCAAAACAAAGCAGTGATAGGTATAAGAGGTAGAAGACAGCTCTTGGCTTTATATCTGACTAGGAAGCAGGACAAACAGGAACCTGGAAATAGATAGATATAACCTTTAAATACCTGCCACAATGACATACTTCTCCATTTAGGCCTTATATGCTAAACCCTATAACCTCCAAACTTAGTCCTACCAGCTGGAAACCAAGCTCTCAAAGACAGGATCCAGTGATGAACATCAAAACGGTTTTCATTGTCCTTTCTCTATCCCAACCTATCCTGTTGATCACTCAACCACAGTCTTCAAGCACTTTACACTTGATGCTCCTTATTTATAAAATCTCCTCACTCCATATATCAACATTACTTTTATGTCTTAATCAAGTATCACCCATCTAATGGAGTATTTTCAGACTCTCTGTTTGAAACTACACCTCCACCAACATCCACCCACCAGCGTGAGTTCCCTTTCTCACTCTGTGCCCTTAGTCCTTTATTTCTGTATTCCATGAAAGCCAGGTCTATGTAACAGCTACATAATACACATTTAATGCCTATAACACTATTTAGAGCATAGAAGATGTATGACTGTTTGTTTAAAAAAAAATAGAAATATTAGATCATAGCTTACAAAACACAAGTCATGAGCTGTGTCCACTCTGTTTACTGTTCTGTTTCTTATGCCAGGTGCATAACTAATGGAGTCTTACTGATGTTTAAATCCCAGCTGTTTGCTTTTTGCCTTTCATTGTTTTTGTTTTATTTATGTGGTGTAATAGAGCTGTTGGATGATGATCCACTTTGGAATAAATGTTTACTTTATTGAGAATTTGCCAATTTAAGAATTTTAATTGACCTATCACACATGGATGAATGGATCAAGTAACTCCCCACAGCTAAAGCCCATTTGTCTACATGGGACCAATGCCACATTAAAGATATCTTCCCTGCCAAGAAATTTTTATGCATATTATCTTCAAATTGTTATTTTGATTTCTATTGGGCAGTTCCTCTTTTTTCCTATTTTTTTTTGTTTGTTTATACATTCCCAGTATAAGGAACATCTTCTA
Source organism: Psammomys obesus (assembly GCF_907164565.1). Classification (NCBI taxonomy): domain Eukaryota; kingdom Metazoa; phylum Chordata; class Mammalia; order Rodentia; family Muridae; genus Psammomys; species Psammomys obesus. The sequence goes on from NW_026585895.1 coordinate 29,048,484, forward strand.
ATTCATGCCCATATGTGCATGAATTTGGTCACATACGTGCATTACTTATCTGAGTATGTTGAGAGCATTTTCTGTCATTTCAGTACACGTAGGTTCTGGCTGCACAATATGCTTTCATTTCATTTATAGCTAAACTGAAGAAGAGTGACAATGTGGAAATGAATAGAGTTTACCCCTGTTCAGCTTGAGAAATTGCATCTGACAGAAAATGAAAGGAAATATATGGAAGTGATGAAAAAAAAAAAGGAAGAAAAACAAAAACTTATCAAAGGAATAAATGGGATTCTTTTCTCCTTTCCTCCAACAAGGAAATACTATGTTCTTCACCAATTAAAAATATTGGCATCATTTAAGAATTCTCATTGCAGTTTACTTGGTGAAATTTTTGCTCATTATGTTACAGAGTTTCAAATCACTGAAGACAACATTTTGCATCACTGCTAACATAAACAGTACTTTGGAATATATTCTCCCACATTATAGAAAAGATTATCAGTAGTCAAGACATTTAAAATTAAGCTCTCGGTTTAGAAGTGAGTCTCCGGCCAGTCCTGTTCTCTAAACTCTCCGAGTAGTGACGTAGTGACACTTATGAGATAAGCGAACTTAAGATGCATGTGCCCGCTCACCAACATCTCTTTCTTGTCTTTGCTTTACCAGGCCTTGGCCTTCCTTCTGGAACCACCATTTCTTTATGGTTATATCTGCAGGCTGAGCTTATCCAACCTCCCACTTCCAAACATGTGTAGGAATGAGATCTGACTACTCTGTCCGTTTCATCTTTTCTGGTTATAGTTACTGACCCTTGGGGAATCATTTCAAAGCCTTGTAAGCATTAACATTTAGAATCAGACATTCTTAGAACTCCTCCATTCTTTTCCCAATCAGAGATGATGCCCTAAAATAGAAAGTTACTCCTGGTGAGTGTGTTCAAGTACCAAGAGAATGTTAATTCGTAGTTTTTTGTTGCTGTTTCGTTTTTAACTTAAACTTTTTGTCTGGGGTTAGTATAGCCATAATAGCTCTCTTCTCATTAAAACTTGCCTAAAACAGTTTTTTTTTTTGCTCCTGAATTTTAAAAACTAATATTGTTCTTTGACAATTCCATTCATGAATATAATGTATATATATATCATGTCCTGATTACTCTCCGAACCCTTTTTTTTCTCCCTCACAACTGTAACAACCTCTCAAACCAGCGTCTTTCTCAGATTCATCACATTATTTGTGTGCATGTGTAGGGCCTAAACATGAATGTATCAGTCAGGGTTTTCTAGAGTAACAAAACTTATAGAATGACTCTCTCTTCTCTCTCAGAGAAACCAAACTTGTAGAATGATGATATTTATTATAATAATTTACAGGCTGTGATCCAGATAATCCAACAATGGCTGCCCATAAATGGAAGTTCCCAGAACCAAATAGTTATTCAGTATACAAGGCTGGATGTCTCAGTTGATCTTCAGTACAAGACAGAATCTCAAAGAAATAGTCTCTAATGCTAGTAAAGGAATGTTCTAATAAGGTAAGAGCAATTAGGCAAAGAACAAAAGCTTCCTTCATCCTCATCTTTATACAGGTTTCCTGCAGAAAGCTTGGCTCAGATGATAGGTGGGCCTTCATCAAAAAGATGTGGATTAAAATGTCTTCCCACCTCAAAGATCTATATTAGAAATAGACCTTTCCACTTCAAATTAGGCAAAAATCATTCACAGGTGTGCCCCTCCATTTTTGAGTTGTAGCTAATTCCAGATGTAATCAAGTTGAAAACAATTCATCTTTGTTCATAAGTCAGACCATTATAGATATAAAATCTTTCAATGTCACTTTCTGCCACACTGGCTTGAGGAAGTGCCACTCACTAACCTGAAAGCTTACGTATTTGGCCAGGCTAGCTGACAAGATCTTTCTGTCCATGCTTGCCAATTCTGGGTTTAGAGACACTCAAGTCATCCCTGGCTTTTTACTTGGATGCTTAGGAACTCAAACTCACATAATCATGCTTGCACAGTAATGTCTTATCCACCGAGCTATCAGCTTAGTTCTGAGATATAATCCGTTACAGAAGCCTGTTTAACTCTCACAAGCATGTCTCAATTAATAAGGAAAAATTCTTTTTAGTAATATGAGAATAAGAGTTTGAAGGATGTAATACCTGACAATTAAGATTCTGTTAGAAGGGCCAGGCAGTGGTGGAGCACACCTTTGATCCCAGCACTCTGGAAGTAGAAGCAGATGGGTCTCTGTGAGTTAGAGGCCAGCCTGGTCTACAGAGTGAGTTATAGAATAGCTAGGGTTACACAGGGAAACCCTGTCTCAAAACAAAATCTAACAAACACAAAACAAAACTAAACTAAACTAAACAAAACAAAGGATTCTGTTAGAAAGACACACATATAATAACGCATAGAACCAAGAATAGAAAGGGTCGAGATGCATGAGAACGTAGCTCACACCATACCTCTGTCTCATATTACACCTGTTTGATTCAGACGCTCAGTTCAAACACTTAATTTATAACGACATTCGCAACAGATGTTCTAGTAAATACATTAACATATTTTCAAAATGCAACGTGAACTACTTTTTAGCAAATTTTAGATGCAAGAGTTAGAGCTGAGTACTAGGAGGCAATATGATTGCACTTACTTTTATTTTTAGTAATTTAATCTTTAAAAATATGTGGCCTACAAATATACTTTATTCAACAATTTACCGGAGACAAACGAAAGAAATGAGGAACCTAGCAAAAACAAGCTGCATGAATGGGGCTGCAGGTCAGCTAGCAGTAAAACTCATTTATGCTTGTGTTTTATGCTTCTTATTTTCTTAGTGTTAGCTGAAGGGTGACCAGATTTTTAAACAAAATGGGGACAAGTTTCTTGGAATGGCTCTTTGGGGTTTGGGATGGTGGTCACACAGAGGATGCAACTGCAGTTATCTCTTCTCATTTCAACTCCTGGAGGTGTCTCCTGGATGCCCTTAGAGTGCTGACGTTCCCGATAGTGTTGATGATTTAGTGGTAGCTCTGAACAAGGGGGAATGAATCCCATCATGGACCTATTCACAGGTGCTTGTAAAAAGGCATGGATGTGTTATGTGTTCCTTGCTACTTCAGTCTAGAAAACAAAACAAGCAGTTGTGATATAAACTGGTCAGTTACTGCTATGGGTCCATTCACTCTTGGCACCATCCTGGCATATCTAGAAGGAAGGAAGGGAGTGGGCATACTACATATCTCTCTATCTTTACTTGTTCATCTCTAAATATAGTAATTTTTTTAAATTTTTTATTAATTACACTTTATTCATTTTGTATTCCCCCATAAGCTCCTCCCTCCTCCCCTCCCGATCCCACCCTCCCTCCCCTTTCTGCATGCATGCCACTCCCCAAGTCCACTGATAGGGGAGGTTCTCCTCTCCTTTCTGATCTTAGTCTATCAGTTCTCATCAAAAGTGGCTGCAATGTCCTCTACCGTGGCCTGGTAAGGCTGCTCCCCCCTCAGGGGGAGGTGATCAACAAGCAGGCCAATCAGATTATGTCAGAGGCAGTCCCTCTTCCCATTACTATGTAACCCACTTGGACATTAAACTGCCATGGGCTACATCTGTGCAGGGGTTCTAGGTTATCTCCACGAATAGTCCTTGGTTGGGGTATGAGTCTCTGGGAAGTTCCCTGTGTTCAAATTATCTTGTTCTGTTGTTCTCCTTGTGGAGTTCCCGTCCCCTCCAGCAATTTTTATGGCAAAGTCATGAGTCTTGAGATTACGACAGCTTTGGGTATGTGCTTAAAGTGTGGCTTCAAGTCCCGCTCCTACTATTTTCTAAGCTATTGTTAGTCGGTGCAATGCACTTAATAAACATCTGCACAAGAAATAATTAACGAGACTATACATTTTTTTTGAGTTTTATTTTTTTCTTATCAGTTACATTTTATTAACTCTGTATCCCAGCCGTGTCCCGATCCCTCATTCCCTCCCAGTCCCTCCCTCCCTCCCTCATCTCCACCATGCCCCTTTCCAAGTCCACTGATAGGGGGGACCTCCTCCCCATTCATCTGATCCTGTTTTATCAGGTATCTTCAGGACCGACTGCAAAGCTCTCCTCTGTGGCCTAACAGGACTGCTCTTCCCTTGGGGGGTGGGGAGGCCAAAGAGCCAGTCATTGAGTTCCTGTTAGAAATAGTCCTTGTCCCCCTCACTATGGGAAACCAATTGGTTACTGAGCTACCACAGGCTACATCTGAGCTGAGGTTCTAGGTTATATCCATACATGGTCCTTGGTTGAATGACAGTCTCAGAAAAGACCGTGTGCCCAGATATATTTGGTCCTTGTGGAGCTCCTATCCTTTCCCCATCAGACTAACTCCCCTTCTTTCTTATGATTCCCTGTACTCTGCCAAAGGTTTGGTCATGAGTCTTTGAAAACACTGCTAGTTAGAGTCTTTCAAATGCGCTCAGTAGACTCCTGTCATACGTTCAATTCACATCCCATCTGTCTTTCTACACAAGGATTGATCATCTTACCCCATGTCCGCTCTCTTGATTATCTTTTTTAGGTGTACAGATTTCATTATGTTTATCATATCTTATAGGTCTATATAAGTGAGTATATACCGTGTTTGTCTTTCTCCTTCTGGGATATTTCACTCAGGATGATCTTTTCTAGATCCCACCAAATGCCTGCAAATTTCATGATTTCCTCCTTTTTGATTGCTGAGTAGTATTCCATTGTGTAAAAATACCACAATATCTGTACCCATTCCTCCCTTGATGGACATCTGGCTTGTTTCCAGGTTCTGGCTATTACAAATAAAGCTGCTATAAACATGGTTGAGCAAATATCCCTTTTGTGTACTTGAGCAAACTTTGGGTATATACCTAGCAGTGGTATAGCTGGGAGACTATAGATTTTAAAAGCATGACACAATGCCCATTACATCAAAAGCAGTGATCAATCATTATGGGTTAAAGTTATTATGGCAGTTTCATGACTCACATCATATGTCTTCCACATCTTCATGTTTTGAGCCCTGAGATCACAGAAGCTAGAGCTCCCTGTATTTACTGAAAGCGTCAATCAGGGCGAAATTACTTATAAAAGAACAAGAGATGCAAAACAAGGAACCACAGAGCTGAATCACCTGGTATAGGCAGTTGAGATGATAAATACATCAGAGCAACTTTTCAACCTTTCATTGAAATTAAAATTCTAGCCACCACCATTTGCCTCCCCAAGAAGGTGAATTTTGAGTGAAACATTGAATTGGTCATTCCTTCTTTTCTCTTAAGTTCTCAAAGTCTCACTAACAACAAATAAAGTTGCATACTATTAGGAATAACCAGGTAATGATGTAACTCAGACAGAAGCAAAATATTGTGTTTTGTTATTTTTTTTTCCTTAGAGATTTATCAAAATTCTTCCTTCTGTTGGTTAAACCCATGGCATTAAAATGTGCCAGACAGTGCTATAAGTGCTTAAGACATCATAAAGGGTCAGATAGTCCATAGATCTGTTAGTATTTCAAGACGAAACCTGCCTCAACCAAGGAGAAAACAGAACCACGCAGACTTCTAGATTAAAACAATTTTTTTTTAATTTTTTTATTTTTTATTTTTTTTTGCTTAAGCAGAACTCTGCAAAGACTCGGGGCCATAAAAGAATCCGTGCGGTACCTTCAGGAAACAAAGGGAAGTCCTGATGGCTATAGTAAAGGATGCAGACAGACAGGCGTAAGAGGTGGGATTGGAGAAATCAGAATCCAGTCGTTCATATTAAAATATACAGGAAATACACAGTGCAGCAGCAAGCCAAATAGCGGGATGTGGGGAGTGGTTATGATAGCATTCATGCGTGCATGCGCTCTCTCACTATTTCCAGGTTTATTTAAGACGTCACTTATTGTCATTGTGTATGGGTGTGCTTGATATGTGAGAGAGGGGGCAGGTGGACATGCCACTGCATATAGATGGACCTAGAGTTATCTTCTCCACCTATGAAATTAAGTAAGTCCTTGGAGTGAGCCACACTTTACAGAGAACCTGCCGAAGAGCTTCAGCGGCTGTGGAGAGGTTGGGAGTTCCAGGTCCACAGCACAATTACAATTTATTCTAGGCTAGTCTCAGTCCCCTGAACTCCTTTCCCACCTCTGTTTTCGCGACCTCACACATCCGTGTCTGATAGGCGAAGCCTTTAGGAATGTATTACCGACTACAAGCTTCTACCATCTCAAAGGCGAAGAATGTTGTTAAACAGTAAGCGGCCTACAGCACAGGTTCCCCAGCTTAGCTGTAACCAGCCTACCCAGATGTCTCCACCAAAGCTTTTTTTAAGGCCGTGGTTTCTGAATTCCTTTTTCCGTTACTGTAAAAGTGTCATAAAGATGTTTACCATACTGGAACATGGAGCATGGGGTGACCGTAACTTGTGGTTATTCATATTTGGCCCCAGAATAAACTATTTCATTGCTGTTGAGATGAGAGCTGTTTTTGTGTCAATATACTTTACCTGCCTTTACCCACAAAGCCATCTTCCTGGCCTGAGATTCACTTCTTTGAGCAGTTTATTAAGGTATACTTCACAAACTATTTTTTATCCTTTATAATAACCAATTCATTAATGTGTAGACAACACAATTAATGTTAGAGTGTTCTAACAACCCCCAAAATAAGTCCTGTGCCAACTACATGTTATTCCTCATCCCAAACCCATGATGGTCCTTTAATATAAAGAGATAACATGATTTATATAGCCTTCTGATGGGCCTTCTTTCTTTGGTGTGATATCCATCCAAATTGTGGCTAGTATTAATAGTTCATATTTTTTTATGTTCAAATATTTTATGTTCCCAGCATATCCACTCACTCATTGATGGTTTTTTTGAGTCTTTTCCACTTTTCAATACTTATGAATGATGCTGCTATAAGCACTCATACAGGAGTATGCTTGTAACTAAATACTTGTATTACTTTTGGAAATATGACTAGAAGAACTGTGGAGTTGCATGCTGATCTGTATTTAACATTTTAGGAATGACCAGATTGCTTTTTCAGAGTGGCTGTGCCACTTTACAATTCTGCCAGCAGTGTTTGGATCTTCCAGTTTCTTTATATCCTCACTAATGCTTGCATTACAACCACATTAATGAGTATAAAGTAATTATCTCGTAATTTTCAGGACTTTGTTAATGAATAATATTGAGCATCATTTCCTGTGCACATTGGCCATGTGTGTCTTTTTTTTTTTTGGAGTTGCTAATGGTTAATTGGATTGCTGCTTTTTTAAAATCACTGAGTCATACTAATACACACTGTGTGTTATGGATACAAGGGTCTTTACTGACAGGCAAAACTGTCCCTTTTGATTTCTTGATGCTATTTTGTACTACACAATTTTAGAACTTTTGATGTTTAAATTTATTTTTTGAACATGGCTACTCAGTTGTCCAATATCATTTGCTAAAAGAACTATTCTTTCTTTCATTTATTTGTATGATTCTTGTCACACAAATAGCATTTTAAAAATATGCTGTGGACTATGAAAAGATGGATTGGCATGTAGAGCACTCAAGCACTCACCTTGCAAATGAGAAAATGAGATTCCAGACCCTAGAGCCTACCTGCCATCCCAGCCTTACTTAAACAATGACAGGGGATCTCTCGAACAACCTGGCTAACCATGCTATTCAAATTGGTGAGTACTAGGTTCAGCAAGAGACCCCACCTCGATGTATAATGTGGAAAGTGATCATGAAAAACATACAAATCCAACCTTGGCTTCAACATGCATGTGTACATATGAACATGAAGATAAACATGCATACACACTATATGCACACATACATACACACAGACACACAAAAAAAGAAAGAGAAAGAGAGAGGAGAAAGAAAGGAAAGAGAGAGGTTATTTTATAGCAAGTGAACCATACAGTTCTACTCTGCCTACTACTAAGCTAAAACTTAAATTAATTGTGATAAGGTCTGTGCCTAAAATTTAAATTAATTTTAGTAAGGTCCCCACATTTTTATTTTGTTCTGTCTGAAAGCCATATGTCTGGCTTGCTATGGAAAGAGCATGGGGATCAAAATAAGAGCCTTGGACCTAGTCACCAAACTATTATGAATAAAGGTAGCATATTAATCAGTTTTATTGCAATAAGAGGTATCCGGGGTAGCCTGATTTTGTATGTAAGAATATGTACTTCAGCTCCTTGTTCTGCATATTTCACACTTTGGCGCTAATATTGCCTTAGAGCTGTGGAGGACCTCATGGTCAACATCATCACAGGAGTGGAGTATGTGTAGGAAGAAGAGAACTCATTTGGAGACAGCAAACTAGAGAGCAATTCAGGGATCAGTCTCAGTCTCACAGATCTCTCTCTGACCACTCACCCTTTGTCCCACAGGAACAGCTTAACCCCTTCCAAAGGTGGTACCCCCAATGTCTTAAAGAGTTCTCCCAAGGTTGCGCGTCTTAAATGTCCACATCATCTCCTGACATCACCATATTGAGGACCAATCCTCTAATGCGAGCCTGCAACTACATCCAAACCGCAGAACTAGGGAGGTGATGCTTCATACCTTTGCAGAACTTGAATTTCGGGGTGGGGAGGAGGTTCAGTGCTGGAGCACACTTGCTGCCCTCACAGACACTCCAAGTCCAGTGCCCAGCACCCACATCTATCAGTTCATATCCACCTGGACCTCCAAGTCCAGAGGATGTCACGTATTCTCCTTGCCTTCAGGGACATACAGACACACATGGCACACACACACACATTAACACACTCATGCACATAAATACAAATAAAATTCTTAAAGATTTAATCTTGTGCTATACGTGGCAAATATTTTCATTTTTCTGTAGATCATCTGATTTTGTTTCCTTATTATTCTCTACAAAGAATCATTTTAACTTTTGCCTAAATTTGATTTGTTTTGTTTTGTTTTGTTTTTGTTTTTAAGCCAAGTACTGTAGCACAGGCCTATAATCTCACCTATTCAGGAGGAAAATACAGAAGATTGCAATGTGAAGGCCAGCTGGGCTTTCGAGCCTTTCTATATCATTTGTCAACGTACACATTTTAAATATTGCTTGGAAATTAAACTTTATCGCCTGCTGCATTTTCTGGAATTCTATTGCTTTCCCCCTGGTATTCTTCCATTTGTATATATGCACACAAACTTTTGTTTAAATGTGTACTGGCATTACTAACTTTTGCCTTTTACAATTTTCCTAGAATTTACCTTGTGCATATTTTTTTACATAAATTTTAAGTAGAAGTCTTTCAACTTAAGTACATCAACAGGTTATTTTAATTGATATTGTATTAAAATTGTTGACTAATTTAGGAATAATTAGCACACTTTAACATCAAATCTTCCTAATTAAACAGATCCTTATTCTTTTTTTTAAAATTTTTTATTTAACTTTTATTAATTACATGAATAAAATTTATTAATTTTGTATCCCCCCATAAGCACCTCCCTCCTTCCCTCCCGGTCCCATCCTCTCCCCCCTTTCTGCATGCATGCCCCTCCCCAAGTCCACTGATAGGAGAGGTCCTCCTCTCCTTCTTTCTGATCTTAGTCTATCAGTTCTCATCAGAAGTGGCTGCATTGTCAGGGTTCTAGGTTATCTCCATGAATAGTCCTTGGTTGGAGTATGAGTCTCTGGGAAGTTCCCTGTGTTCAAATTTTCTTGTTCTGTTGCTCTCCTTGTGGAGTTCCTGTCCTCTCCAGCTCTTACTATTTGCCACTTCTTACATAAAATTCCATTCACTCTGCCCAACAGTTGGCCATCAGGCTCAGCATCTGCTTTGACAGTCTGCAGGGTAGAGGCTTTCAGAGGCCCTCTGTGGCAGGTTCCTAGGTTGTTTCCTGTTTTCTTCTTCTGGCTTTCAGAGGCCCTCTATAGCAGGTTCCTAAGTTGTTTCCTGTTTTCTTCTTCTTCTGATGTCCATCCTCTTTGCCTTTCAGGTTGGGGATTGAACATTTTAGTTAGGGTACTCTCTTTTGCTTAGTTTGTTTAGATATACAGATTTTAGTGGGTTTATCCTATGTTGTATGTTTATATGAGTGAGTATATACCGTGTGTGTCTTTTTGCTTCTGGGATAACTCACTCAGGATGATCCTTTCCAGGTCCCACCATTTACCTGCAAATTTCATGATTTCCTTATTTTTCATTGCTGAGTAATACTCCATTGTATAGATCTACCACAATTTCTGCATCCATTCTTCAGTTGAGGGGCATCTGGGTTGTTTCCAGCTTCTGGCTATTACAAATAAAACTGCTACAAACATGGTTGAGCAAATGTCCTTTTTGTGTACTTGAGGCTCTTTCGGATATATGCCTAGGAGTGGTATAGCTGGATCTTGAGGAAGCACTATTCCTAGTTGTCTGAGAGAGCACCAGATTGATTTCCAGAGTGGTTGTACAAGTTTACATTCCCACCTGGAAGTCCTTGCTAGAGCAATAAGACAGTTGAAGGAGATCAAGGGGATACAGATTGGAAAGGAAGAAGTCAAATTATCACTATTTGCAGATGATATGATAGTATACATGAGTGACCCAAAAAACTCTACCAGGGAACTTCTACAGCTGATAAACACCTTCAGCAAAGTGGCCGGATACAAAATTAACTCAAAAAAATCAGTAACACTCCTGTATACAAAAGACAAAAGGCCTGAGAAAGAAATTAGAGAAACAACACCCTTCACAATAGCCACAAATGACATAAAGTACCTTGGTGTAACCCTAACCAAGCAAGTCAAAGACTTGTATGAAAAAAATTTCAAGTCTCTGAAGAAAGAATTAGAAGAAGATATGAGAAGATGGAAAGATCTCCCATGCTTGGCAGGATTAACATAGTAAAAATGGCCATCTTACCAAAAGCAATCTACAGATTTAATGCAATTCCCATCAAATTACCAACACAATTCTTTACAGACCTGGAAAGAAAAATTCTCAACTTCGTATGGAATAAGAAGAAACGGAGAATTGCTAAAACAATCCTCTACAATAAAAGATCTTCTGGAGCTATCTCCATCCCTGATCTCAAGCTGTACTATAGAGCAACAATTTTAAAAACTGCATGGTACTGGCACAGAAACAGAATGGTGGATCGATGGAACCGAACAGAAGACCCAGAAATAAACCCACACACTTATGGACACCTGATTTTTGACAAAGATGCCAAAACCATACAATGGAAAAAAGATAGCATCTTCAACAAATGGTGCTGGTCCAACTGGATGTCTGCATGTAGAAAAAAGGAAATAGATCCATACTTATCACCCTGCACAAGACTGAAGTCCAAGTAGATCACAGACCTCAACATAAAACCAGACATATTAAATCGGCTAGAAAAAAAATGGGGAGTACCCTAGAACTCATTGGTACAGGAGAAAACTTCCTGAACAGAACACCAACAGCACAGGCTCTAAGAGCAACAATCAATAAATGGGACCTCATGAAACTGAAAAGCTTCTGTAAAGCAAAGGACACCGTAATCAAAACAAAGCGACTGCCTACAGATTGGGAAAGAATCATCACCAACCCTTTATCTGACAGAGGACTCATATCCAGTATATATAAAGAACTAAAGAAGCTGAAAAGCAGCAAACCAAGTAATCCACTTAAAAAATGGGGAACAGAGCTAAACAGAGAATTCTCAGTAGAGCAATATCGAATGGCAGAGAAGCACTTAAAGAAATGCTCAACCTCATTAGCCATTAGGGAAATGCAAATCAAAACAACCCTGAGATTTCACCTTACACCCATCAGAATGGCCAAGATGAAAAACTCAAGTGACAACACATGCTGGAGAGGTTGTGGAGAAAGCAGATCCTTATTCTGAGTGATATTTTTAATTTCTTTCATTATATTAACTGTAATTTTCTATTTTAGACATTATATATATATTTGCTAACACTATCCCTAAGAAATGATAGGCTGTATATTCAAAAATGATGGCATAGGATCTTTATATAATATCTTCTTTTGTAATGTGTTCATTAAGCTGTCTGAATTGAAAATTGGTCTGTGTCTACTTTCTGATATTGAGTAAGCTACTCAGCTTTCAATAAAATTTTGCAAAATGGCACTGGACTGTTTATGGTTGTAAACTGTATCTGACATATCCTTTTACTTCTGTCATTTGGAATCTCATTTATAGGTCGTTTTCTGCCAGAACTTAATCCCTGTATTTTAAGAAATCTTTTTAACTGAAAGGTAGCCATAAGGAGGCTAGCAACTGCCCACCAGTTGAGTCAGCCATCTTGAAAATTCATCCTGGCTGGGTCTTTAGGTGTCTGCACACTGGTAACACTAGCCTGTACTTCCAGAGGCAGGGGGATCACTGCAAATTTGAAATCATCCTTCTATACTCAGAAAGTTTCACACAAAACAGGGATGCATAGTGAGAGCTCATCTTTAACAAAAATAATCGTTCATCAGAGCCTAAAACAGGCAGCTTACATGACAAACTGCCTTGTTTCAGATGGTTAAGTGTGGGAGTGAGTCCTTAGTAGCAATAGATAATAAGAGCATTGAATATTTTGCCTATTCCTTGTTAACACAATGAAATATTTCCCCTCTATTTTATTTGCATATAAGAAGCATTTTAAAATTATTTTATTTATATAATAATAATTTCATACATGAAGTGGTTTTGTTGTATTGCCATATTTTCAATTGATTTAATGTTTAGATTTCTCTCACATAAAATGTTATCATCTGAAAATATTTTTAATCTTTAAGTACTTATGACAATTATTTTATTTGCATATCTAGTTATGCAAATAATCCACTAATACATCTAAAATGTGAGTAATATATAGTGGTATTATTATGCTCATACTTTATGTTAAAGCTTATTAAATTCACATATAATCAATCATTTCTAATAATTGTATTTATCATTTGCCTAAAATAATGAAATTTGTTTTATTATAGAATCAGAAGGTATTCTTCTAATAGATATTTTTATTTAAATTTATTGTCAATGTTTGATTTTTAATTTGATTTTGTGTTTTTCAACTGATTTTTTTTTCTTTTCTTCTGTAACTGAGAACATGATTAGTATAGCCTTAGTGTGAATATTTTCTTATGTCAATATAAATCTCATGGATCCAACAAAATTTTAAGAATTGCTTAGTTTTAGATCAAGCTTTGAAATCCTTTTGTATGGTTCATTAAGCCTGAGATCCTGACTTTGGTTTGTCTTTTGAATAACTAAATGTGCGATTGGTCTTAAGGACTCGTGTTTTAATGACCTGAAATTTTGCTTGCTTGAAAATTTATTTGTCCTTAGCTGGGTAAAGGCAAGAGGAATTAGTAAAATGGATGATCATATACTCTCTATTGTTTGGAAATTATAAAATACTTAATGTACTTATAAAACAGGCAGAGGAAAGATTTGAGGAGAAATGTTATGATTTGGAAAATAATTTTACTAACAGCATGTAGCTGATTAATTTTTAAATATGGGTTTGTAATTCAGTAAAAGCATCAGAGCTGGATGAGAGCTCCTCGTAGACATGGAATGACTTGATTTGCTAGGCAAGTAACATCTCAAAAAAAAAGTTAGCAAAACTGTTTTTTAATTACCACTAAAGGCAAGTGGAAGAGAGATCATTTAAGCAAGAGAGAAAGACACAAAACAAAACAAAGACAAGTGTGAGAAGAAATTCTGGACTTGGCAAGGGGCACGGTGGAGATGAGGGAGGGAGGGAGGGACTGGGAGGGAGGGAGGGATCGGGACAAGGCTGGGATACAGAGTTAATAAAATGTAACTGATAAGAAAAAAATAAAATTCAAAAAAAAAAAAGAAAAAAAAAGAAATTCTGGAAAGTTTGTGTTCTGGATGAAAAGCAGAGGAGGTGATTTCCAAGACAATGGACAGGAGCTACCTGGCGGCTGCTTATCTCAATCCAACACACAATAGAGTATTGCCAACATCAGAGTCGGTCTTTCCACTTCAACTCACAATCAAGAAATCCTCCACAGACATACTCTACCTGACCTACATAATTCATCCATTGAGAATCAACTCTGATTCCAAGTTGTGGGAAGCTGACGTTTAAAACTAACCAACACAGCTCCTGTCCATTGCCTTGAAAAACACTTCTCTGCTTTTCATCCAGAACACGAACTTTTCCTAAATTCTTTCTCAGCCCATTTATTGTTTGTATACAAGAGGGCTATTGATTCTTTTTGAAATAATTTTGTATTTAGCCACTTTGCTGAAGGTGTTTATAAGCTGTAGGGGTTTCCTGGAAAAAATTTTGGAGTCACTTATGTATACTATCATATCATCTGTGAATAGCAATATTTTGACTTCTTCCTTTCCAATTTGTATCCCTTTGATCTCCGTTATTTGTCTTACTGTTATAGCTAGGACTTCAAGTACTATATTGAATATATATCAAGAAAGTGGGCAGCCTTATCTTGTATCTGATTTTAGTAGAACTGCTTTGAGTTTCTCTCCATTTAATGTAGTGTTAGCTATTGGTTTACACTAGATTGCCTTTACTGTATTTAGGTATGTACCTTGTATCCCTGATCTCTCCAAGACTTTTATCAGAAAGGGCTGTTGTATTTTGTGAAAGGCTTTTTCAGCATCTGATGAGATGATCATGTGGGTTTTTTTTTCAGTTTGTTTATGTAGTGTATTACGTTGATGTATTTTTGCATGTTGAACCATCTCTGCATCTCTTTGATAAAGCTTACTTCATCATAACAGATGTTCTTTTTGATGTGTTACTGGATTCTGTTTGAATTTTATTCAGTATTTTTGCATCAGTGTTCATAAAGGAAATTGGGACCTCATGTAACTGAAAAGCTTCTGTAAGGTAAAAGACATCATCTAAAGGACAAAATGGTAGCCTACAAAATGGAAAAATCTATTTACTGACTCCATATCTAACAGAGAGATGATATCCAAAATGTATAAAGAACCTAAGCAAGTAGGTATTAACAAACAAAATAGCCCAATTAAAAAAACTAAGTACAGATCTAAGCAGAGAAGTCTCAACATAGGACTATCAAATGGCAGAAAAGCTTTTATAGAAATATTTAATGTTTTTAGTAATCAAGGAAAAGATCTCCTGTGCTCATAGATTGGTAGGATTAACATTGTGAAAATGGCCATCCTGCCAAAAGCAAACTACAGATTCAATGTAATTCCCATCAAAATACCAACTCAGTTCTTTACAGACTTGAAAGAAAGATTCTCAGCTTCAAATGGAGAAACAAAAAACCCAGAATCTCCAAAACGATCCTATACAACAACATATCATCTGGAGGTATCTCCATCTCCAACCTCAAGCTGTACTACAGAATAAGAGTAATAAATACCAATGCATGGTATTGGCATAAAAACAGAAAGGAGGATCAATGGAACAGAACAGAAGACCCAGAAATAAACCCACACACCTATGAATACTTGATTTTTGACAAAGAAACCAAAACAATTCAATGGAAAAAAGAGTATCTTCAACAAATGGTGCTGGTCCAACTGGATGTCTACATGCAGAAAAATGAAAATACATCCATATTTATCACCCTGCACAAAAATAAAGTCCAAGTGGATCAAAGATCTCAACATAAAACCAGATACTCTAAATCGATTAGAAGAAAAAGTGGGGAAGACCCTAGAACTCATTGGCACAGGAGACAGCTTCCTGAACAGAACACCAACATCACAGGCTCTAAGAGCAACAATCAATAAATGGGACCTCATGAAACTGAAAAGCTTCTGTAAAGCAAAAGACACTGTCATCAGAACAAAACGACAGCCTACACCCTGGGAAAGGATCTTCACCAACCCTATAGCTGAAAGAGGGCTGATATCCAGAATATATAAAGAACTAAAGACGTTAAAAAGAAATAAATCAAGCAATCCAATTAAAAAATGGGTTATGGAGCTAAACAGAGAATTCTCTGTAGAGGAATATAGAATGGCAGAGAAACTCTTAAAGAGATGCTCAACATCTTAGCCATCAGTGAGATGCAAATCAAAATGACCCTGAGATTTCACCTTTCACCCACCAAAATGGCTAAATTCAAAAACTCAAAGGACAACACATGCTGGAGCAGTTGTGGAGAAAGGAGAACCCTCCTTCATTGCTGGTGGGAATGTAAACTGGTTCAACCACTTTGGAAATCAATCTGGCGCTTTCTCAGACAATTAGGAATAGTGCTTCCTCAAGACCCAGCTATCCCGCTCTTAGGCATATACCCAAAATTTGCTCAAGTACACAACAAGGACATTTGCTCAACCATGTTTGTAGCAGCTTTATTTGTAACAGCCAGAATCTGGAAACAACCCAGCTGTCCCTCAACGGAGGAATGGATACAGAAATTATGGTATTTTTACACAACAGAATATTACTCAGCAATCAAAAACAAGGAAATCATGAAATTTGCAGGCAAATGGTGGGACCTAGAAAAGATCATTCTGAGTGAGGTATCCCAGAAGGAGAAAGAGACACATGGTATATACTCATTCATATAGACCTATAAGATATGATAAACATAATGAAATCTACACACCTAAAGAACATAAACAAGAAAGAGGACCCGGGATAAGATGATCAATCCTCACTTAGAAAGAAAAATGGGATACGCATTGGACGTAGGAGAAGACAAGTAATAGGACAGGAGCCTACCACAGAGGGCCTCTAAAAGACTATACCTAGCAGGGTATCAAAGTAGATACTAAAACTCATAACCAAACATTCGGCAGAGTACAGAGAATCATATGAAAGAAGGGGGAGTTAGTATGACGTGGAAAGGATAGGAGCTCCTCAAGGACAAAATATATCTGGACACAGGAGTGTTTTCTGAGACTGACACTCCACCAAGGACCATGTATGGATATAACCTAGAACCTCTGCTCAGATGTAGCCCATGGTAGCTCAGTAACCAATTGGTTTCCCAAAGTAAGGGGCACAGGGTCTATTTCTGACAGGAACTCAATGGCAGGCTCTTTGACCTCCCTACCCCCCAAGGGAGGAGCAGTCCTGCTAGGCCACAGAGGAGAACTTGCAAAGAGTCCTGAAGATACTTGATAAAACAGGGTCAGATGAAAGGGGAGGAGGTCCTTCCCAATCAGTGGACTTGGAAAGGGGCAGGGAGGAGATGAGGGAGGGAGGGATTGGGAGGGAATATTGAGCGGGATACAGAGTTAATAAAATGTAACTAATAATAAAAAAATGAAAAAAAATTAAAATTAAAAAAGGAAATTCAAACCCAAACAATTCCGAGATTCCATTTTACATCAGTCAGTATGGGTAAGATCAAAATTCAAGTGACAGTTCATGCTGGTGAGGATGTAGAGAAAGAGGAATACTCTTCTATTGCTGGTGGGAGTGCAAACTTGAATGACTTTTGGAATCAATTTGGCTGTTTCTCAGAAAATTGGGAATAGATCTACCTCAAGACCCAGCTATACCACTCGTGGGCATATCTGACAAAAGAGCTCTACCGTACAACAAGGACAGTTGTTCAAATATGTTCATAGCAGCTTTATTTGTAATAGCCAGAAACTGGAACAAACCTACAGGGCCATCAACTGAAGAATGGATGAGGAAATATGATACATTTCCACAATGAATTATTACCCAGCTATTAAAAACAATGACATCATAAAATTTGCATGCAACTGGATAGAACTAGAAAATATAATCTTGAGTGAGGTAACCCAGACCCAGAAACACAAACATGGAAGGTACTAGCTTGTAAGTGGATATAAGACCTATATTACAGAATAACTATACTACAATCCACAGACCCAAAGAAGCTAAGTAACAAGGGGGGACCAAGATGGGAGTCTTGAATCTCATTGAGAAGAAGAAATAGATCAGACATCAGGGTAAATGGAGGGAAGACACTGGGAAAAGGGGTGGAGATGGGAACAAGAGGCATCAGCAGTGAGGACAGAGAGAGAGAGTACTGAGAGAGACAAATGGAATTTTGTGGGGCAAATCTCTTGGATGAGCTAGAAACATACAATAATGGAAACTCCCAGGTTTCCATGAGAGTGATCTGGGCTAAGATTCCTAGCAATGGGGGATATGGAACCTGAACTGGCCATCTCCTGTAACCAGGCAAGACTACTAATGGAGGAATTGAGACACCAAACCAACCACAAAACTGTAGACCCACAATTTGTCTTCCCTAAAAAAAAGTGCAATGGTAAAAGATGGATCAGAACTTGAGGGAAGATTCAACCAATGACTGGTCCATTTTGAGGCTCATGCCATGAGAGAGAGAAAGAGAGAGAGAGCCCAGTCCTAACACTAATAATGCTATTCTGCTCTACTTGCAGACAGGAGTCTAGCCTGTCATCTTGACAGACTTAGCCCAGCAAAAGATAGAAACTGATGCAAAGAACCACACCAAAGATTAAGTGGAGCTTGCAGAATCCTGCAGATGAGGGGAAAGAAGGGTTGGAGAAGCCAGAAGGTTCAAGAACACCACAAAAAAACCCTAAAGAATAAACTAACCTGGGCCCTTAGGATCTCATAGAGACTGAACCATCAACCAGAGAGCATGCATGGGATGGACCTAGTCCTTCTGCACATATGTAACAGTTATGCAACTAGTTCTTCATGTGGGACTCCTAAAGCAGGAGTAGGGGCTGTCTCTGATGACATTGCTTGCCTTTGGGTCATTTTCTCCTAGCTGGGCTGCCTTGTCTAGACTCAATATAGGAAGAAGATATGCTTAGTATTACTGCAACTTGATATGCCAATGCTGATTGATATCCAGCAAGGGCCTCTCCTTTTCTGAGGAGAAGTGGAGTGGAAGAGGGCGAGGGAGAGGGAGAGACTGGGAAGAATGGAGAGAGAGGATGCTTGATAAGGATGCAAAGTAAAAAACTTAATACAAAAGAAAAAGAGAGAAAAAAAATCCTATCCTGACTGACTATAACAGAATTGAAAGGCAAATAAACCTCTTTCTTCTCTAAGTGGACTTTGGTCAGGATATTTTATCACAGCAACAGAAAAGCAATCTGACCAGTCATCCAAGGCAAATTCTTTTCGTGTAAAGGATAAGTCTACTAATAACGAATTCTAGACTTTCTAATGAGCAATAATGTGTCACTGTTGGCCTTCAGCCATAGTCTGCTCTCATCAGAACA
This sequence comes from Psammomys obesus, assembly GCF_907164565.1. Classification (NCBI taxonomy): domain Eukaryota; kingdom Metazoa; phylum Chordata; class Mammalia; order Rodentia; family Muridae; genus Psammomys; species Psammomys obesus. The sequence continues at coordinate 29,067,633 of NW_026585895.1, forward strand.
GTTCTCATAGGGTGCTGTGGGCCAACACCATAGGCTGTGATAAGGGTGGGGATGAGGAACTCCTTCAGCTGAGTGTGTGAGGAGTCTTGAAAAGTACCTACATCTAATGGAAGCGTTTCCACAATTATTAAAGTTTTATATCCCCGAGAAATACTAAACAAGTATATATTAAAAACTTATTTTGACTATCTAAAATTAATACTGTTTACTCTCATTAGCATAAATTCTTTATCAATAATGGATGATTAGGGCCTGGAGAGATGTGTGGTGACTCAGAGCATTTATTGCTTTCGAAGAGGACTTGGGTTCAGTTCCAAGCACCCACAGGGCAGCTCACAACCTTACAGATGTCCTTTTCTGGCCTCTGTGTGCACCCCACTCACACAGTGCACAGGCATCCACGCAGGCAAATCATCCGGCAATACATACGACATAAAAATAAATAAATCCTTTTTAGGATAGATAATTAGTACATGTAGTGTATCTGTGACATAAAATGTTAACATAGGTCAGGTTTTTGTTGTTGTTGTTGTTTTTGGGTTTTTTTTTTTTTTTTTTTTTTTTTTTTTTGGTAAACTGCTAAAACTACAACTAGACTGGCGAGTTTGCTCAGCAGGCAAGTTTTACCACACAAGCGTGAGGACCTGAGTCCAAATCCCCAGATTCCACTAAAAAGCTGGATGTGGTCATGGATGCTTCTAATGGCAGTGGTGGTGGGAGGCAGAGACAAGAAGATCTGCTGAAGCTTGCCGGCCACTGGCCTAGCTCTAGGACATGTAGCAGTTATTATATGCTCCGTGGATATTTTATTAATGTATGGCTTGCCTGCCGTACTCAGCAACAAGATAATACAACCCAGCTTGTTTTCCTTTATAATTTTATCTCTGTCTTCGGCACCATGTGTACCTTATAGCATATGCCAAATAATTATTTATGTGGCAGATGAAATGAATTATCTAAAAAATTCAATAACCCCATATCTAATAAGAGTACTCTGTATCTACAGATTTATAGCCTGTAAAAATTACAACTAAAATACTAAAAGCATCTTATACAGTCAAAGCTCATAGTAGTTAGAGAGTGAATACTTAATTCTTGGCTGTTTTTTTTTATTTCAAAAAGATTTATAGTGAAGTCTACTTACTTAAATGGCAGTGAGTGAATGATAGTTGCTCTTAACAACGGCTTCAATTCCACAGGCATAATGCTTAGAAAATCAACCATACACTGTAGCTCTTAATAGAAAGCTTGAATTATTTTAAGTGGAAGAAATACATTTCTTTTGAACAAAAACTTTAAATAATATTTGGTACCTGATCCTTGCTGTGTAATGAGAATTTTACCCATTACTAAGTTTTAATCAATTCTAATAGCACAACTTAAAAGCATTTGGTTAAAGTATAAGAATGCTTGAAAATCCAATAACACATAAATAGAATAAGTTTTTTCATGGACAAATAAGATCCCTTGGAAATCATGAGGTTAGTCAGCATTTACTCCTGAGATAGTCAGCAATGGAGAACATTAATCAGGTAGAGTGAAAATTGAATGCAATTAATAGCCTGAGAACTACAAATAGCTTCCTGACTGAAATGAAACACTGGCTGATTCCACATTTCATCATAAGCACACTATGAACTCAGGCAGTTTGGGCAGGTACCCAGGATACTTTGATCACTTTCCCAGATATCTTAGCGGTTCCTGCCAAACAGAAATGGATAATAAAAGATAAGAACAATATTAACCTTTCTCTTGCTTGCTTCACTTCCTTAAAAATGACATCTCCAAAGAGGACACAGATTCTTTTCAATTATCAATTCTGTAAACAATAACTTCTTAATATTTTCTATTTATGAAAACACTTGATAAGTTGAATTCAATTCATTTCTCTTTTAAGCTGACTGCATGCTAAGGTCCTACAGACCAAAGAGCTTTCTGAAGACTGACAATCTCTTATAAAAAAGAAAGACATCAATAATGTTTAATGAATAGGGTGTTAAGTGAATCAATAATTGTGTGTTTCTTCCTGTATCATCATGCTTTTTTCTTATCAAAAGAGCAAACAAGACCTTTCTTCCAATATGACAAGTTGAATTCCTATTAATCTTGTGGGATTAAACAGACAAACGCATATGCACTCATATGGGGATGATACTATTGCTTTTGAAAAGAAATATTAAATTAGACAATATTTTAAAATGTTTTTCCTACAAAAACTATGAAGTTATATTATAAATAAAGACATGGTTAAAAATAAAACATGTCTAATTTTGCCAATAAAACATGAAAGAAAAAAGTAAATGGAAAAAAGAGAAAAAGTCAGGTAGTTGGGGAGAACACACTAGAATTAGCAGAATGCTGGATGAGTCTAAATCAATATTTATTGATTCAACAAATGACCCTGGGTTGAGAAGAGAATTGATGTCTGTATGGAGAGAGAACAATTTTTCTATGTTTCTTTATACCCCAATACACATTTATTGCATGACCAACAATGGACAGATTGCCCAAATACTGAAGTACAAACAGGCATGAAAAAGACATAAAGCATGACAAAGAAACCATGCAAACAACTATATTAATAGTTGATGCTGAATCCTGTTAAACAGGATGCTATACAAGATTCTCAGTGGGAAAGAACTGGCTTAGAGCACGGTGGGGCAAGCGTTACATTATGATCTTTTAACTGCTATTATCACTACAACAGACACTCCAGAACTCAACTTTCAAATAATATTGATGTCTACACTAACAAATTAGCATTTGCTTTTTAAGGAGCTGTCCCAAAGCTTATAGAGTGGACTTAATTTTAAAAGCTATTTTACTGGGAAGGTTTAATATCCACTTCATTTCCATTTTCAGATAAAGAACTCCCATTCATTCCCATTTTAAAAACCATTCCCTTCTCTGTGAGCATTCAGTTAAGTTATAGGCACTTCTATCCATGATCAATCCTTTCCCATCAGTTTTCTATTAAAATGTACAATTGTATTCTAGGAAAATTTACATCCTATGTTGTATTGTTTGGTTCTTTCACTTGATGTAGAAGTGAACATTCTAGAATTCTCAGCAAAAGATGAGTTTCCTACTAAACTTATTAATTGTCCCCAAGGAACTGGAAGCGACATGGTTTATCTGACCTCCAGGGTCATTTTCCCGTTCATATGAAACATTTGAGCAAATTAGTTCTGCCGGGACTGTAACCACAGGCTTTCTACAGAATGACAGGGCTTATATGTATGAGAATTCATACTGTGCAAGAGAGTTCTACATAATTTGCACATTATATTCCATAAGCTATATTTTGTGTACCTATGCTGTTTGGTTTTGTTTTGTTCTGAAGAAGGGGGAAAATAGAAAATTTTAAACTCATAAACATATTTCACCTTGGGACACGATGCTAGAAAACAACATTATGTCTTGTTACTATGTAAACCATAGGTTCTCAGGGTCACCTTCAATAGCCTTGTTAGAATCTGCAATAGAGATAAGGCCTTCCCCAGTATGCTGTACTGCTCAAATCTTACACTAAAGACTGATGAACAAAACTCCATCACTTAACAACAGGAATTCTAATGTTTCTGTCTTCCTCCTGCACACACCAACAGCCCAATATTCCTTGAAGACAGTAGAACTTTTGCAAGGCTAAAGCTGTCACTTTAAGATTGACTAACTGGGTAACTAGGACAGCCAAGAAAGGCTTCTGTCAGTTGTCTGGTGTTTCATGCCAGCAGTGGAAACTGCCTTACATAAGTGTTCATAGCATTTATATCTTTTTTTTTTTATGGTGCCCTGTGTTACTCATTTTTAAATTGCAAGTGACTGCTAACAATCCCACGAGTGATGTGAATGTGCTTTACACACACAATCAATCCTAGCATTTGTGAGATTAACACCATAAAACATTGTTAACTGCCCATTGCCACAGACACTACATAACATTCACATTGCCCCTCGGCTTATAATTCCTAGTTCTCTAGATCCTTTGGGTGAAATGGTTCTCACCCTAAGAGATAAAATGACCACAGTTATATGTTTAATTTTCCTATATTTCCTCTAGATTTAAGCAGATGAATCTCTTAAACCAGAGCCATCTAAATTGTAAGCTCTTCCGTGACACCCTTTGATAGATCTAAAGTCTTGGAAGCTGCCAAGCAGTCTTCTCCACATACTTCATCCTCCCTTTCAGTTCAAAGAAGAGGCATGAGTTAACAAGTGGTACATCGTCTTCTACTCTGGGTAGTTTGACCTTTTCCTGCATTAGAAATGTTAGCTGTCCTATGCTGATGTCTTTTTTTTTCTCTCTTTTTTTATTTTGTAAATATTAGTTACAGTTTATTAACTTTGTATCCCAGCTATAGCTTGCTCCCTCATTCCGTCCCAATCCCACCCTTCCTGCCTCATTTCCTCCCTGCCCGTTTCCAAGTCCATAGATATGGGAGGTCCTCCTCCACTTCCATCTGACCCTAGCTTATCAGGTTTCTTCAGGACTGGCTGCAATGTCCTCCTCTGTGTCCTAGCAAGGCTGCTCCTCCCTAAACCTTCAGCAGAGTACAGGGAATCATATAAAAGAAGGGGGAGTTAGTATGACCTGGAGAGGACAGGAGCTCCACAAGGACCTAATATATCTGGACACAGGAGTCTTTTATGAGACTATATTTCCAACCAACAACCATGTATGGATATAACCTAGAACCCCTGCTTGGATGTAGCTCATTGTAGCTATCCTGATGTCTTAATGGCTCCATGCCAAAAGTGTTCTCTTAGTACTGATGCTACAACTGCTGCTGAAGAAGACTTAATATTTAAATTAATTTTATTTATGTGATTTCCTCAAAAATGAAAGTAGAAATATACAACAAAAATGCCGAGTTGTTTTTTTTTTTTTTTTTTGACTAAGTTGCTGACCTACCCTTGAGAGTTAACCTCAAGCTTCAACAAATGTCACCTATCACCTGTATCTTGTGAAGGAAAGAATATGAATTTTAAAGCCAGTATTTTTAAGAAACATGCGATTAGACACTAAAATAGATTCTGTGGACTGAAATACTTAGAAAATAATGTGCACAAAGGAACATATAAATATGCAAATAGACAAGCATTTTGACTGTGAGCTTGAGTAGGTTTTATATGTGTGTTTATGTGAACTTATACATGTACATGTATGAAGGTATGTCTATAATGAAATAATATGTTTCTCTTTAGAATATAGATTTTATTTGATATATATTTGTGGAATGGAATTAAACGTAATATGATTTTTATTCAGATATAGAAATAGAACATTTGTCACTAAAATATTATGGCTTCAAGATATATTTAGTCCAGCTACAAAGTCCCACCTCTAACTAAGAAGCTATTGGCAGTTGATGAAAAATCAGTTTTCTCAAATGAAGTGTCCCTAGACATGTCAGCCACTCCACAGGGCAGGTCCCATGCCAATGAGCAGCTGGCCAACACAAAATAAACTCCACGTTTTTGTGAATGCGTTTGTTGTTTTGTTTTGTTTCCATTTTATTGGCTTCTGTTTGTTTTGATCTTTGCTTTTGGTTTTATGTTTTTGTTTGAGAGAGAGAAAGAAAGAGAGGGAGCGAGAGGGAGAGAGGAGCAACAAAACATGAAGTTGAGTGGGTAGGAAAGTAGGAAAGATATCTATGGAATTGGAGGGAAAAATAATCTGATCAAAACATACGGTATGTAACAATTTTTGTTTCAATAAATAAAGAAATTTTACTTTAGTCAATGAAACTAGTCAAGACAAGCATAGGAAGTAAAAGCATTTCTCTTTTCTGTCCTCCTCATAAGATCAAACTATGTGTTAAGTTCAATACCAAACTGCCAATGATTTCAGGATCAAATTCTCAACACTGAAGCCCCAGTTCTGCGGGTCTACAAGTTGAGTAGAGGCAAACAACTCCTGGAGCCCAGACAGATCTGAATACCAGCAGGACAGTATGACAGGCCTTTGGCCACTGAGGTATTCAGGAAATCTGCTCATGTGCACTGTGCCCTCTAAAGCCTCCAGAGTATAAAACTTAACCTAGCTCTGTTGTTCTCCTTGTAGAGTTCCTGTCCTTCCAAGTCTTTCTAACTCTCCCTTCTTCCCTAAGGTTTCCAGCACTCTGCCCAAAGTTTGGCTGTGAGTTTCAGTATCCCCTTCCATACCCTGATGGGTAGTGTCTTTCAGAGGTCCTCTGTGGAAGGCTCCTGTCCTGTACCCTGTCTTCTTCCACTTCCGATGTCTATCCTGTTTACCAAACTGAATGAGGATTAAGCATCTTCCCTAGAGTCCTCCTTGTTGTTTAGCTTCTTCAGGACTATAGATTTTAGTATGTTTACCCTATATTTTATAGCTAATATCCACCTATAAATGAGTATAAACCATATATGTCTTTGTGCTTCTGGGTTACTTCACTCAGGATGATCTTTTCTAGTTCCATCCATTTGCCTGCAAATTTCATGATTTCCTTGTATTTCATAGCTGAGTAGTCTTCTTTCTTTTATTTTTATTTTTATATTAATCACAGTTTATTCACTTTGTATCCCAACTGTAAACCCCTCCCCCATTCCCTCCTAATTCCATCCTCCCTCCCTCATCTCCTCCCATGCCCCTCTCCAAGTCCACTGATAGCAGAGGTCCTCCTCCCCTTCCATCTGACCCTAGCTTATCAGGTCTCATCAAGATTGGCTGCATTCTCTTCCTCTGTGACCTGGCAAGGCTGCTCCCCACTCAGTGGGAGGTCAAAGATACAGCCACTGAGTTCATGTCAGACACAGTTCCTGCTCCTCTTACTAGGAAACCCACATGGATACTGAGCTGCCATGGGCTACATCTGCTCAGCGGTTCTAGGTTATATCCATGAATGGTCCTTGGTTGGAGTATCAGTCTCAGAAAAGACCCCTGTGCCCAAATATTTTGGTTCTGTTACTCTCCTAGTGGGGCTCCTGTCCTCTCCAGGTCTTACTCTCTCTGTCTTCTTTCATCAGAATCCCTGTACTCTGCTCAAAGTTGGGTTATGAGTCTCAGCATCTGCTCTGATACACTGCTGGGTAGGGTCTTTCAAAGGCCTTCTGTGGTAGGCTCCTGTCCTTTTTCCTGTTTTCTACTTCTTCTGGTGCTTTCTCAGACATTTAGGAATAGTGCTTCCTCAAGACCCAGCTATCCCGCTCCTAGGCATATATTCAAAATATACTCAAGTACACAACAAGGACATTTGCTCATCTATGTTCAGAGCAGCTTTATTCATAATAGCCAGAACCTGAAAACAACCCAGATGTCCCTCAGTGGAGAACTGGATACAGAAATTGTGGTACATTTACACAATGGAATACTACTCAGCAATTAAAAACAAGGAAATTATGAAATTTGTAGGCAAATAGTGGGACCTAGAAACAATCATCCTGAGTGAGGTATCCAAGAAGCAGAGACACACACACATGGTATATACTCACTTATCAGTGGATATTAGACATATAATATAGGATAAACATACTGAAAGAAGCTAAGCAAGAAGGAAGACCCCGGGTAAGACGATCAATCCTCACTCAGAAAGACAAATGGGATGGACAGTGGAAGAAGGAGAAAAGTGAGCAGTATTCCATTGTGTAAATGTACCACAAATTTCTGTATCCATTCCTTGGTTGAGGAACTTTTAGGTTGTTTCCAGATTCTGGCTATTACAAATAAAGCTGCTATGAACATAGCTGAGCAAGTGAGATTGACGAATCAACCAAGAACCATGCATGGAGAGGACCCAGACTCCCTGCTCAGATGTAGCCCATGGACAGCTCAGTCTCCAAATGGGTTCCCTAAGAAGGGGAACAGGAGCTGTCTCTTGCATGAACTCCTTTGCCTGCTCTTTGATCACCTCGACATGATGAGGTGGCCTTACTAGAACACGAAGAAAGAGGATCCAGGCAGTCCTGATGAGGGAGATCTGATAAGCTAGGGTCAGATAGTAAGGAGGAGGACCTCCCCTATCAGTGAACTAGAGGAAGGACACAGGGGTTGAAGAGGGAGAGTGGATGGGGCTGGGAGGAGATAAGGGAGGGGGCTATACCCAGGATACAAAATGAACAAATTGTAATAAAAATTAACTTAGTATCCATTTTTGCAGTGATAATTTTACACTTGCCTTGCTTTTACTTAATCTATACATGTTTGAATTAAATTTGGGGGGATAAATTTCTAATTAGTTTTAACTACACAAAGCAACTTTGGTAGGAATAGTCCTTTACTTTTCCTTTCCCTTAGCCAAATGGCTTCTCTAGAGTTGATTATGAGTTTTCTCTATCTAAACAGCAAAATTCCTATTTGCTAAAGCCATAAAGTTATAAGAATAATGACTTTCCCACTGAGTTTGTTGAAATAAATTTAAGGTCAGAGAACTGACCCTTAACCATACTTAATACTAGTCTCAGAGCCAAAGTAAGATTTTGTTCTCATAATTCCATTGCTGAAACAGTGACAGTATATTCAGGAGTAGACATTTCCTCGAGTGTAAAGTATGGCCAATAGTTTATTGAAATGAGTTATTTTCACTGAACACACAGTGTAGAGTTACTCAAATATTTGTACTATAAATATTTATTTTAACATTCCCTGGTCAATGAATAAAAATTCCAGAATAAAAAAAAAGGACAGCAAACTATAAATATGTCCTGATATAGCTTCAAACCTAAGTTTTCCTACTTGCCCACCGCAGTACGTTTGATTAGATGATTTAACCTGAGTTTTCTCCTCTAGAAAGTTTGATTAGAAAGTGTTCCTGCTATTTTCCAATTTATATGTACAGCAATCATCTTGCCTACTATTTTCTTTCAGGTCTCTGCAATACTTGTGCATCTCAAGATGCACAATGATGGTTGACTCTCTTACAAGTATGTTCATGACCAGTAGTAGATGGCCAACACAAAGTGAACTCAGAGGCATCTTCTGAGGTTCCTTTTCTCATTATGTTAAGTTAAGAAACTACAATTTATTTTTAACCTCATCGGTATTTTGTGTACATATTATGACTTCTAGTTTGGGGTTTTATGGGATTCCTGTGGGTGTGAATGTTTGTGTATCTGCATCTTTAAGCATTTCTTATGCTTCTTCTTTGGCTCGTTTTCTTGTTTGATTATATTCCAATTTGCATTTTTATTTATCTTATTTAGTTATGATTCCTTAGATGACTTTTTTTTTCTTTTATGAGAGAAAGAAAGGCTGGGGATCCAGGTGGGAGGGGTAGAAGGGAGGAAATGGGAGAGTGGGAGCAGAAGAAACTTTTATTCAGGATATATTATCTAAAAAAACAAAAAAAAACAATTTTCAGTAAACAAAAATAAAAAAGAGTGGTGGAGTATTATCACTCTATCAGATCTTAGACGTCTTGTGAGAACTTGAGGGCCTGATTATCATAATGGAACATATTTCTACACTATATTAAGAAACCATCATGTTATTATTCATCATATTTTGACTTTTAGATTACCATTCCTTTTTTCAGTGAGGGTGATTCTATGCTCACATTTAATATAAAGACTATACTTTATTGTTAAGTATTACTCTACTATGTTTGACAATACAAGGTAAGGGCATCAGAAAGCACAAACGCAGCTGTATGGAGAGTATCCTTGGGATATGTGAAGTCACATGTATTTCAGCATACCAACCAGTCATTACTTTAAATTCATATGTTCATTTGTTTTTGCCAAAAATAATTAATAAACCATAAAGAAAGAGATAAATTTTCATTATATTTCACTAGGTCGGTTGATATCAATAATTCCAGATTAAATTATATATTTTTACATGTACATCTGTGTACTATGCATACGTATATGCACTCCTGGACATATATGTATAGATACGCATGTATAAGTCTTCATTCTTCTATACAAATAAACAACACACCTAAAATTGTGTAAAATGCAATCCAGGTTTCTAAAAATTTATCTGGAAACAAGAAGATATTACACAGAATATTTTCTAACTAATGAATGAAATATTTCCATCCCATGTTAATTCTAAGAGTATATCATTTTATGTTATTCAGAGAAAATCTCTTGGATTGGAGTGGTTCAGGTACTTACTGAGACCACATGGTAAAATGCTCAGTTTACTGTACTGTACCATATACATCTTTTTCTTTCCCCTTTCTCCTATGTAATGGTATATGTTTTGGTCTATGGCTGCACAACAATGGCACAAAACAAGCATGTCAATGGCTTTAGTAGGTCAGAACTCATCAAAACACCTTTTCCCCTTTTCAGATGAGAAGCAAATTTCTGCTTTTTATATAAATTTATTTTATAGTTTATTCACTTTATATCTTGATCTATGGATTGCAGTATGGTTATCCTGTTTTATATGTCTAATATCCCCTTATGAATGAGGATATATCATGTGTGTCTCTCTGGGTCTGGGTTACCATATTCAGGATGATCTTTCCCAGGTCCATCCATTTGCTTGTGAGTCATCTGCCCTGTCTTTTCCAGTATCCTAATCTTTGGCTTCAGCTAGGTAAAAATCTGCATTTTAGCTCACTCATGTAGATAGAAGAATTTATTTCCTTGTGGTTCCCCCTTTATCACATGGCCCTGTCCATAGTTTATAATCTGGAGTGACATATGTTACAAGTAGTCAACTTAAAATGTGTTGCCACACTATGAGACACCATTTTAGTATAAATATTTATCCAATGATCTCTCGCCATATTTATCTTTGTTAGTAACCATCAGCCTTGGTACACTCTCTAGATATATTTCAAAACTCAGAAATAATTATTATTTTTGAAACAATTATTTTTGCTCCAAAAACTAAACTAGTGTTAACCCCAGATGAATTTTATTACCACTGGGTCATTTAAATATTTATATTAACTACTATTTTCACATATGTAATTAAAAAGTACTTTATAAAGTACTTAGAGCAGGAAATATATGGATTTTATGACACTGTGAATTTGTGATAAAAATGATACTAAAAATGCTGTGTGACAATAACAATAAAGATGTGTTCTTACCATCCATTTCTTTAAAATATATATACATATATATATACACACACACACACACACATATATATTATATATATATAATTATATATATAATTATATATATATATAATTATATATAATATAATATTATATTATATAATATAAAAATTATATTATATAATATATATATATTAGAAAACAAGACAGGCATGGTGCATACCTGTAGTCCTAATACTCAAGAAGACAGAGGCAGGTGAATCTCTGTGGGTTTGAGGACAGCTTTGCCTAAAAAGCAAGTCCAGGGCAGCCAAGGCTACACAGAGGAACTCTGTCAAGAAAAAAAAAAAAAACAACAAACAGAAAACAAACCATGGAATGCTTGCAAAGCATGCAGTGATTAAGTAACTGTATCACTGTCTAAGAGGAGAACATATGTCAAATTCCATCAGGAAGGACAAGGCAGTATATGTTAATAATGGGAGTTCACAGAGTAGAGAACTATCCTAGAAGTCCAAAAGAATAAGACATTTAATATGAATGATAAAAATATATGTGATCAAACCTTGTGAAAAGCCCTTGAAGAGAAATTAGAAATACAAATATAAAACATAAATGACTACTAAGATGTCTGAGAAACCACATCAAAACAGTATCAGCGTCTGTACAAAAAGAAACAGTCAATGAAAATCAGACAAATAATCAATGTGACTAGGTAGTATCAGGAAAGAGAAAAATTACCTAAAAAGGTCAAAATAAGGAAATCTTAAAGATCATTCAGAAGTACTGGGAGAAAAATAATAGGACTAGAATAAAGGAGAAAAACTTTTTTTTTTTTTCAATGAGAAAAAGTCTGATGTTAATTTGAGTAGTTTCCAGAGAAAGGAAAGTATGGAAAATAAAGAGTAAAGTGGGGAAAATATATAAATTATACATGTAAATATGTGGATGCAGGGGATAAAGAAGAAGAATGGATGGTATCAAACAGATGCCAAAGATGATTCTGGAAAGAGGTGGGATGATCAACACAGGTACATGAATAGATATTTGAAGTGTGCTAAAATATAAAGAGCTTGGGAGATACCAACCACTCTGGAAATCTATCTGGTGCTTTCTCAGACAATTAGGAATAGTGCTTCCTCAAGACCCAGCTATACCACTGCTAGGTATATACCCAAACTTTGCTCAAGTACACAAAAGGGATACTTGCTCACCCATGTTTATAGCAGCTTTATTTGTAATAGCCAGAACCTGGAAACAACCCAGGTGTCCATCAACAGAGGAATGGATACAGAAATTGTGGTCTTTTTACACAATGGAATACTACACAGCAATCAAAAAGGAGGAAATCATGAAATTTGCAGGCAAATGGTGGGATCTAGAAAAGATCATTCTGAGTGAAATATCCCAGAAGGAGAAAGACAAACACGGTATATACTCACTTATATAGACCTATAAGATATGAGAAACATAATGAAATCTATACATCTAAAAAAGATAATCAAGAAAGCAGACATGGGGTAAGATGATCAATCCTCATTTAGAAAGACAGATGGCATGTGCATTGAACATATGACAGGAGTCTACTGAGGGCATCTGAAAGACTCTAACTAGCAGTGCTTTCAAAGCAGATACAAAGACTCATGACCAAACCTTTGGCAGAGTATAGGGAATCATAAGAAAGAAGGGGAGTTAGTATGATGGGGAAAGGATAGGAGCTCCACAAGGACCAAATGTATCTGGGCACAGGGTTTTTTCAGAGACTGATATTCAACCAAGGACCATGTATGGATATAACCTAGAACCTCTGCTCAGATGTAGCCTCTGGTAGCTCAGTAACCAATTGGTTTCCCATAGTGAGGGGAACAAGGACTATTTCTAACAGGAACTCAATGACTGGCTCTTTGGCCTCCCCACCCCCCAAGGGAGGAGCAGTCCTGTTAGGCCACAGAGGAGAGGTTTGCAGCCAGTCCTGAAGATACCTGATAAAACAGGATTGGATGAATGGGGAGGAGGTCCCCCCCCTATCAGTGGACTTGGAAAGGGGCATGGTGGAGATGAGGGAGGGAGGGAGGGACTGGGAGGGACTGGGAGGGAATGAGGGATCGGGACATGGCTGGGATACAGAGTTAATAAAATGTAACTGATAAGAAAAAAATAAAATTAAATAAAAAAAAAATAAAGAGCTTGGGACTCCAAAATTGCAAGAATTCTTTACAGTGTGAAATGTTTTAGAAAACTATCATCCTCACAGAACTACTGGAAAACGAATGAGCTTAAAGTAATGGTTAGAAGATTTCTCTTCTGTGCAGAAGTTCTAGGTTATCTCCATGCATGGTCCTTGGTTGTAGTATTAGTCTCAGAAAGGACCCCTGGGCCTAGATTTTTGGTTCTGTTGCTCTCCTTGTGGAGCTCCTGTCCCTTCCAGGTAGTTCTATCTCCCCCTTCTTTCATAAGATTTCCCTGCACTCTGCCCAAAGTTTGGTTATGAGCCTCAGCATCTGCTTTGATACACCGCTGAGTCTTTCAAGAGCCCTCTGTGGTAAGCTCCTGTCCTGTTCCCTGTTTTCTCCCTCTTCCAATGTCTGTCCTTTTTGCCTTTCTTAATGAGAATTGATCATCTTACCCAGGATCCTCCTTCTTGCTTAGCGTCTTTAGATGTACAGATTTTAGTATGTTTATCCTATATTATAGGTCTAATATCCACTTATAAGTGAGCATATGCCATGTGTGCCTTTCTGCTTCTGGGATACCTCACTCAGGAGGGTCTCTTTTAAAAAAATCATTTTTCACATTTTTGTACATGGACATACAGATGTTGAGCATATTATTGAACATCAGGAAAAGAATGAAGCCAGTCACAAGGAAAAGACAATGGTACTGGAAGCGCATTGACTGAAACTGCCATGTGAGGCAAAGGAGTCCTATGTGAAGGGACACTAGCCAGCAGTGTCAAACAGCTCTGGCAAACAGCTCTGGCAGGCCTTGCCTTCTCTCCCATTCCCCCTGCTTGCTAAACACCATTAGATTAAACACAGCCAAGGTCCATTCCCTTATTTGGCCAATTTATCCTCCCAAAGTTTTCAAGGTCCAGTTATCAAAGTATTGAAGTCCAGCAATCAAAAGCTAATTAATATCCCCAATTAGAATTAAACACTTCATCTAACACAGGCTTTCCCTCTGATCTTTATAACCCACCATTTTCCTATGGGCCTCGTTGGTCACCTCTTTATCCAGAGGCTGTCCTATGTCCCTCCAGGACAAATACCCATTACTCTTCTTCTTTCCCCTTCTCTTCTTTCTCCTTTGTATTTATTTCTCTCTTGGCTTTTATCACCTGTCTTTGTCTCTTAGCCCTGCCCTCTGTTCCTCAGAGACAAATAAATCTCTGAGCTGAGAACTTGGTCTTTGGGTGTCTTGAGCTCACTCTGAGGTTCCCTACAATAAGAACATAAACACTGAAAGAAATATTGTGAGCCCAGGATTTTAAGGTAATCCAAACTAATTTTCAAAAACTGCTGTAAATTTTCAAGAGTGCAGAGAATATTGAACTCAAGATTCTTCCCTGAGGATGTGTTCAAGGAGTCAAGCAAGAATTAAGGGAAGCTTCAGTATTTCCTTTTTGTGAGACTGCAGGTAAAGTAATTAAAACTGTAATTGTAGAGGTAACATCAACCACTATGGTAACACAGGGAAATAAAATGTAAATATATTCTACAGCTAACAAATAATGAGTGAAGAATGATAATGTGGAGCATACAAGTTCACTATCTCATAGGATGTAAAAGATCCTGAGATAAGATGTAATGGACTATCATCTATTTTTAAGAAAAAAAGGAAAGAATATAGAAGTTATTCAATAATGTCCATATTGTATTAAAGTGGACTATAGTAGTGATGAAATAATATTTCATATGTATACACTATATATATTATGAAAAAACAAGCATTTGATGTATACTGAATTAGTAAATGGACATGTTTCTGATTTAATTTGATAACAGATTGTTTAGAAAAAATATTAATACCCACTCCTTACACACCACCTTGCCTGACAAATATTTTTTTTTATTAAAATTAAATGTAGATCTTACTTATAAGGCACATATAGCTGAGATGTATAGTTATAAATGATTACAAAAATTATCATTTTTTTAAAACTCTAAGTCAGGAGCAGCTTTCATAAGAGATGGGTTTGAACATAACTATGGGGAGAGGGAGAATCCTTGTTGGGGTATAGTAGCATCTATTTTACACTCAGGGGGCTGCACCATTCTCAAAAGGGCTTCATGGCCCAAGAAGCATGTACAGAATTGTGCTATTGATGTTATGATATCATTTGGGTTACTAAGAGACTCAGAAAGAATAGTTGAGAGGCTCATGATCATTCTAGAAAGGCATAAAACATTGGCCTGAAGCCTAAGCTCATCACAAAGAGCACCATGCTGAGAAAATACAAATAAACGCAAAAGCCTATCAAGATGCATGAAAAGAAAAGAGCTCAGGAGAGGCTAATGAGAGGACCCCCCCTGGGAGCAGGCTGCCTACCTGGTGGACAGAGATCAGTCCCAGTTTAAGCACTTTCCATATGATTAAACACGAATGAAAGGAGAAGGCAGGAAAATGGGAAGCCCCTCAAAAATGGGAAACAGAAATGCAGAAGGTTACTCCAAGGGGGAATAGAAAACATCACTGCAGAGAGTATGCTTTCTGAGCTCAGTTTTGCTGTAGGTAGCTTTATAAGAAAAACAACTAAATGCAAAGAAACCGTAAGTCCAGTAGGATTACATTTTATGCAGGCAATGCCTTCATACTGAGCTGAAAGCCACATTTACCACCAGTGTTTACTATGAATAAAGAACTCCTCCTGCCCACAGCATACAAAGTTGGGTATTTTAGCAAAATACCCAAAAAAAGTGCTGTCTGGAGGAGAACATGAATGAGAAAGCTGAGGTTAGTGATGCAAGCACACAAGTTATTTTGGTAAAAGAGGATTGGGGGAGGGGAAGAAGATGAGAGAGGGAGGATGGGATTGGAAGGGATGAAGAAAGGGGCTACAACTGGGATAAAAAAATGAATAAACTTTAATCAATAAAAATTTTATTAATTATTTTTAATTTTATTAATTATAGTTTATTCACTTTGTATCTTCCCCTGTACCTCCCTCCCTCCTCCCCTCCCATTTCCACCCTCTCTCCTTCTTCCCCATCCATACCCCACCCCCAGTCCACTGATAAGGGAGGTCCTCCTCCCCTTCCCTCTGACCCTAGTCTATCAGATCTCATCAGGAGTAGCTGTAATTGTCTTCTTCTGTGGCCTGGTAAGGCTTCTCCCTGCTCAGGGGGAGGTGATCAAAGAGCAGCCAATCAGTTACTGTCAGAGACAGTCCCTGTCCCCATTACTATGGAACCCACTTGGACATTGAACTGCCATGGGCTACCTCTGTGCAGGGGTTCCAGACCATCTCCATGAGTGGTCCTTGGCTGGAGTATCAGTCTCAGAAATGACCCCTAAGTGTACAAGAGGCCTACAGAGCACCTAATAAATTAGACCAGAAAAAAAAATTTTAAAGAATCAAAAAAGTTTTTCTAAAAACTAAAATAAAATAATAACAGTCAAAAAAACCTTGATAACTATTGCCACTTAAATTCACTTGGTTAATTCTAACATGACAAAATTAAGTGAAACCACCAGACATATTGTCTCCTATTATGACTGGAAAGACAAGAGTACCATCTATCAGAATGTCAGGACAAAGCACTGAATATGAATCTAATCTAGTTACTCTCATTTTGTGGCATCTTATTTTGTATCTTTATTCAATCTACCTATTAAACACATCTTTAACTCTATTAGGAAAACAATATTAGTTGAGTATTGAAGAAATTTGGTAGTTACTAATTTTATCATCTATTTAATGGTGTATTAAAATAGATATCTTTATTCATTTGAGATACATATTCATACATTCATAGGTGAAACAACATTTTGGATTCACCTTGGATTTTTCAGAATAGCTACTTTTATTTTTGTGTGCCACCGTCACGTAGTGACATTTCTGCATGCCCAATTCCCATCTTTCCACCCAGAAAGTTACCATATTTTATTGGCCAGAGTTCCTGGATTTTTCAGATACTGGTATTTATAAAATTCCATTGTGTCTCCAATATTATTCCATTTTTCTCCTGGCACTAAATGAAAGCAAGTGACCATCCCTGACCTACCAGACTATCTTACCTTTCAGCACAATTGTAATGCATAATCATAACACTTTCAGAAAATATGCAACCTGTATATTTTTTGGAAGGAATCCATCTTTGGGAATACTATCGAATTGTTTTCCCCTTTGGGAAGGTATGTAGACAGTTAATCACAGTTACAGTGTTATTGAGGGAGGACACATCTCTGAATGTGGAGATAATCTCAAAAACACAAAACAAAACAACAACAACAACAAACAGATGAAAAATGCAACTATGGATGTTCACTTCTTTTTTTATTTAAATAAATTATGTAGGATGCAAGGAACAGGTCTTCATAAGCTGGTTGTGTTCCCAGGGAGCTCCAAAGTCCAGTGGGTATTAATGGAGGGGCCTAAGGCTCCGGCCCAGGAGGAAAACTTCACAGCCTCTCCAAACAGCCAGTGTCAGAGGAGTTCAGGTAATTGCCAGGTACCTCCAGTCTTTTTGAGTTGAGAATTCCTGTTTACACCGAAGGCCAGGCTATTCTTTTATTTAATTTTTAATTTAAATTTATTTTTTTATAATTATAAACTCTACATCCCAATTGCAACCTCTTCCCTAGTCTCCTCCTGGCCTGACCCTCCTTCCCTCTTCACCCCTATCTTCCTCCCTTAGTCCTCAGAGGGGAGGAGCCCTCCTCCTCTACCACCTGACCCCTGCTTATCAAGTCTCATTAGGACTGCCTGCATCCTCTTCCTCTGTGGCCTATCAAGGCTGCCCCATCAGGAGGAAGTGATCAAAGAAAAGACTGGGCATCAGAGTCCATGACAGAGCAGCCCCTGCTCCCCTTTCCAGTGTACCCACATGAAGAGGAGCTGCCTGTGGGCTACATCTGAGCAGGGGGTCTAGGTCTTCTCCATGCATGATCCTTGGTTGGAGTATCAGTCTGAAGTCCCCCTCCCACAGGCCCAGATTGGTTGGCTTTGTTAGTCTCCCTGTGGAGCTCAGATCCCCTCTGGACATCTATCTCCCAACTCTTCCCTACGACTTCCTGCTCTTCCCACATTTGGCTCTGAGTCTTAGCAACAGCTTTGATCCCAAGCTGGGTGGAGTCTTTCAAAGGACATCTAAGGTAGGCTCCTGTCCTATTCCTGCTCTTCAGTCGATTCTAGCGTCTGTTCTATTTGTCCTTCTGAATGAGAATTAAGCCTCAACCCTAGGGTCACCCTTGTTATTTAGCTTCTTTAGGTCTGTGGATGGTAGTATGTTTATCCCGTATTATATGGCTAATATCCACTTATAAGTAAGTCTATATTGTGCATGTCTTTCTGGTTCTATGTTACCTCACTCAGAATGATCTTTTCTATTCCATCCATTTGTCTGCAAATTTCATGATTTCCGTGTGTTTCATAGCTGAGTAGTATTTCATTGTGTATATGTACCACAATTTCTGTATCCATTCTTTGGTTGAGGGACACCTAGGTTGTTTCTAAATTCTGGCTATCATGAATAAAGTTGCTATGAACATAGTTGACTAAATGTCCTTGTTATATGAAGGAGCAGCTCCTAGGTATATGCCCAGGAGTGGTAAACCTGGATCCTGAGACAATGCTATTCCCAGTTTTGTGAAAATGAGCCAGATTGATTTCCATAGTGGTTGTACAACTTTGTACTCTCACCAGCAATGGAGGAGTGTTCCCCTTTCTGCACACACTTGCCAGCATGTGCTATTACTTGAGGTTTTGATCTTAGTCATTCTGATGGGCATAAAATGTAAACTCAAGGTCCCATTTATTAATTGTAGATCTTAGAGCCTGTCCTGTTGTTTTGTTCAGAAGTTGTCTCCTGTGCCAATGAGTTTGAGGCTCTTCCCCATTTTTTTCTTCCAATAGATTTAGTGTTTTATGTTTTTATGTTTTATGGTTTTATGTTGAGATCTTTGATCCACTTGGATGTTAAATTTGTGCAGGGTGATAGATATGGGTCTATTTAAATTTTTCTACATGTGGAATTCCAGTTAGACCAGCAATATTTGTTGAAGGTGCTATCTTTTTTCCATTGTATGGTTTTGGCTCCTTTGTCAAAAATTAAGTGTCCTTAGGTGTGTGGTTTTGTTTCTGGGTTTTATTTTCGATTCCATTGATCTACCAGTCTATTTCGATGCCAGTACCCTGCAGTTTTTATTACTGTTGCTCTTTCTTAATTGGTTTATTTGGTTTGTTGGTGTTTAATTTCTTGAATTCCTTATATTTTGGATATTAGCCCTCTGTAGAATGTAGGATTGAGATCAGTGATGGAGATGCTTCCGGGAGATCTTTTATGATACATGATTGTTTTGTCTATTCTATGTTTTTTTCTTTTTCCATATGAAGTTTAGAATTGTTTTTTTCAAAGTCTGTAAATAATTGTGTTGGCATTTTGATGGGGACTGCTCTGAATCTGTAGATTGCCTTTGGAAAGGTAGCGATTTATGCTATGTTGATCCTACCAATCCATGAGCATGAAAGATCTTTCCATCTTCTGATAACTTCTTCAATTTCTTCAGGGATTTAAAGGTTTTGTTGTTGTTGTTGTTGTTTATGTCACACAAGTCTTTTATTTGCTGGGTTAGAATTACAAGATACATTATTATTATTATTTATTATTATTATTGTTATTGTTATTATTATTATTATTATTATTATTATTGTGTGTGTGAACTTGTGTAGGGTGTTGTTTCCCTAATTTCTTTATAAGGCCATTTGTCTGGAGGACCACTCTTTTTGTTGTTGTGGTTGTGGTTTTGGTTTTGGTTTTTTTTTTTTTTTTTCTTTCTTAGTTAATTTTGTATCCAGCCATGTTGCTGAAGGTGTTTATCAGATGAAGGAGTTCCCTGGTAGAGTTTTGTTTGTTTGTTTGTTTGTTTGTTTTTGTGTGTGTGTTATCATATCATCTGCAAATATTGATACCTTGACATTTTCTTTCCAATTTGTATCCCCTTGATCTTTTTTAGTTGTTTTATTGCTCTAGCTAGGACTTCAAGTACTTTGTTGAGGAGATATGGAGATAGTGGGTAGCCTTACCTTGTCCCTGATTTCAGTGGAATTGATTTAAGTTTCTCACCATTTAGTTTGATGTTGGTTATAGGCTTGCTGTATGTATATATATATATATATATATATATATATATATATATATATATATGGGTTTGCTTTTATTATGTTTAGGTATGTGTCTTCTATCCTTGATCTCTCCTAGACTTTAAACATGAACATACACATGTATTTTGTTAATGCTTTTATGGCATCTAAGGAGATGATCTTTTTTTTTTCTTTTAGTTTGTTTATATGGTAGATTACACTGATGGATTTTCTATATTGAACCACACCTGCATGTATGCTTAGGGTAAAGCCTATTTGGTCATGGTGAATGATATCTTTTCTGTGTTCTTGGATTCAGTTTGTGAGTATTTTATCGAGTAATTTTGTGCCAACGTTTCTAAGAGAAATTGGTCTGAAATTCTCTTTCTTTCTTGGGTCTTTGGTTTAGGTACCAAAGTTACTGTGACCTTACAGAATGAGTTTGGTAATGTTCCTCCCGTTTCTATTTTGTGGAATAGCTTGAAGAGTATGGTATTAGCTCTTCTTTGATGATCTGGTCGAATTCTGTGCTGAAACCATCTGGCCCTGGGCTTTTAAGGGGAAGGGGGAACTTTTGATGACTGCTTTTATTTCCTTAGGGAGTATAGGACTATTTAATTTATTTACCTGATCTTGATTCAACTTTTGTAAGTGGAATCTATCAAGAAAATTGTCCATTCCATTTACATTTTTAAATTTTGTGGAGTATTGACTTTTGAAGTAAGACCTAATGATTCTTTGGATTTCCACGGTGTCTGTTGTTATGTCTTTCTTTTCATTTCTAATTTTGTTGATTTGGATAGTCTTTCTCTGCCTTTTAATCAGTTTGGCTAAGGGTTTGTCTGTCTTGTTGATTTTCTCAAATAAACAGCTCTTGGTTTCATTGATTCTTTGAATTGTTCTCTTCATTTCTGATTTGTTGATTCCAGCCTTAAGTTTGATTATTTACAACTGTATACTCCTCTTGGGTGTGTCTGCTTCTTTTTTTCTAAGACTTTCAGTTGAGTCATTAAGTTGCTCGCATGAGATGTTTCCAATCTCTTTATGAAGGCACTTAGTGCTATGAACTTTCCTTTTAGCACTGCTTTCATTGTGTCCCATAAGTTTGGGTATGCTGGGCCTTCATTTTCATTGAATTACATGAAGTCTTTAATTTCTTTCTTTATTTCTTCCCCAACCCAGCTTTTTTTGAGTAGAGAGTCTTTTAGTTTCCATGCTTATAGGCTTTTGTCTATTTCTGTTGTTGTGGTGGTTTAGCTTTATTCCTTGGTGGTCTGATAGGATAGAAGGGATTCTTTTTCTTTTTACATCTGTTGAGGCTTGCTTTGTGGCTGACTATCTGCTCAATTTTGGAGAAGGTTCTGTGATGTGCTGAGGAAAAGCTATATTCTATTGTGTTTGGGTGAAAAATTCTGTAGAAGTCTGTTAGGTCCATTTGATTCATGACATCTGTTAATGTCATTATTTCTCTATTTAGTTTGTTTCATTGACCTGTCCTTTGGTGAAAGTGGGGTGTTAAAGTCTTCCACTAAAAATAATGTGTGGTTCAAGGTATATTAATGTTTCTTTTATAAATGTGGATGCCCTTCTATTTGGGGCATAGATGTTCAGAATCAAGAAGTCATCTTAGTGGAATTTTCCTTTGATGAGTATGAAGTGTTCTCTCTCTCATCTCTTTTGATTAATTTTGGTTGAAAGCCTATTTTGTTAGTTATTAGAATAGCTATTCCATCTTGCTTCTTAGGTCCGTTTGCTTAGGAAACCTTTTTCAGCCCCTTTTCAGCCCTGTACTCTCAGGTAATGTCTATCTTTGTGGCTGAGGTGTTTCCTCTATGCAGCAGAATGTTGGTTCTTTTTTATGTCTCTATACTGTTAGTCTGTGTCTTTTTATTGGATAATTGAGTCCATTTATCTTGAAAGAGATTCTGTTTGTTTTATTTTAATATCGGTTTTGGTCGTGTGTTTGTGTGCTTGTGGTCTTGTTGCAGTGAAGTGATTATTTTCTGCATTTTCCTTAATGTAGTTAGCCTTCTTTGGTTGGAGTTTTCCTTTCAGTATCCTCTATAAGGCTGTATTTGTGCATAATTGCTGTTTAAATTTGTTCTGTCATGGAATATTTTGTTTACTTCATCTATGGTGATTGTAAGTTTTGCTGGGTGGACTGGCCTCTGTGGTCTCTTAGGGCTTGCAATATGTCTGCCCAGACCCTTTTGGCTTTTATGGTCTCTGCCAAAAAGTCAGATAAGTTTGTCATCATACATTATTTCGCCTTTTTTCCTTGCAGCTTTTAATATTTTGTCTAATCTCTGGACATTTAGTGTTTTGATTATTATGTGGCAGAAGAACTGTATTTTGTGGTCTAATCTATTTGGTGTTCTGTAGGCCTCTTTTATGCTTATATGCATCTCTTTAAATTGGAAAATTTTTCTTCTATCATTTTGTTGAAAACATTTTCTGGGCTTTGGAGCTGGGAATCTCCTCTCCTATTATTCCTAGGTTTTGTCTTTTCATGGTGTTTTTAAGTTTTTAGATGTTTTACGTCAGGAAACTTTTATATTTGACATTTTCTTTGATGGATGGATCAATTTCTTTGATTGTATGCTCTACCTGTGGTTGTTTCCTCCATCTCTTCTATTTTGTTGGTGATGCTTACCTCTGTAGTTCTTGTTTTCTTCTCTAAGCTTTCTCTTCCCAGGATTTCCTCAGTTTGTGCTTTCTTTATTGTTTCCATTTCCATCTCCAGACCTTGAACCATTTTATTGAGTTCCTTCACATGATTGGTTTTGTTTTATTGTATTTCTTTGAGTGATTTATTCATTTCCTTTCTAATGGCCTTAACCTGTTTCACTGCATCTTTCTGTATTTCTTTACGGATTTATTTGTTTCCTCCTTTACCATCTTCTTAAGCATAGATTTAAGGTCATTTTCTTGTGTTTTAGTTGTGTTAGAGTATCTAGGGCTGCTTGCCTTGGGATAACAGGGC
The DNA here is from genome assembly GCF_907164565.1 of Psammomys obesus. NCBI lineage: Eukaryota > Metazoa > Chordata > Mammalia > Rodentia > Muridae > Psammomys > Psammomys obesus. The sequence continues at coordinate 29,090,896 of NW_026585895.1, forward strand.
TATGGAGATGCCATGTTGCTTTGGTGTTTGTTAATTGTGTTTTTACACTGGCCTTTAGACATGTGGGTTGTCCCTGGCATAGGCTGGTAGCTTCTGATGCCTACTGGTGTTCTGGCAAGAGGATGCTGGCATACAGGAAGAGCCCTGAACAGGAAGCTGGATGTTACCACAAGAGCCCTCCTGAGATTGGTGGGTGTGGTCTCCAACTGATAGGTGATTCTTGGTTGGTTGCCTGTGGCTCCTCTCAGATGTATGATCCTGTAGAATAGCTGGACTCCTCAGAAGCCCAGTGGTTCTCCTCTCTCCAGGGTATGTCCCAAAAGCAGCTGCCCTGCCACTGGCTTTCTTTCTTTTAGGTTAATGAGCTGCAGCTGCCCAGACACTGTGTTCAGACATTTTGCTTGCTGGGTACAGCCATCTTGGATAACCAGAGATCCCAGAGGTTTTTCTGGTCTCCCTACGGAGAAGAGTTGAGCTTTGGATTGGCATCTGGGGCTGTTCCCATGATTCCCAAATATCAGGAGGCCTTGAGGTTGGAGCTGCATGCCCTGGTACCCAGAACATACTCACTGGCCTGAAAGAGCATCTCGAAGGCATGTGTCTAGCAGCTGGAGACTGCAAGCTGGCAGGAACTGGGGAAATTTTCAGGGGATTAGCGGAGTGACCTGACATCAGACCCACTTGTTTCCCTCACCACGGGGTCTCCTCTCACCTGGGAAACATGACCAGTGATATTTTGGGGCCCACGGTTCAGTCTGTCAGTCGCTGTGTAGTCACTGCTGTCCTGCTGATTAGGCAAGGTGTGTGATCTGCACTGCCATCTTGGATTGCTTTTATTTATTTAACCATCTGTTCATTCACAAGTAGTCATGGTGCATGGAATCTCTGAAAAAACAAAACAAAACAAAAAAAGGCAGAAAATTTCAAAAGAATCTTCCAGTCAAGAAATTGAAACAGTGGCTGGCTCTTTGATCACCTCCCCCTGAGGGGAGAGCAGCCTTACCAGGCCACAGGGGAAGACAATGCAGCCACTCCTGATGAGACCTGATAGGCTGGGGTCAGAGGAAAGGGGGGGAGGACCTCCCTTATCAGTGGACTTGGAGAGGGGCATGGGAGGAGATGAGGGAGGGAGGGTAGGATTGGGAGGGGATGAGGGAAAGAGCTACAGCTGGGATACAAAGTAAATAAACTAATTAATACTAAAAAATTTAAAAAAAATAATTAAAAAAACGTGTGGGCAACAGAGTCCATGTAAGAGACAACCTCCAAAATCCTTACTAGGGATTGTCTTATGTCCAATTAGAAAGCTGTTTCTAACTACCAAAGTATGTATGACATCACTGTAATCTTAGGGTTATCCTGCCTGCAATGCTGGTCATTGCTGTGATTCATGGGCATCTTTGCTAGGTAAGGCTATTGGTCATTTACCTTCTTTGGTAGCTTGCATTTCACCTCCTGGCACCATGAAAGCTGGACCTCAGAGAAGGAGCATTCAGGTCAGTTCCAGCTCAGTTGCCTCTGGGGCCCATGTCTGAAATGCAGGTTTCTTCAGAAATAACAATATCCTCTGCCTCTGGGGGGAAACCAGGGGTAATATTAATAGCCTCTAAAGTTTTGGGAGTCTTTCTGAGTACTCTAAAAACAACTCAACAGAGCATTTCTCATGCCTTATGTTGAGGGTGTTTCTTAGATGGTGTTTGACTCTTGGAAGGAACATTATAAGTCCAGACAAGAAAATTGAATTTATATTATATATGCATATTTATACACCAACTTTCTTAGAGTTTTACTGCTGTGAAGAAACACCATCACACAGCAACTTTTTTTTTGTAGTTTTCTAGACTATTGGCCTTTTTCCCCTTGTTTTTTTTATTTGTTTACTTTACATCCTGATTGTAGCCCCTACTCTGACACTCTTCCCCTTCCACCTCCCCTACTCTTCAGAAAAGGGGATCGATCTCCCCACCACCAACCCATCCTCCCAGCACATTAAGTCACATAAGGATTGAGCATATCCTCTTTCACTGAGGCTGGGTAAGGCAGCCAGAGGAAGTGATGGAAAAACAGGCAACAGAGCCAGGTCAGAGACAGCCCCCTCTACCCTCCTTAGGAGACCCTCATGAAGATTTAGCTGCCCATCAGCTACATATGAGTAGGGGGTCTAAGACCAATCCAAGCCTGGTCCTTGGTTAATGCTTCAGTCTCTGTAAGCACCTCTGGGCCCAGGTTAGTTGAATCTGGTGGTCATCATGTTGAATTTTTGTCCCTCCTGGGTCCTTCTATCTTTCCCCAAACTGTTCTACAAGGCTCTCAGAACTCCCCACCTAATGTTTGGCTGTGAGTCTCATCATCTGTTTGAATCCACTGCTGGGTGGAGCCTCTCAGAGAACAGTTAGGCTAGGCTCCTGTCTGCAAGTATAGCAGGGTATCTAATGATGTGCAGACTCTCTCCTGTGGGGTGGGAATCAGGTTGGCTATTTCCCTCAAACTTTGCTCTATCATTACCCCTGCACATCTTGTAGGCAGGTAGGTTTTGGGCTGAAGTTTTAGAGGGTGGATTGGTATTCCCCTACCTTCACTAGAAGTCTTGTCAGTCTAGAAGGTAAGGCGGCCTCTTCAGTCTCCATGGCCTATGCTACTAGGAGTCTTAGCTTGAGTCACCCCATACCCTCCCAGGACCCTACCCTGTAGTAGTTCTTTTGTCTCAAAGATGCACTGTCCTCAGTTTTTCTTCTCTCCAAGTCCTCTGCCCTTCTGCTCCTCTTTCCCCACATTTTATCCCACCTTCCATACAAAGAGGACATTTGCTCAAGTATGCTCATAGCAGCTTTATTCATAATAGCTGGAATCTGGAAACAATCCAGATATCCCTCAACAGAAGAATGGATAAAGAAAATGGGGTTCATTTACACAATTCAGCAGTTAAAAACAAGGAAATAATGAACTTTGCAGGCAAATGTATGGAACTAGAAAAGATCATCCTGAGTGAGGTAACCCAGACCCAGAAAGACACGCATGGTATGTACTCACAGCAACTCTTATAAAGAAAGAAAAAAAAAAATGCGTCTGGCTTACAGTTTCAGAGATTTAGTCCATTTTTGCCATGGTGGGAAATATGGCAGCATGCAGGCAGACATGGCACTGAAGAAGGAGCTGAGAGGTCTATATCTTGGACTGCAGGCAACAGAAGAAGACTACCACACTAGGCTTCGTTTGAGCATATGAGAACTCAAATCCCACCTCCACACTTTCTCCAATAAAATGACCTCTACTCCAAGAAGGCCACACTCCCTAACAGTGCCACTCCCTATGGGTTAAACATTCACACATATGAGTCTCTGGGGGCCATTCTTATTCAAACCACCATACCGACTTATATGTATTACAGATATTTTTAGGTTTATGGTTAATAGTTTGGTTCCATATGACTTTTCAGACATCCTTACTGTTACATTATCCTCTTCTCTCTTTCTTTTGTGTTTCTCTTTCCCTTTCCTCCACAACTGATACATCTATTATACAACTCCCACACCTAAGGCTCAGGAATCATTGTAGAAGAGGCGGAAGAAATATTGGAAGAGCCAGAGGATCGGGGGGGGGGGGGTCTGTTAGGTTGTATCTCTAAAAATGAAAGAGACACTGCAAAGCCTCACCAATATTGCTGCCTAAACACGGGCTAAACAAAGGCAACAGCAAATGTTGTAATGTGGATGATAAAAAGACCATAAGGCCTCAGACGTATACTAAAAACTACAGGTCACTGAGAATGCTGAGAGTAGAAGAAATGGCCTTCTGCAGGGAAGCACGCACCAACTGGTTATCCAATACTAAATGGCCAGCCCTGAAAACATCTGCACAAGTAACATATATACTGAGCAGGTGTGTGTGTGTGTGTGTGTGTGTGTGTGTGTGTGTGTGTGTGTGTTTAGTAGTAGTAGCAATTAATGAAAAAAGAGTATCTGAATTTGAAAAAGAACAAAGAGGAAGATGGGAGGGTTTGGAGGCAGAAAAGGGAAAGGGAGAGTGAAATACTTATACAATAATCACAAACGAATAATATTTTTTTGAGAAAGTGTTTCTCTGTGTTGCCTCAGCTGTCCTGGAACTTGATCTGTAAACCAGGCTGGCCTTGAACTCAGAACTCAGAGATCCACCTGCCTCTGCCTCCTGAGTGCTGGGATTCCAGGTATGTGCTATCACTGTCCAGCAAAATAAATATTTTTTTAAAAAGAAAATTTATATTTGAAAGTGATGTTTGGTCTGAGATATGTTGACTTTAGGATATCTTATTTAAAAAGTCAGATGGACATATAAGTGTAAAAATATGTATAAAAAATCTCAATATATATTACCCATTTGGTAAATGAGACTAGAAGCATAAACCAGATTTCCTGAAGGGAAGGAGGGCGAGGAAGAGCCTCAAACTGAAGCTAGTAGGGAGGATTTATTTTGTACCTTACCAGCCAAATATTTTAAATTATTCTGGGTTTAAGAATATTTAGACATGGAATACATTTTACAGTTTAACAGTTTTCTCTCTCTTCTATCAGGATCCTTAACACATTTTTATTACCTGCTGGCTTTGAAGACATTTGAGTTTTCATAATGTCTATTTGAAAAAGAAAAGAATGTAGGATAGTCTTGAACAATTTCATTATATTGTACATTTGCGTGGAGACAGAGCATGCAAAGGAGACAGTGAAAGGAGCTGAAGTGACGAGGTTTAGCAAAGAAATCATTTTTAAAGTGTTATATCTTTAATGGGAAAATTTGTAAAATCATATTATAAAGTGATATTTGCTCAAAATTACATACTATAGTATCGGGATCATAATCATTTATGCTCTATGGAATATTAGTTTTAAAATTTACAACAGCTTTCCTGGTGTGTGAAGGGTATGGGGTTTATAGTCTAGTGCAGAAATAGACATTTAAATGATGTACAAAATTTCTTTTAATTTAAACCACATTTTACTGCCTTTCTTTCTAATTAGAATACCCCGACCTTTAAATATGATAGAAATTGTTTCATTAGGCAATCACATGTAATTCTTTATTCCTACAGGGTCTAATTTTGAAAAACTAGGAAGTCATTACACAATTTTAAGCATCACCATCTACCAAAAGAGAATAAGAAATGAGACGTGTTGAAAATGTGTGGAAGCACTTGACTGAACACATTATTTGACTATGATAGCACAAGACATGATAAGATGATAAAGATTCATTATCTAGTTTCAACCTTTATAATACAACCCACAGCGGTGTTTGTCCTTTCTAAACAAATTCCTCTTCCTCGGCTGTAGACAAGGGCACTGTGCTGTGTTTAATGCATTAGTCAGGAATATCCAAATAACTTACAAGGCAATACTAAGCCCATTACCATGTTATGTAACCATCATCCTTCTCCTCTTTTAGTATTGTATTGACTAAATGTGTTGTTGGGAGCATCCACTCCCGTGCAGAATAGCAGCAGCTGGGGCAGGGACTCAGCAAGGCTTCTTTCCAACTGTGTGGCTCAAAAACAGTTTACGTCTCAATAACAAGGGCAGCCATCTCCTAGGGTTGGCACTGAGTGAAGTTAATTACTCTAAACTGCTGCAATAAGCTTTGTGCACACACACACACACACACACACACACACACACAAAATCAATACTTATTTTATTAATTTAAACTGAAGCATCAATTCTCAATAATAAAGTTATTTTCAGGATATTAGAAATATCTAAGGGAACAATACTAATTATTTCAAACAGCTATGCATCAAGAAATGAATATGAAGGGCATCACAGAGTTAAATCATTTTTCCCCATCTCTTCAATCAATTATTATTGAAGATCTGGTATGTTCTAGGCAATATGTTAGACCTTCACACACACACACACACACACACACACACACACACACACACACACACAGACCAACCTTGCCAGCATCAACAGAGTTGAGCACCTAAAAAGAAAAATATTTCATTAAAAACTGTCTCTCCAAAAACTGATTGGCCTGCTCTTTGATCACCTTCCCCTAAGGGGGGAGCAGCCTTACCAGGCCACAGAAGAAGACAATGCAGCCATTGCTGATGTGATGTGATAGACTAAGATCAGAAGGAAGGAGAGGAGGACCTCCCCTATCAGTGGACGTGGGGAGGAGCATGCATGTAGAAAGGAGAGGTAGGGTGGGATCGGGAGGGGAGGAGGGAGGAGCTTATGGGGGGATACAGAATGAATAAAGTGTAATTAATAATAATAATAATAAAAGAAAAAAAAACTGTCTCTCTTTCTTTAAAAACACAAGCAAAGCACCCTTTAGAACATTTGAATAGTGCCTATAAATTAAAATAATTTCATTGTGACATTTTTATACACACATGAAATGCATTTGCTCATAATCATTTCATACACATTGTTATCCCTCCTTCCCATGAATAACAAAGCACATTTTGAAAACAAGATTATAAAAGGACAGTGAAGAACCGATGCTTTCTAAAATTTTTATTTATTTATGTATATGAGTGTGCTATTTGCATGTATACCTGCATGACAGAAGTGGGCATCAGATCCCATTCTAAGTGTTTGTGAGCTACTGTGTAGTTGCTTGGAATTGAACTCTGAATCTTTGGAGTAGCAGCCAGTGCTCTTAACCACTGTGCCATCGCTCCAGACCATGCCAATGCTTCTTGTGACCTCTGAGGGCGGTAACATTCATCCCGTGTCCTTTTTGCCATCTGTAGCCCCTCACTTTCTCATCCTTATGATTTGTAAATTGCTGAATTTGTGACTTTAGCTTCTTCTCTAAAGAAGTTACTGGTTAATTTCTCTTCTTAAAGACTTACTTAGTGATTTGTTTGCTGAGTCTGAGTGGTCTGCCTGTGTGTAAGTATGTGCACCACAAGCATTCCTGGTGCCTCCAGGGGCCAGAAGAAGTTATTGGGTCCCCTGCAGTTGGAGTATGGATGGTTGTAGGCCACTACATTGATTAATGCGCCAAGGGTTGCTCACCTGAGGCACTAAAAATTAATGTGTCAACCTAACATCTCAGATGAACCAAAATGTAGCAGTCACATTAGGGAAAGAAAATTCAGCATTTCCTCTTTGATTAATTTGACCAAAAAAAAAAAAAATTAAATTCTTCTTTCCTGTGTCTTAAATCTGTCTGCCTGTTGTTATTTTGACTTGTTTACAGACGTCTATTAGATGTCTCATTTATCCTAGTTGCTTGTGTTTGTCCCTAACAAAAGGCTTTTCTCTATCTTTATAGAGCAGCACAGAAAACATCACTCGAGGAAAGAATGAAGAATTCTTTACAGAAATCTTTCACAGTGTTTTACCTGGAATTAAGTAATTTGCTGACCTCAACTATTTCTTAAGAGTAAATTATATTGCAAACAAGCATTTTTAAACTATGGCCATGTTGCTTCCAATATTTCTGGTGAATATATTTCAACATATGAACAAATATGCATAGTTCTCTGGATCAGTTGCATGAAAATTAACCTTTAATTACTGAGTCAGGAGCAAGGAAAGATACATAATTAATAAATAAGTAATTAATACAAAATTAAAAGTAAAGATTTGCTTATATTGTAAAAACTCATTATATGGGAAATCCAAGCCAAATAAGAATAGTTTTTTGTTGTTCTTAAGTAATCTCCAAATGTGTTCTTAACTTGGATGTGAGGTCCAGAAAAAGTTCTAATTTTCTAGAATGTAAGATACATTCTCATAAAAATATATCATCACTCAGAGAAGATAAACAAGAAAAAAGACCCAGGATAAGATGATCAATCCTCACTTAGAAAGACAAATGGGATGGACATTGAATGTAGGAGAAAACAAGTAACAGGACAGGAGCCTACCACAGAGGGCCTCTGAAGACTCTATCTAGCAGTATATCAATGCAGATATTAAGACTCATAACCAAACCTTCGGCAGAGTGCAGGGAATAAAAAATAAATAAATAAACAAACAAATAAATAAATAAATAAATGAAGGGGGGTGAGTTAATATGACGTGGAGAGGACAGGAGCTCCACAAGGACCAAATATATCTGGGCACAGGGGTCTTTTAAGAGACTGTTTCTCCAAACAAGGACCATGTATGGATGCAATCTAGAACCTCTGCTCAGTTGTAGCCCTTGGTAGCTCAGTATCCAAGTGGGTACCCTAATAAGGGGAACAGGAACTGTTTCTGACATGAACTCATTGGCGGGCTCTTTGACCTCCCCCGAGGTAGGAGCAGCCCTGCTAGGCCACAGAGGAGGACTTTGCAACCAGTCATGAAGACACCTGATAAACCAGTATCAGATGAAAGGGGAGGAGGACCTCCCCTATCAGTGGACTTAGAAAGGGGCAGGGAGGAGATGAGGGAGGGAGGGTAGGATTGGGAGGGAAAGAGGGAATGGGATACAGCAGGGATACAAAGTTAACAAACTGTAACTAATATTAAAAAAAATAAAAATTAAAAAACAATAAAAAGAACTACTATAATAATAAACTAATTTTAAAAAAAGAACTAAAAAAAAAAATACATCATCGCAAGCCGCTATATGGGTGCTGGGAACTGAGCCCAAATTTTCTGCAAGAACAACACATGCTTTTAATGAGTGGCCCATCTTTCCAGCCCCTGATCTTCATTTCTTGACAAGTGGGACAATCATTTTCATAACTTAAAGATTCTCATCAGCTTTCTTTAATTTTATACTCTCCCATCTATCTCCTTGCTAATGCAATCTTGCTCTGTTGACCCTTACATCCAATCTCACACAATGAACATAATCTAGATGTTGTTACCAATTCATACAACCACGCTAAAGCTGAGTACCTGGCATCCTGCTGAGTGGTTGCATCTCCCTACCACCACCTTTTAGTCCATCATTTTCACTACTCTAATAATTATTTAGCCATAGTTTTCCCACTTTCTAGAAAATAGCCACATACTTTTGTTCAGCTTCCCCAAAGTGTGAAGTTTTCTCTGACCCCACTCTTTCTTACTCCCGATATCCACCACTGTCTATTATCAGATTACTTTTTCAGTTTCCTATATCTGTTCTCCCAGCTTCGTCATGCTCAGTGATGACCTTGACCGTAGTTTCACTGAGGAGAAATGAAGCATAGTCAGAACCTGACCTTTGCCAGCACTGAGCCCTACAGTGATGCACCTTTCTGCATCTGTTCTAGGCACTACCTCATGAAGCACAGGCAGAACTGGCTGGGATGTTCACTGCTTCACTGAGATAACCACTAGTCTTTCCATCTTCTGCATTCTTGATATGTTCCTCTCTGATGGGTCATTTTTTATCAACATCTAATTAATGTCATGTTCTTTGTAGGAAATAAAATTTCAAATTTCTTTTTCTCACAGTGGTAGAAAAGTATGTAAAATGGTGGATTTATTCACTAGCTTTAGTCAGTCAGTCTATATGTAAGTCTATATACAGCTACCACATAGATCACGTAATTGTGTTATGAAATAAAGTTGTCAACCTACAAATAATAGAATGAAAATCATGTACGTAAGATACATCCTTTTGAAATTTTCTCTTGTTTATTTATGTACTCATGTGTCTATTTGCCACAGTATTATGATTGAATCTGGACCCTCAATAATACTACGCAAGTGCTCTGCCATTCAGAAAGCTATACCACCATGGCCGAAAATTGTTTTAAAATCTACGTTTTGCTTGCCTCCTGCTCCAAGTCTCCTGGATCCATAAGATCCGCTCTCCTCAAAAGAGTCGCTTTATTTCTACCTTAAGGTGCCCTCCTACTCCTCAGTGAATCCAGATGTTCACGCGCTTTCCCCATCACTTTTCTGAAACGTCTCTTCTTGTGTTGAATTGCAGAGATCTGGTTTGTATCATCATCCCATTTGACTTATCAGAAACATCCGACACACCTGGCCATTTCGCTTCCTTGAGACACTTTGTCCATCACGTTTATTTCTCGGCCCTCAAGACACCCTTCTCTCCTAGATCTCCTGGTGACATGTCAGCAGACGTCTCTGCTCCATTCCGAAGTTATTGGATCATGACCCATTACCCTCTTCAGCCCTCAGAGTTAATATTAGTTAATATTTGAATTTTGGTCTCCCATCTGCACTCTTGAACTTCATGACTCAGTCAGTTCATGCTTTTAATCCCACTTATCCATTAAGACTCTAAAACATAGGACTGTAGCATAAAGGGCTATGCCTTCCCAAAGAATTCTATATCCATCTCTCTATTCAATAAGCATCACAGAATCTATATCATAAACCAAATTCCTGATATCCTCTTGCAAGTTTCTTTATCCCAGTAAAGTCAATAACAATTTTCTTTTCTTTATTTGTTTGTTTGTTTACTTTACAGCCTAATAGTAGCCCCTTCCCTCCTCTCCTTCTGGTTCTACCCTCCTTCCCTCTCCTCTGTATACCCTCTCCTCCCCCTCAGAAAAGGGGACCCCCACACGCACACCTGCCTATCCCAGCACATCAAGTCATATCAGGATGGAGTGTATCCTCTACCATGGTGGCTGGCTAGGCAGCCCCGCCAGAGGAAAGTGAATGGAAATGCAAGCAAGAGAGACTTTGTCAGAGACAATCCCAGCTCCCCTTAATAAGGAAGCCAAACAAAAGCCAAGCTGTCCATCATGTATATCTGTTGATGGGGGGGGGGGGGGCTATGTTGAATCCCTGTATGGTCCTTGGTTGATGTTTCAACAAGGCCTCCTGGGCCCAGTTTAGCTGGCTCTGTTGGTCTTCTTGTGGACTTCCTGTTCCCTCAGGGTCCTTCTATTCTTCCACAAGACTCACTGTGAACCACCCAATGTTTGGCTCTGAGACTCAGCATCTGTTTCCATCTGTTGCTGTATGAGGTCTCTGCAAGCATAGCGGAGTACCATAATATTGTCAGCAATAAATTTCACTTGTTCAGCTTTCCTAAGTTTGAAGCTTTCCTTGACTGCACTCTTTCTTGACCCAATATTCACCAGTGTGTATTATTGGATCAGTTAAAAAGCACTGCCAGAATTTTAGCTCTTAACAGCAACATTGCTACCATCTCCTTGCAAGCTGTAATCATCCCCTCTCCTCACTGCCACTGTAGCTGTTGTCTTTCTTTCTTTTTTATTAAATTTTTGTTTTTTTATATTAATTACAGTTTATTTGCTTTGTATCCCAGCTGTAGGCCCCTCCCTTATTACCTCCCAATCCCACCCTCTCTCCCTCATCTCCTCCCTGCCCCTCTCTGAGTCCACTGACAGGGGAGGTCCTCCTCCCCTTCTATCTGACCCTAGCTTATCAGGTCTTATCAGGACTGGATGCAATGTCCTCCTCTGTGACCTAGCTAGGCTGCTCCTCCCAAAGGGGGTGGGAGGTCAAAGAGCCAGCCACTGAGTTCATGTCAGAGACAGTCTCTGTTCCCCTTATTAGGGTACCCACTTGGATACTGAGCTGTCATGGGCTACATCTGAGCAGGGGTTCCAGATTATATCCATGAATGGTCCTTGGTTAGAGATACAGTCTCATAAAAGACCCCTGTGCCCAGATATATTTGGTCCTTGTAGAGCTCCTGTCTTCTCCAGGTCTTACTAACTCTCCCTTCTTTCATATGATTCCCTTCACTCTGCCCAAAGTTTGGTTATGAGTCTCAGCATCTGCTTTGAAACACTGCTAGGTAGAGTCTGTCAGAGGCCTCTATGGTAGGCTGCTGTCCTATTTCTTGTTTTCTCCTTTTTGCCCTTATCTTCTTTAATTCTGCCCTTGACTTCTTCTTTTTTGTTTATTCGGAAATTTACTACAAAAGGAAGGGTATAACAATATATATAGGATACATGTATTTTATTCTAAGCATTCTCCAAAGGCCACACCTCCTGGTGCCATCACTTATTCAACCAGAATTTCTACGTATATACTGTGGAAAGAAATAAGTGCTTTGAGCATAGGATATGGTGCTTATTCCAGAAAATAAAACACTACAATAATACAACAGTAATAATAAATCACCAAAAGTAAGGAAAGATAAATAAAAGAGGAAATAGAAGGAGGTATGGGGAGGAGGAAAGAAGGAAGAGAATGAGAGAAAGAAGAGAGAGATGTTTTCTTTTTACACTTGAAAACCTTAAAACCTAAAGCTCAGCAAACATTTTTGCATAGGATGAATACTAGAAGATCTAGAAATGGCAGAATAACAAAAACAAACAAATAAACAAACAAACAAACAAACTATTCTCTACAACTAAGACAACGATGAAATGCCCTTGACTTCTTATTTTCTATTCTAACACAGTTGCCAGTGTGATGTCTTTCTGATATCAGTAATACCACATAGTATCTCAATCTCAAATGCTCTGCAGCTTTCTGTAGTAGCCATGAATATGTTCAGCCCACAGCATTCAATTACAAATAATACCATCAGAATATAGGAGTATACTGAGCAGATTGCTTTCAACTTTCACTCTCTCAGTATCTGACCCAAGCATAAAAAAAAATTACTTGAAATGATGACTTATCACCAATGAAAGCAAAGCATGGAAAGAGGCCGTTAATCTTGCCTGATTTTTGGCAATTCTGACGAACAACCATTTTTTTTTTTCAAAGAACCTCATTAGGTTGGTCAAAATCTTCTGGATCTATATCACAATTTAACTTTCTTCCTTTGCACTACAGTGTCTCACATAATTGTCCTCTCTAGCCTCATCCCATCTTAACATTGCTCCATGGCATTTATCACTTTCTCACATACTTTTAGTCAGTATATTTTATTTTATTCCATATACTCTATGAAAGCAGGATCTTTTTTTGTTTTTGTCCATTGCTGCATTATCCTCTGTGCTTAGAGAATCACCAAGATCTAGTCATCATTCAACAAATATAACCATTAGTTAAATAATTACCTAGTTTATTAATTTATTTAACATTGTTAGATATACCAGTGGCAATTATAACTATCACTCAAAATAAATTTCATAAAGTTCAGTGCTACCAAATATGCAAGTGCTTGGGAAGTCGCCAGTGTTAAAATCCAGTCCAGACTGCTGGAGGTACCATAGCCTGAGCATTGCATTTTTCTTACAGGCCCTGCTGTGCAGTTGTCTGCGGTACTGGAGCTCAGGCCATGGTGTTTTCTATCTTTCTGCTCATGGCAGTAGAACCCTCTGCTTTCTTACCACAGAAAGACAGTCCATGTCGGTTTCCCCCTTGCATCTCAAACCTGAAGCTTTTCTGCCTGAATACTGAAAAGGCTCATGTACTAATGACGTGTCTGGTAACTAGTAACGGCGATAGTAAAGGACAGTGACAGCAATGGATAATCCCAAAGTGACACTGCTCGGTGACTAGAACCCTTAGATCAAAACTTAAGGAAGCCAATTACCAAAATTGCTCTTACATATCATCAGCATGAAGACACATATGGCAATGACACAAATAAACTGAAACTTCATGCCGTTATTAATTATTTATTATCTTTCGGTTGCCAGCTTCTGAGACAACCTTCTACTGAATCAGGGAATAAAAATGGTCTTTCTATAATACTAGACCAGATGCTCATTTAGACCCAGATACTAGACCAGAAGTTTCTCAGAGATTGCTGTGCTCTTAAAAGTCAGCTTTTTATTAATTCATTGTAGTGCTGGAAAGGTGAAAAACTACAGCTCAGAGAAGTGTGAAGGAAATTAAAAATAAAAAGAAACCTGCTATGTTGTCAGCTATTTTAGCCATTTTCGTTTGTAATGTCATCAACAGTTTCCACTAAGCAACGATATCTGTTTTGCTAAAAGGAGCGTTGCTATATGGTAATCCTAGGCGTGGTTATTTCAAGTAATTATACATTTGACACACAGCCAAATGTGTGTGTCAAATTGCATTTAGCTTTTCATGCATTGCTCATCTCTACAGATCCCAAGCTGCTATTCATGCCTCAGCAGAGGCATGACATGATGAAGTAGCTGAAGCTGCTCTCCCTGGTCTACTTTCCTATAGTTTGGTCACATAGCTCCAGTCACATAAGAAGGAAGACTAAAAAGATCATCCTGAGTGAGGTAACCCAGAAGCAGAAAAACACATAGGGTATATACTCACTCATAAATGGATTATTAGACATATAATATAGGATAAACATACTAAAATCTGTACACCTAAAGAAGCTAAGCAAGAAGGAGGACCCTGGGTAAGATGATCAATCCTCACTCAGGAAGGGAAATGAGATTGACATAGGAGGAGGGAGAAAACAAGGAACAGGACAGGAGCCTACCACAGAGGGTCTCTGAAAGACTCTACCCAGCAAGGTATCAAAGCTGATGCTGAGATTCAGAGCCAAACTTGGGCAGAGTGCAGGGACTCTTATAAAAGAAGAGGGAGATAGTAAGAGCTGGAGGGGACAGGAGCTCCACAAGGAGAAAAACAGAACTAAAAAATCTGGGCCCAGGGGTCTTTTCTGAGACTGATACTCTAACCAAGGACCATTCATGGAGATAACCTAGAAACCCTGCTCAGATGAAGCCCATGGCAGCTCAGTCTCCAAGTGGGTTCCCTAGTAAGGGGAGCAGAAGCATCTCTGACATGAACTCAGTGACTGGCTCTTTGATCACCTACTCCTGAGGCAGGGTGCAGCCTTACCAGGCCACAGAGGAAGACAATGCAGCCAGTCCTGATGAGAGCTGATAGGCTAGGGTCAGATGGAAGGAGAAGAGGACCTCACCTATCAGTGGACTGGTGAGGGGCATGGGAGGAGAAGAGGGAGGGAAGGCAGGATTGGGAGGAAATGAGGGAGGGGGCTACAGATGAAATAAAAAGAGAATAAAGTAAATTGTAATAGTAAATAATAAACAACAAACAAACAAATAAATGCATAAATAAATAAAAGATAGAGAACACAGGTCCTTAAGAGGCTTTAGGGTGGAGCTCTCTCATGACATTCGTGCCACATCTCTTGGTAAAAGTAAGTCATGAAACACTCCAGGTCCAAGAAAAGGAAAACACAGTGTATCCTTTGAGAAGACTCAGAAGGACTTATACCTCCTTTAAAGCTGTGCTGACCTCTACAGTGAAGCCAGGTCCCCTGTAAACACTATCAAATAATACAGGCACTAAGTTCTCAACTAAGAAAGGATCTGTGATTTAAGGCTCCCACTACAGAAGAACTGGCCATTTGATGTCACTATGGTTTTCTTCACCTTAAAATTCATCATTTTAAGGTGTACAATTTATTGGCTTTTAACATTCATGAAGTAGGCAAAACATTACCATTACTTAATTCCAGGACATTAAAAAAAAAAAAAAAAAAAAAAAGCAAGAGAAGATGGGGTGAAAAGACAGTAAGAGCCAGAAGATCAGGGACTTTGCTGTGAGGGTGTGTCTCCTAGTAACAGCAGAAGCTGTACTCATAAAATCTCACCAACATGAGCTGTACAAAGAGCACATCGACAAATATGCCAAACCACACGAGGAAAGCACCACAAAACCTCAACCCTACACAACTACAGGCAACTGAGCAAAGCTGTGAGCAAGAGAGGTTGTCCTTCCCCAGTAAAGAGCACACCAATTGGTTTTCCAGTGACACTCAGTCATGAAAACATATACAAACAACATTGTCTGGGCCTAACAGGTTATATTTGGGAGTGTCTATGTATAAACAAATATGCTGTTGCCTTTAAAAACAGCTGATAAAAAGAAAGGCAATAAATTTAATGAAGAGAGTGGATGAGTACATAGGAGGGTGATGAGGGAGGGAAGAGAAGAGAGAAATATTGTAATGAAAATACAGCCAGACAGTAGTGGTACACGCCTTTAATCCCACCACTCTGGAGGCAGAGGCAAGTGAAACTGTGTGAGTTCAAGGCCAACCTGGTCTACAGAGCCAGTTCCAGGAAAGGTAGGTTTACACAGAGAAATCCATCCCAAAAAACAAACCAACCAACCAAAGAAAATTTTAAAAAAAGAAAACATTATACCCATTAATATTTTCTTCATAATTTCTTATTTCCCAAATTTTAATAGCCCCTAATCTACTTTTACTTGTAATTATCTTTTCTGGAAATTGTATAGATAATAAGTGATATAATATATGACCCTTTGAATACAGCTTCTTTTAAGACATACAGTATGTCTCAATACTTTATTTTATTCCGTGGTTGAGTAATGTTCCATTTTAAGAATATTCCTTTAAACCACACACAAATGGATTCTGTATATCTAATAGGTTCAGAGACATCAGCAATTAAGCTACTTTTCTGTGGATTATAACATAAACATGGTGACTGGACAATGAAAGAAACAGGAAGATCTGGTACAATTGGATAATGAAACAAAAGGTGTGATTCCAAACACTAGGAAATGTTTTCTAATTGCTTAACAGACATTCTCATCATTTATGTTCTATAGCTATTATGAATAATGTGGTTATGAATATTTATGCACGAGTTTTTATTTGGATGTGTTTCTACTTTTCTTGGGTATGCAAGCGAATTATCAGGTCTTATTGTAGTGTTACACTTAGCATTTTGATTGAGTCTAATTAATGTATTTTAAGACAATCTTATAGATACAGAAATGGGGCTAAACTGAAAATCTTGTGAGTATTCTACAAAGTTTAAACTCATCACTGTGTTTCTACTCACATAAGTATAATTTATACAACATGTTACATTCTTTCTTATGCTTATGCTTGATGCTTTTAAATAATGAACTCATTTTCTACTTTTTGGAGACACACACACAATTTGTGTTCATATACATGAAAGAGATAGGTTATTAAAACTTTACATATAGATTCCTTAAACGAGCATAATTTTGTCATTAATGATGGCTCCTTCAATCCTGCAATCTTGATTTTACCCACAACACGAATGTTAATGGTTGGTTTATGGACCAGGTAAATTTATCTTCAGTAGCACAAAAGTAATATGATGTTGTAGATCAGCATTAACTCCTTAAAATGCCACCTGATTACAGAGAATTTTGACACAGCACAACCTTGCAGGTGCCGCATTTGTGACTAAACGTGTATCTTGTCAGTTGTTTTATTAGGAAATGTCTATGTAGAGGAGATCAGCTGGGGCCTGGAAAACTGGTGCATTTTTCAATAATAAAACTGTGTGGGATAATGGTGGCACAATACGCATTGAAAGAAGTTAAGATGTATTACCCCAGGGACTAATAGTGCTGAAATTCTTGAGACCAAACATTCTATTTCATCCATCTTCTACATGATTATTTTACAGTGGAACCACTTGTTACTCACCTTCATTCCATTAAGCAACCAAATTGCATGCCAACCTAGCTTTATAAATAGAACCTTGAGGAGGTAGGCCATAGCCAAAGGGAAACAAGGAAATCAATTCATTTATATAATCTCATCATTTAGAAATGGATTTGTCTTTTCTATTTAAACACTTAGAAACTGTCAGGTTCATCTAGACAATAAAAGGAAAGGACACATTTACTCAAAATTACTTAGGAAAACAGAATACTTCCAGCATTTTGTGAATATAATAAGACATAAAACTATACCAGACATGATGAAAATTCCATTATAGGTATTGAGACGATAGAAACACTGATTTATTGACAAGACCATGCTGCATCTAATGCTAATATCAAATGTGACCCTCACGCAAGTCTTACAGGTAGTAGCATCGCATTTGCTCATGAGTGCTGAATGGCTAAGTAGTTAATGAGGTGAAGAAGATAATATATTCCTGTGTGACAGCCACTAGGAAAGTCACATGTGAAGAGCCCTGCCCTAATCTTCTCATGACAGTTTATAAACTTACCATAGTACTATAAAAGAGGTTATTCTTATATTTTAACATTGATATAGGATCAGCTACCTAATCTGAAAATGGAGTGAAAAACCTATGATGGACAGAGAGAAAAGAGAGAGAGAAACCAAGCAAGAAGGAGGACCCTGGGGAAGATGATCAGTCCTCACTCAGGAAGGCAAATTGGATGGACATCGCAAGAGGGAGAAAACAGAAAACAGGACAGGAGCCTGCTGCAGAGGGCCTCTGAAAGACTCTACTCTGCAGGGAATCAAAGCAGATGCTGAGACTCATAACCAAACTTTGAGCAGAGTGCATGGAATCTTATGAAAGAAGGGAGAGATAGAAAGCTCCTGGAAGGGACAGGAGTTCCACAAGGAGAACAACAGAACCAAAAAATCTAGGCCCAGGGTCTAGACTTTTCTGAGACTGATACTCCAACCAAAAAACCATGCACAGATATAGAACCCCTGCACAGATATAGCCCATAGCAGCTCAGTGTCCAAGAGCATTTCCTAGTAATGGGGGACTGTCTCTGAACTCAGTGCCTGGCTCTTTGATCACCTCCTCCTGAGGAGGGAGGAGCCTTACTAGGCCACAGAGGAAGACAATGAAGCCAGTCCTGATGAGATCTGATAGGCTAGGGTCAGAAAGAAGGAGAGGAGACCCTCCCCTATCAGTGGTCTTATGGAATGGCATGGAAGGAGATGAGGAAGGGAGTATGGGATTAGGAGAGGATGAGGGAGGGGCTACAGCTGGGATACAAAGTGAATAAAATGTAATTTATAAATTAATTAATTAATTAAAAAAACAAACAGAATACCAAATAGATTGGACCCCCCCCCAAAAAAAAGGGAAAAGTTTGGACCTCACCATATAATAGCAAAAACACTAAACACAGAATAAATAAAGATTATTAAAGCTGAAAAAAAAAAAAGACCAAGTAATATATAAAGGAAGAACTATTAGAATTACACCTGGTAATTCTAAAATCCAGAAGGGTTTAGACAACTGTGTTACAGACACTAACAGACCACAGATGTCAGCCCACACAACTACACTCAGCAAAATATTCAATCACTGTAAGTGGAGAAAAATAAGATGTTCCTTGATAAAGTTAAATGTAAACAATATTTATCTATATATTAATCCAGCTCCATAGAAGGTGATAGAAGGAAAACTCCAACCCAAGAAAGTTAACTACACTGGAAATTGTATTCTTACAGCAGCAGAACCAAAGGAAGAGAAGAGCACAAGTATGAACACACACACACCACCACCACCAACAACAACAACCATGGATTAACAATCATTAGTCATTGATATCTCTCAATACCAATGGTCTGAATTCACCAATAAAATGACACAGACAAACAGAACAGCTGTGAGAATAGGGTCCATTTTTTGCTGCATACAAGAAACACACCTCAACATTAAGACTAGACATTATCTCGGGGTAATGGTTGGAAAAAGATATTCCAATAAAATAACCCTAAAAGTAAGCTGGTGCACCCATTTTTATAGCTAACAAAATAGTCTTGAAGCCAAAATTAAACAAAAAGAGATGAGGAAGGACACTCCATAATCCTCAAAAGAAAAATCCACCAAGATTACATCTCAGTTTTTAATATCTGTGCCGTAAACACAAGGGCACTAATTTATGTAAAAGAAACATTACTACAATCATATATTTGCCTTCACACACTGATGGTGGGAAACTTTAATACATTACTCTCACCAATGAATAGGTCATTCAGACAAAGACTAACAGAGAAATACTGGAGTTAATAGACATTTTAAAACAAAAGGATCTAACAAATATTTCCAAAACATTTCACCCAAAGTGAAAATAATATACTTTCTTCCTGGGAACCTTCTCCAACTGACCTCATACTTGGACATAGAGCAAGTCTTAAAAGATAAAAGAAACCTGAACTAACATCTTGCATCCCATCAGACTACCATAGATTAAAGCCACCAAAAACAGAGACAACAAAAAGCCTACACACTCATGGAAACCTAACAACTCTCTACTGAATAAAAAAATAGACCAAGGTAGAATTAAAGAAATAAAAGACTTTCTAGAATTAAATGAAAATTAGTGCACAACATACCCAAACTTACAGGACACAATGAAAGTCGTACTGAGAGGAAAATTCATAGCACTAAATGCCTACATTACAAACTTAAGAGATCTTATACTAACGACTTAACAGCACACCTGAAAACTCTAGAATAAAAACGGATTGGGAAGGAATGATGGAGGGGGCTACAGCTGGGATACAAAGTAAATAAACTGTAATTAATATAAAAATAAAAATAATATAAAAAAGGGAAAACAAGAGATAATCAAACCAGAGTAAATCAATACAATACAAAGAAATAGAAAATGAATCAATGAAAAAAAGAGTTTTATTCTTTCAGAAAATCAACAAGATAGACAAATCCTTATACAAACTAACCAAAAGACAGAGAGAATATCCAAACTAACAAAAAAAGAAACAAAAGGGGAGCATAACTGTAAACACTAGATTTTCAAAAGCTACATTGTTTGGTTATTTGGTTATTTGGAAGTTCCTTAAAGCTTATACCTCCCTTCCAACCCCCTAGTCCCAGGTAGGGGAAAAAGAAAGTGGTAAGGGCCAGGGGACATAGGCCTCTTTTTTTTTTTTTTAATTTTATTTTTCTTTTTAGTTACATTTTGTTAACTCTGTGTCCCAGCTGTATCCCGCTCCCTCATTCCCTCCCCAACCCCACACTCCCTCCCTGGTCTCCTCCCTGCCCCTTTCCAAGTCCACTGATAGGGGAGGACCTCCTCCCCTTTCATTTGACCCTGTTTTATCAGGTATCTTCAGGGCTGGCTGCAAAGTCCTCCTCTGTGGCCTAACAGACTGCTCCTCCCTAGCAGTGTTTCAAAGCAGACACTAAGACTCATAACCAAACCCTCGGCATAGTGCAGGGAATCATATGAAAGAAGGGAAGTTAGTATGATATGGAAAGGATAGGAGCTCTACAAGGACCAAATATATCCGGGCACAGGGTCTTTTCTGAGACTGACACTCAACCAAGGACCATCTATGGATATAACCTAGAACTTCTGCTCGGATGTGGCCCATGGTAGCTCAGTAACCAAGTAGTTTTCCAAAGTAAGGGGAACACAGACTATTTCTAACAGGATCTCAAGGGCAGGCTGTTTGACACCCCCCCCCCAGGGGAGGAGCAGTCTGTTAGACCTACAAGATATGATAAACATAATGAAATCTACACACCTAAAGAAGATAATCAAGAAAGTGGACACAGGCGAAGGTGATTAATCCTCATTTAGAAAGACAAATGGGATGTGCATTGAACTTATGACAGGAGTCTACCACAAAAGGCATCTGAAAGACATAGGCCTCTTTACTTCTTCCTTCTTGGTAGGGTCGTAGGATTCTTGGGGGGTGGGGCAGTACCAATATCTGTCATCAGCAAATCCGGGTAACCAGCAAGCCAGCAAGCCAGCAAGCCAGCAAGCCAGCAAACACCAGCAAACCAGCAAACCAGCAAACCAGCAAACCAGCAAACCAGCAAGCCAGCAAGCCAGCAAACCAGCAAGCCAGCAAGCCAGCAAGCCAGCAAGCCAGCAAGCCAGCAAACCCAGCAAACCAGCAAACCAGCAAACCAGCAAACCAGCAAACCAGCAAGCAGTCCTCTTCTGCCTCCTCTAAGCCGCTATGTCTTTTGCTCCTCTGGGCTATCATATCCGTACACCTAAAAGTCCTCAGAATTTAAACAATTCCAGCTGACAAAAACCATGTTCCACACGAGACAATTAACAGATATGGACATATTTTCCCTCACTTGGGATTATAATAAAAGCACACTTACATATCATAAGCCAAAACGTCTACAACACGTAACCACAGACACTGAAGAAATCAAAAGAATACTGTACTCCAAAACAAACAAACAAAAACAGAGAGAGAAATTTAGATGAAATGGATAATTTTATTCATTTCTTACCAAAATCACTTCAAAGGCACTTTCTTACTAATTACTAAAATGAAATCAAGATCAGAAAAGCAATTTAAGTAGACCCATACTCCCTAGTGAAGTAGAAACAGTCATAAATATCTCCCTAACAAAAGAAGCCCAGACTTTCAAAGAAGAGTTGTCACCAATAACCCACAAAATAGGAGCAAAGAACATTGCCCAACTATTTTTAGGAGCCCACACTTACCCTAACACCAAAAACAACATCAAAACACATCATAGAAAAAAGAACTACAGATCAATTTCCTTTATGAACATATATTTTAAAATATTCAATAAAATGTTTGCAAATACACATCAAAAGGATCATCCACCATGCTTCAGCCCAGACACATGGATGGTTCAAAATATGAAAATCAGTAAATATAATCTACTGTATAAACAGAAAGGGAAAAAAAAACCACATGATTATCTTATTAAATAACAAAAAGCCTTTGACAAAATCCAACACCCCTTCTGCATAAAAATCTTGGAGAGATCAAGTGTACAAGGGACACACTTAACATAAAAAGTCAATTTACAGCAAGCCTGTAGTCAACATCAAATTAAATGGAGAGAAACTCAAACTAATACAGCTAAAATCAGGAACAAGACAACGTTGTCCGTTCTCTCTGCATCTATTCGACACTGTACTTAAGTATAGCTACTGCAATAAGACAACTGATGGAGACTAAGAGGACACAAATTGGAAAGGGAAAAGTCAAATTATCTTTATTTGCAGATGAATATATGATAGAATATATAAGTGATCCCAAAATTACTAGCAGGGAGCTTTTAAACAATTTCAGAAAAGTGGCTGTATAAAAGAGTAACCATAAATAAAATAAAATCAGTAGCATTTCTATACACAAATAACAATGGACTGAGAAAGAAACCAGGGAAACAACACCCTTTGCAATAGTTTCAAATGATATAAAATTTCTTGGAGTAACTCTAGCCAAACAAGTAAAAGAACTTGTTTAAAAAAATGTCATAATGCTGAGTAGTACTCCACTGTGTAAATGTACCACAATTTCTGTATCCACTCCTCAGTTGAGTGTATATTACACATACAATATAGGATAATCATACTAAAATCTGTACACCTAAAGAAGCTAAGCAAGAAGGAGGACCCTGGGGAAGATGTTCAATCCTCATTCAGAAAGGCAAATGAGACAGACATCATAAGAGGGAGAAAACAGGGAACAGGACAGAAGCCTACCCCAGAGCCTCAGAAAGACTCTACCCAGCAGGGTATCGAAGCAGATTCTGAGACTCAGAGCCAAACTTTGAGCAGAGTGCAGGGAATCTTAGGAAAGAAGGGAGAGATGAAAGACCTGGAGGAGACAGGAGTTCCACAAGGAGAGCAACAGAACCAAAAATAAATAAATAAATAAGTAAATAAAACAAAACAAACAAAACTAGGCACAAGAGTCTTTTCTGAGAATGATATTCCAACCAAGGACCATGCATGGAGATAACCTAAAACCCCTGCACAAATATAGCCCATGGCAGCTCAGTCTCCAAGTGGGTACCCTAGTAAGGGGAACAGGGGCTGTCTCTGACATGAACTCAGTGGCTGACTCTTTGATCACCTCCCCCTGAGGAGGTTGCAGTCTTACCAGGCCACAGAGAAAGACAATGCAGCCAGTCCTGATGAGACCTGATAGGCTACGGTCAGATGGAAGGGGAGGAGGACCTTCCCTATCAGTGGACTGGGAGAGGGGCATAGAAGGAGAAGAGGAAGGGAGGGCATGATTGGGATGGGATGAGGGAGGGGGCTACAACTTGGATACAAATTGAGTAAATTGTAATAAATATAAATAAAGATAGATAGATAGATAGATAGATAGATAGATAGATAGATAGATAGATAAGAAAAAAATGACATTATGGAATTTCCAGACAAATATAAGCAATAGAATTATTCTCTCGAAGGAAGTACAGACCTGCATGGCTTCTGGGGGACCCTGCCCAAGCCATGTGCTGACACCTGACATTAGATGGCTGCTGCCTCCTGAAAGTCACCATTGTAGTTGGTAGGTTCTATCCCTCCCCTATCAAGGTGAAGCTGAACTTGGCTGGGTATGTCATTTTAGGGGGATGTTGCTGCAAATCCTCATAGTCAGTGGCATTATGGTCTAGTGCTGATCCTCAAAGTGGAAGTAGGTTAGAAGCTGCATAATTCTATTAGCCCTGAGCTAATAGAAATATTGATTCCTATCTAAATTTGACAATCATTTTTAGCTAATTTTGTTCATCTCGGTCATTTAAATAAGCTTCTAGGAAGCAAATGAAAGTGATTTGCATTATGGATGTTAGAGGGAAAGAATATACTGAATGATCGTGGATCCACGTTTTTAAAAATGAGAGCAACAAAGATTACATGGAATGTTTGCTTTATTATCACCAGAGAGTTAGGTCAAAGCCAGGACCCTGGCAGCCCTGAAAACTTAGGCATAGCCACTGGTCTTTAATTAGGTACAAAGCTTTTTCAAAAACACCACAGAAGCAAGTGGACAAAAGAAATAAATAAATAAATAAATAAATAAATAAATAAATAAATAAATAAATAAAAAGAAGAAAGAAGAAGAAGAAGGAGAAGAAGGAGAAGGAGAAGAAGAAGAAGAAGAAGAAGAAGAAGAAGAAGAAGAAGAAGAAGAAGAAGAAGAAGAAGAAGAAGAAGAAGAAGAACTGAGAAATAAAGGAATAGAGAAAAACAGAGAAAGGAGATTAATTCAGTACAGCCACATTGGGAAAATGAATGAAAACAGATTTCTAGTGACAAGTCTTCCCCAAGTCCATCTTCAAGTTCTTAACATAGGTTTAGGCTTAAATAGTGAGTGAGCATGAGGTATGTATAGTTTAGTCAGTCCTGGTTAGACTGTGGCCCTGCCCATATTTTTCCATTGTTTTCTTGGCTCCAGTTTCTCTTGCAAGATAGTCTGACAAATTGTCCTAACTCTGAAATCTTTTCCTAGCAGTCAAGTTTCTTCTCTGGCTAGTACCTACCTGCCTTTGGATTTTCATTTTCTCAGCGTGATAGATATTCCAGGTAAAATTCCAATGCAGGACTATTGTTTCAATTGTCTGACAGACAAAAGGAGGGACACAAGTTTCTCTCTTTAGAATGCCTTCACTCCTGGCACATTACAAGATGATTAACATATTAAGAATGGTTGTAAATATAAAGATTTCTCACAGGCTTATGACTAGTTAACAAAAGAACAAGATTTAAATGGTAGCAGACTAGATGGCTAGCAGACTGAGTAATATTTCTTTGGACAAGGAGAATTTGGAGAAGTTTTTAGTACTAATCAGAAGAGTTTTGATAGCTCAAGCATTAAATCCATATTTAGTGTTTGCTTTTGCAATTTTTACTTAAATCTCACAGTGCCAATGCTTCTTTAGATTTATGACCCACAATTCATACATTTCCCTGTTTATTTTTTCCATCTTTCTCAGTACATTGTGTTTATGATCCATCATCAAGAAGAAAAAGATAAGATTCTGAATATTTATATGGCAGGCTATGGGATCCTGCTGTGAGCTATTAGCTCGGTAGACGGCACATGCTGCCTGTTGGAAACTGAAGAAATGGTAAGAGCTGGTAGCCCTTTATAAAAAGGCACATAAGAAGCACCTGTTTGCCAGCTTCATTACACTTTCCCTAATGAATGCCTCAAGGGAACAGAACTCGAGGAAAATTCTTCCCTTTCCTGCTATAAATAGAGAAAGGTATTTAAAAGTTCTCATTTAAATGTGAGTAGCGTTATTGGTAACAATTTGCAAGAATACCCTGGAAGAATATAAATGAGCTGTACTGCCTGTGTTCTCCATAATGACTATGGTAGGAAGATGGTTTCTTACAATGTTTTACTAATTTTGTTTCCTGCTCAACCAAGGTGCCTTGGGGGTGGGGGCGGGGGAGGAAATTCAGCTAAGTCACAATCTCTTCTGAGAAACTTTCTTAAGCATCCTACCTCCTTAACATAAGCACACAATCATCTAAGGACGCCGACAATGTGTACTATCTTTACTAAAGTACTTCTCAGACTGCAATATCATTTCAATGTGTATTTTGCCACTCTTAAGCAAGGACAGTGAAATACTTTAAAGTGATTTTTCAGCTCTCTTGAATGTGTCTGTTGTGGACCATGTGCACTCAGAAATAAGGTGAAGTTCCATGTCATAAACAAAAGATTCATTGTTCTCCTTCACCTTCTGCAGGATTGTCCTTAAACTCTATAGACACTCTATCTCTGTCTCCATTTCTCGGTTCAACTCTTAAATGCTTTTGTAATAGTAGATACTGCCCAATGTCCACTTCTGTGCCTACTCTCTATTCATTATTCTTGAGCAATCTCATCTATAAATAGATTTTACAACAGCTGCTTTCAAACTGTGATTTGCAAGGTAATCAAGTATGTGTGAAAAAAATTGGAGGTATTAAATTTTTTTAAAGAGCTCAGCTCTTTAATGTTTATCTAAATGTACATTATACATAGGAACATATAGGCATATAAATCAATATAAATCTACATTAAATTTGTTAAACTCAAATGCTATAGATGTATATTTTACTGAAATATAAATAATACTTAATAAAATATGTAAATACATATTTATGTATTTATGTGTCTCATATATTATATGTACTTATGTTATGCCCAGATCTTATGGTCCCCAAAGGCCACCAGAAGCCAGACTTCATATGCAAGAGCAAAGAGCTTTATTTGGGCTTAAGCTGGGTCTCTCCACTATCACCAACACAGTGGATCAGAGAGGAGAGCCCCAGCAGCTGCATGACAGGGTTTTTGTTTGGGGTTTTAGCAAAAACCTGGAATTCCCAGCTTAGCAGTTATACAACTGGATGATATTCAGCAAAGGGCAAGCTTGTGACAAAATGATTGGCTAACTAACATAACTAACACTGAGTGAGCTATCTCAATATCAGACTTCAGGAATGTTAGGTCTGTGGACTGCCCAGCACAGACATCCCACCCTGAGATAACACACCTTCCCATTCTTGTGGCTGTCTCTTGGGTAGGGAATTTTATGGCCTTGTTTCTGGGACTGATGACTTTTGGGGGAAGGGGTCTTTTCACTTATCATTTCCACAAGCTGCGGGCTAACTCTTGCCAAATCTCTTTCTCCTGGTGAAGACTGTTTGCTTCACCTAAGCTACTAGACTCTGTCGTGGCTCTAGAAGTGCAATTTCTTACAAAATTAGACTTTAGTAAGAACCCCCATTAAATGTGTTTAGCTGGAATCCCCATTGTCCTTACCTGATAATCCTTGATATCTAACTGGGTTTCTCATCTTCCAGCATCTCCCAAGTGATATATGATCACATGCCATACTGTCAACAAAAATCCTTTAGTCCTTTTAATGCCCAAATGGATAATACTGAGGGTTCTCTGAGCCATTACAGGAGCTAACCAGAGAAGGATCTTATCCATGGATAAGTTTTTTTAACAACCTGAAGGGAAGTGAGATAGCAGCTGTAAACATGCCTGCTGGGCCTCAGAATGAAAGCACATTGTAATAATTACTAGTTGCTGTATTCAAATGCCATGACCACGGCAACAATTCTCACTGCTGCCTATGTTATAACCTAAATCAAACTCGTGTTTGACAAATTATTCTTAGTATTCACATAGAGTAGAAACTCATGCAGCAAAATTTCTAACCAGGTAGAGTTAGTTTGCAACTAAACACAAGTAACATTGAATATAAAATATTGTCAATTGATAGTGTGCCTTGCCTTACAGAAGATTTTCAGTTTCATGAGGTCCCATTTATTCATTGTTCATCTTAAAGTCGAAACTGTTGGTGTTCTGTTCAGGAAGTTGTCCCCTGTGCAAATGAGTTCAAGGCTCTTCCCCACTTTTTCTTCTAATAGAGTTAGTGTTTCTGGTTTTATGTTGAGGTCTTTGATCCACTTGGACTTGAGTTTTGTTCAAGGTGTTAAATATGGATTTATTTGCATTTTTCATAAGTTCATCAATCCAATTATGTCTAGGAAATGCTGATTAACTGTAGTCCTCCATGATTTCTGGCTCTTATAATTTTTCCTTCCTATCTTCTATGGTGATCACTGGGCCCTTTGATGGGGGAGGGATAATCTAGATAATCTTACGGGGATGAACACTCCACGGACATTCTCTGCCTTCTGATCAGTCCTGAGTTTCCTTGTTAACCACAGTCCACTACACACACACCCACAAAAGAAAAGAAAAGACTCTGATGAGGTTTGAATGCTGTAATACTCTATGAGTATCAAATTAAGAATTTAGATGCTAATTTGATATTATGTCTATCTAGCAGAATAATTGTATTAAGTTCACCTCTAGGGCCTGTGAGCTCTCCAGCCCTGATTCTTTGCCAGATTTACAGAACCATATATAAGTTTCCTGCCCCACAGTGATCTTAAATCCAGTCAGGAAATGGTTGGTTACTCCAATAACATTCATACCACTATTGTACCCATGAGCATGTTTTGCTCTGCTGGTCGTTATTGGGATTCACATAGCAGAGTGAGATTGTTGATCTCCCTCCCTTAAAATGTTTATCTTCTCTCCTCACCAATGGTCCCCCTTTACATTCCTGTGTTTTGTAGGAACTCTAAACTGAACAGATGAATCTAAAGAGTCAACAAATGGGAATCTAAAGATCCACATGTAAATAAGATTAATTTTCTAATTCTAACTATATTTATGGCTATCATATTTATAATTATATTATATATAATATATTTGGGGTTAATATCTTTATCAGATTATATTGATTATTTAAATTTACATGTCTGTCTTTCCAACAAGGTGCTGGTACTTTAAAGAAGTCATCACTTACTCCACAATGCAAAGATCACAATCACCTGTTCTATACTAAATCAATATCAGTTGGATGAATGAATGAATGGCAGATTGAAGTGAAAGGGTTATCATCGTCAAAAGCAGAAATGAGAAGCAAGTACGGTTTATTCAGTTTGAAACTAGTTGTTCTGGCTTCTGATATCACATGCAAAGCACTTAGAAACTTACACTCTGTGCTAACAAGGAAAAAAAAAGCAGAACAAATTGAAAAATTAGCAACATCTCCAGGACTGTGAGAGAAATGATATCACTAGAGAATTTCTGGTTCTAAAATCGGAGACTCAAACCACATTGGAGGTAAATACCTGGAGGAAGCAATGCTGGCTTAGGAATATCTAAAACACAACTGATGAGCCGCATGTAAAGCTACAATGGCAAACGTTCTGAGAAATGTGACCATTTCTCCACACGGCTCAGTCACTGTTAACACGCTAGTCCCCATTTCCACTGCTGAAAGCCTAACACCACACATGGGAAGAAACCCTACACATGCATACATACACCTATGACAAGACTTGGTGCATAAATTTGACACAGTAAGTAATAAATAATAACAAACAATAATATGACAGAACAATTTAAGAATGCACTATAATGAATTATGTAAATATTTTACCGTATTTATCAAATATCAAACTATCTTACTATGCTTATTTTCCTCTGTTGTTTTTGTTACTTTTTTTGTTTTTTTTGTCGATTCAGTGCGCATGTGAACGTGACTGCATGGGTGTGCTGTCATGCATGTGGAAATCAGAGGGCAGCTTGTTTCCTCCCCTTCCACCATGTTGATTAAACGCATGTTGTAAGTCCTGGCAGCGAGATCTTTACTTGATGAGCCATCTGCTTGTCCCTTTACCCTTCTTTTCACAGTGTGGGTTGATGCATAAAGAAGACCTTTGCTGCTTATCTTTGTCATTTCTAAAACACCAGCATCACTACTCTTGTGGTTTGGAACCATTATTAAGTAAACCGAGGGCACTTGAAGACAAGCGCTGTGAAACCATGAGATGTGGTCATGTGTACTCATGTATTTTCAGGTCATGAAAGAAAAAGGAGGCAGGCAAGAGGAACAAGATATGTTAAGAGCTTGTATTAGGAGTTATCTGGAAGAAAAGAAGCAATAAAATGAAGGCATATGGTATGAAGAGAATTTAAAACCTGACTTACTCCTATGGAGTAGGTTTTCCTCATACTAGAGAGGCTGAGACTCAGGTAGCTGCTAGATCCATGAAGATGGGTGCCTCATCAGTCCCTTTTAACCCAGCACAGGGTTAAAAGTCTAGAAGATTTCTGGAGAGTAGGTAGTTTTCAGTCCACATAGAAACCTCAAGAAGTGGGAAATAGTAAGAGCTGGAGAGGACAGGGTCTCCACAAGGAGAGCAACAGAACAAGAAAATTTAAACACAGGGAACTTCCCAGAGACTCACAAGGACTATTCATGGAGATAACCTAGAACCCCTGCACAGATGTAGCCCATGGCAGTTCAGTGTCCAAGTGGCTTACCTAGTAATGGGAAGAGGGACTGCCTCTGACATAATCTGATTGGCCTGCTCTTTGATCACCTCCCCCTGAGGGGGAAGCAGCCTTACCAGGCCACAGTAGAGGACAATGCAGCCACTTTTGATGAGAACTGATAGACTAAGACCAGAAAGAAGAGGAGAACCTCCCCTATCAGTGGACTTGGGGAGTGGCATGCATGCAGAAAGGGGAGGGAGGGTGGGATCAGGAGGGGAGGAGGGAGGGGCTTATGGGGGGATACAAAATGAATAAAGTGTAATTAATAAAAAATTAAAAAAAATAGATTTAGACAAAAAAAAAAGAAACCTCAAGAAGCTGAAGTGTGACATCAGTGAAGGATACCAACAGCAGGGATAAAAACATTTTCCCCCTTTGGATTTGTTTATATTTCGGCAGCAGTCCTTTCCTCCAAATATCCCACCCCCCAACCTCATGCTGCAAGAAGCTAAGTACTCTAGGAAGGGGTCTCTTCCCTTAGTTGATCTGAAAATAGCTTCTTAGGGTCCCCCACAGTTTCATCTTTTAGTTTTTTTGAGAGCTGATCAAATCGACAAGGTCAGCATCCACAGGATACATGTGATATGAAAGTAGAAAGTTAGGGCAAGAGGAAGAAAAGAGATGGAATAGGGGAATATATTAGGAATACAAACAAACAAAGACTTTGCATGAAAATGCCACAACTAGGGGATGTAGATTCCCAGAGCTTAAAAATGGTTGCTCTTTTTTCAGAGAACCAGGGCTTTGTTCCTAGCACCCAGGTCTGTGGCTCAGAATCATCTGCAATTCTACCTCTCGGGGTTCACACCCATTCTTCTGTTCTCTGATGGCACATGAACACACAAACACACACAAACACACACACACATGAATAAATTTTTAAAAAAGGTTTATGTATTTATTATGTATACAATGTGCGTTTGCATGTACACTTGCACATCAGAAGGGGGCGTCGGATTTCATTTTAGATGGTTGTGAGCCACAATGAGGTTGCTGGGAATTGAACTCATGAACTTTGGAAGAGCAGCCAGAGCTCTTAACCTCTGAGCCATCTCTACAGCCCCATGAATAAATCTTAAAAAATAAAAACATCAGAAATAAAAATAAAATGTGAACTAAGAAAACAAGGAACAATAAATGCTGGTGTGGGCATGGGGAAAGGGAACACTCACTCACTGTTGATGAATTCCAACCTACTATGAAAAGTCAGTGTGGAGAAATATCAAGAGGCTAAAAATAAATATACCATATGATCCAGCTTATACCACTCCTTGGCATATACCCAAAGCAGTCAACATCCTAATCCACAGACACTTGTTCAGACATGTTCATTGCTGTTTTATCCACAGTAGCTAGGCTATTGAAACAACTTAAATGCCCTTCAACATATGGAAGCAGCAAATGAAAATTTGCTGCTGGGAATTCTACTCAGCTATAAAGAAAATTTAAATCATGAAATTTTCAGGTAGGTAGATGGAACTAGAGCAGATTATACCAAGTGGAGTAATCCAGGCCCAGAAAAACAAATCTCAGATACTCTCTCTTATTTATGGTTCTTAGTTCAAAATATGTAGACCTGCATGTATAAGCTAGGTTACCCCAGAAACAAGGGTGGGAAAAAGGGACCACGGTGGGGCTCTAGAGTTGGCAGTCACAGGATATAAGTGCCACGAAGGGTGAAATCAGAGACTGGGGTGGCTTAACTGAAAAGGGAGAAGGGAAGGCAATGTAGAAAGAGAAGTAGGATGGGATAACATTAATGATGATGGAAGAAGACAGTTTCATTGTTTATATTTATCTTCATACATATGTATACATATATGTATATATACATATACACATATGAATAGATATGTGTATGTAGGTTTTATATATAGGATACACACACACACACACACACATATCCAATATCTCACATGAGGAACTTTTCTCCAGCCATTTCTCAGGAGAGTCCAAGAGACCCCCAAAACAATTATCTTACTCTTGCACTTTCCTGCCTCAGGCATCTCAGACCCAGGACTTGGAGGAATGAAGAAGGAACTGATCTGGAACCTTAGCCCTGAGGAGAGGCTCTCATAGTATCAGAAGGTGCTACACAAGCTGCCACAAGAGAGAAACAGTGGGAAGCCCTGCCCAGCTGTGAGACCTATGAGTCTCAATAATGACCAGACTAACAGTACTTTCACAATGGTGAAGTTGTGGCATTTACATATATATTTTTTAAATAGTATTTTTATTTATTCTTTGGGAATTTCACATTATGCATCCCATCCCACTCACTTCCTTATCCTTCCATGTTCGCCAGCCCACCCTGCCCTTTTGACTCCCACAGTCCCAAAACAAAATTAAAAAAAAAAAAATTCAGTTTGCCTTGTCTCTATACTCACTGGAGCAAGGTCAAACTCTCAGTGACCTGCCCTTTAAAGAGAGCTGAGTCCTTCCCCTCAGCATACCTTAGCAGCTGTCCAAGTGGGTTTATGGCCCTAGATCCAGAGCCAAAATCAATTAACAACTTCTGAGAGAGGAAGAATTAGTCTTCTTCAGAACTGAACCCCTGACTGGCTACCTAGTTTCGAGTGGTCAGCCCATAAACTGCAGATAGCACTGACTGGGCACAGCAGGTTGTATTTATATATATATATATATATATATATATATATATATATATATATATATATATATATATATATATACATATTTATTTATTTATTATTTATTAATATGTATAGGTAATATAGTAGAGAAGAATAGGCCCCATAAATTTGGGATAGATCGTAAATTGGGAGGTATAAGAAGGAGAAGACAGAGTAAATAGTGATATAGTTTAATTATATTTAAATGAAAATTAAAAATGCATAAATAAAATTAAAGAGTAAAATGCCTCAAGGAAATCTACTATTTTAAAAATGTTAAAAAACAAAAGATCAGCATTGCAAGGGTTTGGAGGGAGGGTTGGCCAGAGAGAGCAGAGAATGGTAGGACAGTGAAAATAGTCTACATGATAATAAAACGGGGCTCCTCATACAGGACATACACTGGCAGGAGGTGAAGATGAGGCAGGGCCGCTCTGTATGATGTCAAGAAGTATATGAAGTGCATCTTGTTCTCAGTTTTGCTATAAAAAGCTAACTGTCCCAAAATAGTTTGGTTTGCTTTTGTTTTAAAGAGTTTAAACTGCTTATAAAATGTAGACAAGTGATTTAAATATCTTGGAGGGGGGAGCACCTTTGCATTAAGAAAAAGGTATTTATCATCAACCTTGCATAGTAATCTTGTTTAAAATAGACTGCCTTGGAAAGTAAATAGAAAGTCTGTCTCCATGAGAAATACACTCTGAGATTCTGACACAAACTTCAAATGCAACATATAAGTTCCATTATATGGTGATGTCAGGTATAATTCTCAACTATCGCTGTCCTTTAAAAGAAAAGTCACAGCTGCTTAAAGGGATAAAGCCAGATGATTAGCTCTGTTGAACACCAAAAGGGAATTTCTGTAGCTGTAATGTAAGTAATAAAAATCTACTAATAAAATGTGCAATTTAAAAGCAATTTCTACCCTGTTATTACTATGAGCCCATATTTTCAACAAAACAACCTATTGGTAATTTACATAATATCTCATGGTCTCTTTTATCCAGAATATTTTTTTTATGGACAAAAGCATTATTCAGACTTGATGATTATAATAGTTTCCATCAAGATAATCTTATGTAACTAAGAGAAAGTTCCTCAACTATTTTAGAAATCACCAAATTAGAAGAGAAATGTATTTAAAATGAGTCGTGAAAGAAATGAAAAGCAACAGGGTGTCTAAAAGCAGAAAAAGACAGGCATCAGTATGCTGACCCCTCTGTGTGTACTTTTACTTCATAGGCATCAGGAGGATATCCATCCCTGGAAGCCACTAATGGCTTCTTCCTTTCTGCTAAGCAAACCACAAAGAAAGCAAGAAGCTGTGCATCCCTGAAGTCAGACTGAACTCAGATTATTTCTAATTATGTGTTTTGATAGAGCTTCACATTTCATTTTATTTTTATTGAAAATAGATTCTTCTCTCGTACAATATATCCCCACCATAGTTTCTCCTCCCTCCACTCCTTCCAACTCCTTTCCCACCTCCTCTCAAGCCCCAGGTCCACTCCCAGTCCAGAGAGCAGGCCTTCAAAAGGCGGCAACCAAACAAGACAAAAGAAGGTACAATAATAAGACAAGGCAAAGCTCCCTGTCGAGGCTGGACAATCTTTAAAATTTCAATGAAGCTTTCATTTCCTTATAATTTTAAAGCTTTATAAAAGATTACTGTCCAATTATTTCCCCACCCTTTTGAGAATTATGAACCTCAAATGACCCCTTTGAATTCACCAAATTTGAATGCTCATCTTCCCAACAAATCAGTGCCTAGACTGTCTTAAATTGCTTTCTGTCTCTTATTTTCATGATCAGATGAGCAACTCAATAATTACTCATTCCTTTAAGTGTCTTCATGCTTCAAAGGCACACCATTATATCTACAATGATAATTAAAATAAGTAATGCCTCAACTGTTACACTATCTATCATTTTTAAGTGACTGCATTTTTTTTTTCTAGTAAGACAGATAGGCGGCAAGCTCACAACTAACATCGTATGTCTAATGGTTCTTCTTAACACCTGATCCTTCAGCCCTACGGGGAGAGAGATTAAAGGTGGGCCACATCTGCAGCCAGCAATAGCCAATTGAAGCAGTCATGCTCTAAAAATTAAGGATCTTCAGGCCACTTTGCATGAGGATTGGATGCTATACCCATTTATGATAAGTATAGCACACTGTAGCTTACTCTAGACCCACCCAGAAAAAAACAGTAAACCTCAAGTGTTAGACAAACCCACAGCAGTGAAATGTGATGGATTTTTGTCTCCCTGTTTTCCAAGTCATGTAACTTTCGCTTTGGCAGTGGTATTATTTATGTCATCAGAGAAAGATAGGAGAAAAATAACAAAACAGTGAGTTGCAATTTTATCATATGCAGTTTCCTATTCAAATCTAGTATTACGTCTTTTATAGAAATAATGAAATCACAAAAGAATGCCTTGATATTTTTTGATTTATTAATTGGAGAAGAAATTTTGTTTGCATGAACACCCACACCTACATAGAGAAACATCTTTTTTTTTTTTTTTTTTTTTTTTTAAGGAACAATTTCAATTTGTATCCACTTAATCTTTAGTTGTCTTATTGCACTAGCTAGGACTTCAAGTACCATGTTGAAGAGATACAGAGTGGATAGCCTTGCATTGTCTCTGATTTCAGTGGAATTGATTTAGGTTTCTTTCTGTTTAGTTTGATGTTGGCTATAGGCTTGCTGTATGTTGTCTTTACTATGTTTAGGTATGTACCTTGTATCCCTCATCTCTCCAAGATATGAACGGGTATTAGATTTTGTCAATATTTTGTTTGGAATATAAGGAGATGATCATAAGGATGTTTTTCTTTCAGTTTTTTTATATGGTGGATTACATTTATGGATTTCCATATATTGAACCATCCTTGCATGCCTGGGATGAAGCCTACTTGGTCCTGGTGGGTGATATCTTTAATGTGTTCTTCAATTTGTTTTGCAAGGATTTTATTGAGCATTTTTGTGCTAGTGTTCATAAGGGAAATTGGTCTGAAATTCTCTTTTTTGTTGGGTCTTTGTGCAGTTTAGGTATCAAGGTGACTGTGGCCTTGTAGAATGAGTTTTGTAAGGTTCCTTCTTTTTCTAGTTTGTGTAATAGCTTGATGAGTATTGGCATTATCTCAGAATTCTCAACAGAGGAATATTGAATGGTGGAGAAACACATAAAAATGCTCAACTTCTTAGCCATCCATCAAATGAAAATCAAATGACTCTGAGATTCCATCCTACACCCATCAGAATGGCTAAGATCAAAAACTCAAGTGACTATTTCTGATAGGAACTCAATGGCAGGCTCTTTGCCCTCCCCACCCCCCAAGGGAGGAGTAGTCCTGCTAGGCCACAGAGGAAGACTTTGCAGCCGGTCCTGAAGATACCTGATAAAACAGGGTCAGATGAAAAGGGTAGGAGGTCCTCCCCAATCAGTGGACTTGGAAAGGAGCAGGGAGGAGACTAGGGAGGGAGGAAGGGAGGGAGGGAGGGAGGGAAGGAGGGAAGGAGGGAGGGAGGGAAGGAGGGAAGGAGGGAAGGAGGGATTGGGAGGGAATGAAGGAGCCGAATACAGCTGGGATACAGAGTTAATAGAAATGTAACTAATAAAAAAAAACTCAAGTGACAACACATGCTAGAGAAGATGTGGAGAAAGGGGAACCCTTGTCCATTGCTGGTGGGAGTGCAAACTTGTACAACCACTTTGGAAATCAATCTGACGTTTTCTCAGAAAATTAGGAGGAGCCGTACCCCAAGACCCAGCTATACCACTCTTGGACATATACCCAAAAGATGCTACAGCCTACAAGGACATTTGCTCAACTATGTTCATGGCAGCTTTAATAGCCAGAACCTGGACACAAAATAGATATCCCTCAGTTGAGGAATGGATACAGAAATTGTGATACATTTACACAATGGAATACTATTCAGCAATTAAATACAAGGAAATCATGAAATTTGCAGGCAAATGGTGGGATCTAGAAAAGATCATCCTGAGTGAGGTATCCCAAAAGCAGAAAGACACACATGGTATATACTCACTTATAAGTGGATACTAGACCTATAAGAAAGAATAAACATACTAAAATCTGTACCTAAAGAAGCTAAACAACAAGGAGGACCCTAGGGAGAATGCTTAAATTTCATTCAGAAGGGCAAACGGGATGGACAAGAAAACAGGAAAAGAAAGAAAATAAGAAGGGAGCCTACCACAGATGGCCACTGAAAGACCCCACTCAGAAGAGGATGGAAGCCCATGCAGAGACTAACAGCCAAACATTGAGGAGAGTGCAGAGAGTCAGAAGAAGGAGGAGGAGGAGGAGGAGGAGGAGGAGGAGGAGGAGGAGG
>NW_026585895.1:29128046-29139165 GCF_907164565.1 Psammomys obesus
AGAAGAAGAAGAAGAAGAAGAAGAAGAAGAAGAAGAAGAAGAAGAAGGTGATATAAGGACTCAGAGGGGACAAGGGCTCCACAAGGAGACCAACAAAGCCAAAAGAATCTGTGCCTGGGAGAAAGGTGGGGAGGGGAGGGACAGGATCTGCAGAGACTAATGCATTGACCAAGAGCCATGCATGGAGAGGACCTGGACCTAGACGTAGTGCATAGGCATCTCAGTATCCAAGTGAGTCCCCTAATAACAGGAGCAGGGGAGGTCTCTGATATGAACTCTGTTACTTGCTCTTTGATCACCTCCTCCTGACTGGGTGGTCTTAACAAGACACAGGGAAATAGGATCCAGGCAGTCCTGATGAGACTCATAGGCTAGGGTCAGATTATAGGGAAGGAGGACTCCCCCTTTTTAGTGGGCCGGGGGGGGTGAGATGAGGGAGAGGGCTATAATCTGACTACAAAGTGAAAACTTTGTAAATAAATACATATATATACACATATATAACAAAAAATAAAAATAAAAATAAAAACATGCTTTTGGCCACCAGGTGGCACCGCAATCCATAATAGTCAACTGAATATTTAAGAACCATTTGATTATTATTCTGTTAACTATAATCTCCAAATTGAACTTTCTTCTATCTTTTTATTTTTGTTCATTATTTTATTCTGTATCTAACTGTATTTAATCAGTTTCAAAGAGCTCCAAGAAACTGAAAATTTTGCAGGATTGTTTAACTGTGCCAACAGCAATTGAAATTTCGTATTTAAAAAAATGTTACCAGCATTGTGGGCTAGAAATAAAGACACATAAGCTTTGGAAGATATATACCTACAGTTATCAACACATTCGTATTTTTTTTCTTATCAGTTACATTTTATTAACTCTGTATCCCAGCCCTGTCCCGCTCCTTCATTCCCTCCCAATCCCACCCTCCCTCCCTCATCTCCACTGTGCCCCTTTCCAAGTCCACTGATGGGGGGGGGGGCTCCTCCCCATTCATCCAATCCCGTTTTATCAGGCATATATGAAGCAGAAACTGTTTAAAGTAAAATTAGGCAATAATTAATCTTTAAAAGTAGCCAGTGCCTTGGTCATAATAGACTTACCTAGTACTTCCTTGATGTGGGTCGTAGTGACGGGGGGAAGGAAAGTAACTTAATATCAACAGAATCACACAATTAACAGGAATTTAAGAAACATGGTATGCCTTTTATTCTAGAGTCGGGAATGGTATTTTAGCTTACAAACCTATGCACTGTTATGCCCCCAAGGCAGAGATCCTTAACCAATTAAAATAGTATATGTTACTACACAATACAAGGTTCCTGGCCTTTCAAAATAGATCTCCAAACAGAAGAAGCCTATTTCCATATGTGGGTCTCATATGAATATAAGCCAAAGGGCATTAAGTGTTGCTCCAGAAATTCATTACTTAGAGGACCAGAAACGCAGGGTTACCATTTAAATAATAATGTTTCTTCTAGATCAAGAACTTATTCAATTTTTTTTTTAATTTTACAGATCCAGTAAGTAGAACATTAAACTTACTTAGTAATAGAAAATCAGTAAATCCACAGACATGATTACAGACCATGTGTTTTGGCTGTTTTCTTGCTATGTCTTGGATTTTGACTTAAAGAAATAAGACTATTTCTATATGTTTATTAACTACTTCATTCTCACTTGCATAATTTCTTTCAAATTTTATATAAATTTCAGGAACCATATCTGTCATGGAGCATTATTGACGAATAAAACAAATGGTCATTTCTGCCAAGGTGCATACAGCACAGACAGCAAGCAAGTGCATGGAGAGTTTGTGACTCTCATGGTGATAAGGGTGACTGAGAAAGAATTTGAGAAGAAATAGTGAGAAGAAAGTGAGGAAGAAAGAGCCTGTCTGAAACCCACAAAGAACCCAAACTGAGAAAGAATCAATGACAGGAAAGAAAGGACATAGGCTGTGTGTGTGTTACAACCTGCTTAAATATAGCCCCTCTCTTGAAACCTATTTCTTAATATAACTGTGGCTCCTTTAGCATATCAGAAGCCATTTTGCCTTTAAGTCTCCATTATGTCTAGAAGGTTTCATTTCTCAAACTTTGTGTTCTTTGTTACCTGGACACTCTAAGAAGTCTCCCAACTGCAGAACCAATCAAATTAAAGGTCAGTTCACAATGCTTTGTCTAGCTAGCCAAGCTGACTTACTGTTGCTTCCTACACCTGGATACCTGCTTGTGGTTTTCTTAACCTGGTTGTTAGCTAGTTGCAGTTTGTTCCTTACACCTGGTTACAACTTTGTTACCTGGTTACGGTGTTTTTGTATAAAAAACCTGCCTTAAGAGTAGACCAATGTCACAGTCTGACTGAGAGTCCAGATTATGGCCCTGGCAAGTCAGTTCCTGTTTAGTGTTCAATAAACCTCTGTTGAGCTCAGTCTGGTGTCTGAGTGGTCAGTGAGCAGCTATTCCTGAACCCGTAAAGTGTGTGTGTGTGTGTGTGTGTGTGTGTGTGTGTAGGCGGGGTTCATGCACACAAGTGGAGGCACCACATGCCCATGTGTGTTATGCAGGGTCTAGGAAATGGAACAGTGTATTTCAGAAATCAAAAACAACCTGATAGTTCGAAGTCACTGTGTTTTCTCATCAATTAAGGGAAAGAAGTCTTTTCTGTCAAGAACATGTTTTCAAATTCTGTTTGTTTTTATCAGTTTATTATGACAACTGTTGCATGATATCAGTATCTAATATCTTATTAGTCACCACTGCATTAATTTTATATGCACAGGGCTGCATCACTGTAAATTTTCTTGTTTTTCCATCTTTAGTATATTAGTAAACTGTGGAGATACTTTGATACTGTATAAACTCTGCTTTCTTCGAAATATTCAACCCACATTTTTTTTCTTTTTTAAATTTAAATTTCTTTCTGTAATTTATTTATTTCACATCCTAATTGTATCCTCCTGTTTCATCTCCTCCTGGTCCCATATTCCCAACTTTTTCTACCCTATCCCTCTCCTTTATTTTTCAGAAAGGGTAAGCCCTCTTCCCTTACTCTCCAACCCTAGCCTATCAAGTCTCCATCAGCGCTGCCTGCATTCTCTTCCTCTGTGGCCTAGCAAGGCCGCCCTGCCAAGGGAAAGTGATCAAAGAGCATTTGTCCACCAATTTTGACATACTTTGGTGGTCTTATCTGAATTTAAAATGATTGCCAAAACACCTTGTCCGTTCTTTATTAACTAAAATTCTACTGTGAGAAAGAACTGTTTCTTCTGTTTACTTGTTAATTTAATTTTTTTATAAAGTGTTAAGATTGCTGGAGATTTATTTTATTCATGGACAGTATCTGAAATTCAGTTGCCACTATTTTATTCCTCAGATTTTTCTAACACTAACTGTTGGTTCCATCATGTTGATTGCTTATGCTTTTCTGAAAAGCTTATGTCTTATTGAGCATCCACTTGTATTATAATACTAAATAGCATTTGAAATATAAAATGTATTTTCCTTTCCCACTACTGAAATTAATCACCTCTCCTAGAAATCTGGCTCCTTTTATCAGAAAATAAAAATAGTTCTTAGCACAAAGAACACGTGAGACCCACTGATAGGCTTTTGAAAATGTTCACAATTTACTCAACTGGCTGTCTGAAAAGTTAGCCTAGATACATTTACTTAATTAAAGATATCCAAGAATGTCCCTCTCTAGGAAGGGGCCCTCTATCTGCACCAGCACTTCACCTTTGCTGAAGACCAGCCTGAGGACAAAGGGTCCCACTCCTGCCTTCTTCCTCCCATCTTACATCCCTTTATTCGGGTTAAGATCTAAAATTGCAAAGTCTATGAGCTCCCTCCCACTTTATGAGAGGAACTCATGAGTACTTCCCCTAGACTCCGGAAGACTGGTCATAAGAATCTTCTAACTCTACAAAGGGTTTGTTTCTGGGCTTAGAGACCTCATTTAGCTCAAGGTGATACTTTACTCAAACATCAACACTGAATTGTACCAAGACTGAAACCTGGCCTCCACAGAGCAGGACTACCATCTGACAAAGTTAGGGTGAAAGAAAGTAGCTTTGAACACTGACTCAGAAAGGGCGGACAATGATTCCATACCAAAAACACTACCGACAATCAAACATAAGAGTCTAGGTCCAATCACAAAAGCACAAACATAAATAACCGATTCTGGAACACTGAATCAAAAGCGGCCTAACAAAACACAACAGAAGCAAAAAGGTGAAGGGAACTAATTCATGGTCATCAATAATATGTCAATATTAATGCTCTCAATCCCCCAATAAAGATACACAGTATTAAATTAGAAAACCTGATGCAAGCCAGATGAGGTGGCTCATGCCTTTAATCCCAGCACTCAGGGAGACAGAGGCAAGCAGTCTGCTGTGAATTCCAGGCCAGCCTGGTCTACAAAGCAACCTGTGCAGATCTTGTCTGCTGGACCTGAGCTATGAGGGAGGACCTGAAAGAATGGGGCTACGACAGTCTTACTTAAGTTTCAGGGTAATTTTATATATGAATGAAACAAAAAAAAAAAAAAGAAAAGAAAAGAAAAAAGCAATCCAAATAAGGCTTTTTGAGTTAAAAAAAAATCATGATCAGAAGAACATATAAATAAAAACCAATAAGCATATACAAAATATTTTAAAACAAGCTCTTTCCCAAACTTTCTCAGGACAGACAAATTGAAACACAATTGCCTGCCATGTGCTGTAGGTTGTACCTGGGAATGCACAAAAGCAAGGCAGAAGGTCATATCCAGATTCAGGATACACAGACTAGTTTGGGTTCTATAGCTATGATCTAACATCCAATAAGAATAAATATGTCTTACAAATTGAATGTAAATATTTAACACAGGAGGCATGAAATTATGTTCAAGAACAATTTAGGGAACAAAATTCACCTAAGGTAAAAGGTCCTTTACCTTTTTTTTTTTTTTTTTTTTCTTTTTTCCTAAAGTTTCTCTCACAGTTTCCCAAGGCATTGTTCATGAAGGGTCATTCTTTTGACCGTGTTCTGATAAGTGTGTGTGTGTGTGTGTGTGTTCACAGTTAAATCAAAATTCTAATTTAAATAACATCCTGTGAGTTAGAAGCAGTATTTAAAATCTCCAACTAAATAAAACCAAAACATGAACAAACAAAAACCTAGCACAGATGAATCTAGCACAGAATTGTAGCAGACTTTCAAAGAATAGTTAATACTAATACTCCTCACACTCTTCTGTGAAGTAGGAAAGAAGAAACATTTCCAGCTTTCGCTTATGAAGGTACTCTGATACCAAAATCAAGAAAATTATGGATTAATATCTTTGATTATTAATATAGATGCAATAATTCTCAATAAAATACTTGGAGGCCAACTTTAAGAACACACCAAAAGATTACCCACCACGATCAAATTAGTTTAATCCCAAATATGCAGGGATGCTTCAATGTGTGTAAACCAATAAACAGAATCCATCATGGAAATAGGCTACAGTACAGTAACCACACAATAATTCCATAAGATGCAAAAAAGACCTTTGAGAAAATCCAATATCCCATTATGACGAAAACTCTAGAGGATCTAAGGATTTAGAAAACATATCCCAACATGATAAAAGCAATATATAGGAAACATAATCAACATCATCTTAAATACAGAAAAAAAATCAAAGCATGCCTACTAAAATCAAGAAGACAAGGATAGCCATTTTTCTCATTCTTGTAGAATATAGTAAGTTAAGTCTTGGCTAGAGCAGAAAGACAAGTTAATGAGATAAAGAGGTTGGAAATAGGAAAGGAAGAAATCAACATGTACTCATTTTCAGGTTTATACATAAAACTCCCAAAGACTGCATGAGAAAATGCCTACAGGTGATAAACACATTCAGCAATGTAGCAGAACACCAAATTAACATGCAAAAATCAGTCACCTTTCTACATACAAATGACAGACACACAATAAAGGAATAAAAAATAATAATACTGTTCATAATAGCCTCAAAAGAAACTTCAAACAAATGTAACCAAACTTTTACCAAGAAAGTGAATTTTCTTCAATGAAAATCTTGAAATGGAAAAATGCTAAGGGATGGAAAGACCTCCCGTGACCATGAATTGGTAGAATTAATATTGTGGAAATGTCCACGCTACCTAAAGCAATCTAGAGAGCCAACACAGTCCCCATCAAAATTTCAATGCAGTTCTTCACAGAAATTGCTTTGGGGAAAGAAGAACACTTATTCACTGCTGTTGTGAGAGCAAAATGGTAGAACCAGTATGGAAGTCACTGTGGAGTTTCCTCAAAAGGCTAGAAATAGATTTACCACATGATACAGCTGTACCATTCTTGGGCATACTCCCAAAGGAAATTATATCATACTGTAGATGTATCTGCTTATCTATGCTCATTCTGGCTCTATTCATAATAGCCAGAAATTGCAAATAACCTAGATGTCCATCAAGTGATGAATAAATAATAAATATGTTATATATTACATCATAGAATATCATTCATCTGTTAAGGAAAAGAAAATTGTGAAATTCATCAATATGTAGATGGTACTGCAAGCTGTCATTCTGAGTAAGTGTTAAGCCTGAAAATTTTGAGAAGAATGACCAGTTATAACAAGCCTTATTTAAAGCTGGACAAGAAAATGAACACTGGCCAGGTCTATACCTGGGATTCCCAGAGAAATGGTGAAGACTTATGTTGGCCAAGTGCTTATAAAGGCAAACCCAAAAGGTTACATACTTCCCACCTTCATCCTCTTGGGAGCCATCACACATCCTGATGTCCTCCCTGCTTGTGTATCTCCCATTTACATGTAATCAAGCACATGTAAACATCAAGCCCTGTTTACTGAAGTGAAAACACATGGCTTCTTATCTTACAAGAACAACAGACCCCAGCGTTCCTTGGGCAAGTGGGGCTTACAGGTCAACTTTAGCCTTTACCTTAGCTAGCCCAGACCCAGAAAGATAAACGTTACATGCATGCTCTCATTCGTAGATCTTACCTTTTAATCTTCAGATCTGTGTGTTTCATTTGGAAAAGCCATAGACATCAGGAAATTACTAAAGGGCATGGGGAGGGGATTTCAAGAGAG
Source organism: Psammomys obesus (assembly GCF_907164565.1). NCBI lineage: Eukaryota > Metazoa > Chordata > Mammalia > Rodentia > Muridae > Psammomys > Psammomys obesus. The sequence goes on from NW_026585895.1 coordinate 29,135,166, forward strand.
GCAAGTAGAATGTACTGGTATATGGAATTAAAGAGGAATTCTGGAATTTAAAGGGATACAATGAAGTGGAGGAGGAAGTCACAGTGTAGACTAAGTGAAGTGAGAGGGATAAGCAACACTAAAACCTTTTCGAAAAGGTTATATGGAAGCCTACTACTGTAGGTTTTCTGTTGCGTTGGTAAAACACCATGACCAAAGGCAATTTAAGAATGAGAGAACATAGTTTGCATTGTGATTCCAGAGGGATAAGAATCAGTCAAGGCAGCAAGAACAATATGTCAGCTGAAACATGAAACTAAACTTTCACATCTTCATGTGCAGTACCATGGAGGATAGGGCCATTTCCCTAAGAAAAAGCCTCTGAGTGCTCCTACACATCTATGGGCAATGAATGTTGGCTCCTGGATAACAGCAATGACTAGAGCAGAATTCCCGCTACATTTCTGGTGTTTAGAACAGAGAGACAGTGAGGAGCATTAACTGGGCAATTTGAAGGCAGATCATAGGTCTTCAAATTGTCAATCACAACACCCTTTTTCTCAAAATCTCCACTGTGCTCAAGGAGCTAAGGGCTCTACTCTTCACTGTACATTATCCAAAGAGTACCAATGCCGCTTGCCACAACAAGAGCATATCTAAGAAGAAAAAAAAGGAAGCTAGAACAAAGGAACTGTGAGAGAAGAAGGAAATAATCATTTGTAGATAGCAGAATTCCTAAGTGTGCAATGTCCCTAGTGAATGGGTGCTGTTGACATGGGGACAGGCAGATCTAAAATGATAGCCTCAGACTCAGAAGGAAATGGCAACCCAAACCCACCCATCCATCCAGGTGAAGATCAGAGAGAAATGTCAAAGCTTTCCTCTGGTCCATGAGTGGCTGTTGGTAGTGCGTGAAGAAAATGTCTGCCATCTCTTACACCCTGAACTCCCTCAGATGTGTATGACCCAAGATTGTTCCCCTACAGACACTGCTCCTACTGTGAGTAGCTAAACCTGTCTCCTTGATCTACCTGTATCTCATAAGCCCTCTTCCTTTCTTTATCTGTATGCAACAAATCAAAACAAAAACAAAAATCACTTCTCTGTTAAACTCTATATAATTTATAGGCTGAACTTCTGGGGTGCTGTGGTTTCTCCATGAAAGAATCCAGTCTATCTGCACCCAGCTTTTCTGTGCATGTGTCTATTTCTCTGTCCTAACTTCATTCCTTTTCCATTCCAATTAGGTCTACCCCTGGAGCCACGCTGGATATATCCCTCATTGACTCTCAGGATTGTGTGAAAGATACAAACAAGACAAAATGGGAATATGAAAAGTAAAAGCAGCAGTTGGTCAAAATTGGTTTAAAAAACAATAATTGAAATAACAAAGTCAATCAATATTTTAAGGAGAAGATAGATCTACAGAGCAGAAATAGTTCCAAAAACTCTTCAAATAAAACTAAATGAGAGTTGACAAAGAGAAAAGAGTGTGAGAAGGCGCATGGTCATTTAAATAGAAGTGTTAAGAATAAGAAGAAACAAACATAGGATTATTTTAATAAATAATGAAAATGTATTCCCCACAATTAGAAAAAAGAAGTTATATAAAACCTCGTATCAGAAGCAAGGCAGTATGATAAATGTTCCTTAGAACACAGAGTTAAAGGAAAAGCTTAAAAGGGTAAGAAATTGTTAAAAACTCCAATTCTAAGGTGACAAAAGTGAGCATGAAAGAAAAGAACAAAGGAACAGGGCAATGTAGGTGCAGGGGTCTTTGTTTTAAGCTCATCCCATCTGAGAAGAGGAAAAAATAATGGATGAAGGAGCAGAGCAGAAAATGGGAATGAGGGAAGTAGGGGAGTGGAAAGGAGAGACAGAGAGAAAGAATATATCCTAGGCTGCCCCTATGTTCACAAGTAGTAGGAAAAACTCTTAGGTGTGCCTGTGGAGGCCGGTATGGAAAAGAAAATTGAGGCATGGAATTGGTACAACTTCATTCTCTAGTTGAATTTTTAATGGAAAAACAAAAGCATTAGTAATTCAGGCATAAAGCTGACAAAAGGAGATCAATGATCTGAGCCAAGAGAAAGTTTTCTCAGTTGCCTGTTTATTGACAAGGTAGATAGGTGTTGACAAGCCCAGAGACAGGAAGGAATGGGAAATCTTAGGGGCTTGCAGAACCACCAGACAAATATTCACAGCGAAAGGGTCTGCTTTGTTCTTCTCTAGATAATTCTGTGCCCATGCCTTGGCCATCCACTGTTCTTCCGAGAGGCTTCCCTTAATGTTCTCTTTTCAATCTGAACCAAAACTGTTTGTAATCAAATGCCATTTTACTGGAAGAAGAAGAAGAAGAAGAAGAAGAAGAAGAAGAAGAAGAAGAAGAAGAAGAAGAAGAAGAAGAAGAAGAAGAGGAAGAAGAATTGGATTTGTTCAGAAGAATGAGGCAAGACACACAAAGTGAAAAATAAAGTTTCAAGAGAGCAATTTCACTAGGTATGAATTTATACAAGTAAGTCGGAAATCTCAAATAAGGTGCCCATGGAAAAAAGTCTCAACTAAGACAGTGGGTCTTAGATTAAAAAAAAAAAAAAAAAAAAGGAGTCAAAAAGATTTCTTCTCGGGACCAGGTGCTTAGCTCTCTGCACAGGAACTCAGAGGTGACTTTTTACCCTATGGTTTAAAATTCCAAGCTATTTTGGGGTCTCAGGCATCCAACAGATGGCTCCCTTATTTGGGATTTCTTTTCACAGACTATTTTGGAAACTTTAAAATTAAAAATAGCATATGCTAAAAATTATTATTTATTACAACAGAGGTCTAATCCTGCAGGAACCTCAAAAACACGTGTATAGCATATGGACAGCAAATGTTCAAACAAAACCGGAGAAAACTCAGTTTGGCTGAAAACAATTCTGTTTTTCTCTACCCAAAGGCAAGTTAACAATGAGTAGTAATAACAATATTTTTCACTTCTCAAGGGCAAATTATAATGAGTGATCATCACCATGGCTGATCTTTGTTGACTGAAAGTTCTTGATGTGTTCCAGGTCTTGTCCTAAGTGTTCCAACAAAAATTACCCCATTTTCTTTGCATAGTATCTGCACACTTACACTCCGCCTTTGCTTCTGTAACCTGTATCTGAATAGCACTTGCTCCAGTCCAAGGCCATCTCCTTATTTTCATACTTGATCCAAGCCCCTCTACTGACCTCAAGGGCACACTAGAAATGTCTTTTTTGTTTGTTAATAAAATGTATATTACATGATCCATTTTAAAAATTTTTGTTAAATTAATTTATTCATTTTACATCCTGATCAAAGCCCCCCTCCCTCCTCTCCTCCTGGTCCTACCTTCCCATCGTCTTTCCCCTTCCCCCCCCTTCCCTTCTCCTCAGAAAAAGAGAGCACCCTACTCTGCTACAAATTCACTCCAGCACATCAAGTTGCATCAGGACTAAGTGAATCTTTTTCTGCTGAGGCCAGACAGAGTAACCTAGCTAGGAGAAAGTAATCCAAAAGCAGAGAGCCCATGTCAGATACAACTCCTGCTCCACTTGCAAGGGACCCACATGAAGACCAAGCTGCCCATCAACTACATGTATATGGTGAAGATCTTTTACCATTTGGCAGGCTGCCATTTTTTCCTATTGACAATGTCCTTTGCCTTATAGAAGCTTTTCAGTGTCATGAGGTCCCTTTATTAATTGTTGCTCTTAGTGCCTGCACAGTTGGTATTCTGTTCAGGAAATTGTCTCCTCTGCCAATGAGTTCCAGGATATTCCTCACTTTCTCTTCTAATAAATTTAGTGTATCTGCTTTTATGTTGAAGTCTTTGATCCACTTGGACTTGAGTTTTCTGCAGAGTGATAAATATGGATCTATTTGCATACTTCCTCATGCAGATTTTCAGTTAGACCTGCACCATGTGTTAAAGATGCTTTCTTCTTCTTCTTCTTCTTCTTCTTCTTCTTCTTCTTCTTCTTCTTCTTCTTCTTCTTCTTCTTCTTCTTCTTCT
>NW_026585895.1:29139175-29148966 GCF_907164565.1 Psammomys obesus
CTTCTTCTTCTTCTTCTTCTTCTTCTTCTTCTTCTTCTTCTTCTTCTCCTTCTCCTTCTCCTTCTCCTTCTCCTTCTCCTTCTCCTTCTCCTTCTCCTTCTCCTCCTCCTCCTCCTCCTCCTCCTCCGCCTCTTCCTCCTCCTCCTCCTTTTCCTCCTCCTCTTCTTCCTCCTCCTCCTCCTCCTCCTTCTTCTCCTTTTTTTTCATGTATGTTTGTTTCTGGCTTCTTTGTCAAAAATCAGGTGTCCATAGGTTTATTTCTGGGTCTTTGATTCAATTCCATTGCTCAACCTGTCTGTCAGTAAAGAGTTGTCTCCTCTGTCAATGAGTTGCAGGTTATTCACCACTTTCTCTTCTAATAAATGTAGTGTATCTGCTTTTATGTTGAAGTCTTTGATTCACTTGGACTTGAGTTTTGTGCAGTGTGAAGAGTTGTTAGAATTTTAATGGAAATTGCATTGAATCTGTAGATTGCTTTCGTTAAGATGTCTGTTTTTTACTATGTTAATCCTACTGGTCCATAATCATGGAAGATACTTCCATCTTCTAATATCTTCTTCAATTTCTTTCTTCAAAGACTTTAAGTTATAGTCATACAGGTCTTTCATTTGCTTGGTTAGAATAACACCAAGATATTTTATATTATTTATAGCTATTGTGAGGGGTGTTGTTCACCTAATTTTTTTCTAAGCCCATTTATCATTTGTATAAAAAAGGACTACTTTTTTGTTTTGTTTTTGAGTTAATTTTGAATCAAGCCACTTTGCTGCAGATGTTTATGAGCTGTAGAAGTTCTCTGGTAGAATTTTGTGGGTCATTTATCTTTACTATCATATCATTTGCAAATACCAATATTTTTACTTCTTCCTTTTCAAGTTTTATCCTCTTGACCTCTTTTCGTTGTATGATTGCTACAGTTAGAACTTCAAAAAAAGATTCTCAGCTTCATATGGAGAAACAAAAAACCCAAAATCTCCAAAACAATCCTGTACAACAACAGATCATCTGGAGGTATCTCCTTCCCCGATCTCAAGCTGTACTACAGAGTAATAGTAATAAAAACTGCATGGTATTGGCATAAAAACAGAAAGGAGGATCAATGGAACTGAAGAGAAGACCCAAAAATAAACCCACACACCTATGAATACTCGATTTTTGACAAAGAAGCCAAAACCATTCAATGGAAAAAAGACAGAATCTTCAACAAATGGTGCTGGTCCAACTGGATGTCTACGTGCAGAAAAATGAAAATAGATCCATATTTATCACCCTGCACATAACTAAAGTCCAAGTGGATCAAAGACCTCAACATAAAACCGGACGCGCTAAATCGGTTAGAAGAAAAAGTGGGGAACAGCCTAGAACTCATTGGCACAGGAGACAACTTCCTGAACAGAACACCAACAGCACAGGCTATAAGAGCAACAATCAATAAATGGGACCTCATGAAACTGAAAAGCTTCTGTAAAGCAAAGGACACCATCATCAAAACAAAGAGACTGCCTACAGATTGGGAAAGAATCTTCACAAACACTTTATCTGACAGAGGACTAATATCCAGTATATACAAAGAACTAAAGAAGCTGAAAAGCAGCAAACCAAGTAATCCAATTAAAAAATGGAGCAGAGCTAAACAGAGAATTCTCAAAAGAGGAATATCGAATGGCAGAGAAACACTTAAAGAAATGCTCAACCTCACTAGCCATCAGGGAAATGCAAATCAAAACAACCGTGAGATTTCACCTCACACCCATCAGAATGGCTAAGATGAAAAACTCAAGTGACAACACATGCTGGAGAGTTGTGGAGAAAGAGGAACCCTCCTCCACTGCTGGTGGGAATATAAAGTGGTACAACCACTCTGGAAATCTATCTGGTGCTTTCTCAGACAATTAGGAATAGTGCTTCCTCAAGACCCAGCTGCTAGGTATATACCCAAAGTTTGCTCAAGTACACAAAAGGGATACTTGCTCAACCATGTTTATAGCAGCTTTACTTGTAATAGCCAGAACCTGGAAACAACCCAGATGTCCATTAACGGAGGAATGGATACAGAAATTGTGGTATTTTTACACAATGGAATACTACGCAGCAATCAAAAAGGAGGAAATCATGAAATTTGCAGGCAAATGATGGGATCGAGAAAAGATTATTCTGACTGAGGTATCCCAGAAGGAGAAAGACAAACACGGTATATACTCACTTATATAGACCTATAAGACATGATAAACATAATGAAATCTATACACCTATAAAAGATAATCAAGAGAGCGGACATGGGGTAAGATGATCAATCCTCGTTTAGAAAGACAGATGGGATGTGCATTGAACATATGACAGGAGTCTACTGAAGGCATCTGAAAGACTCTAACTAGCAGTGTTTTCAAAGCAGATACAAAGACTCATGACCAAACCTTCGGCAGAGTACAGGGAATCATAAGAAAGAAGGGGAGTTAGTCTGATGAGGAAAGGATAGGAGCTCCACAAGGACCAAATGTATCTGGGCACAGGGTCTTTTTTGAGACTGACATTCAACCAAGGACCATGTATGGATATAACCTAGAACCCCTGCTCAGATGTAGCCCATGGTAGCTCAGTAACCAATTGTTTTCCCATAGTAAGGGGAACAAGGACTATTTCTAACAGGAACTCAATGGCTGGCTCTTTGACCTCCCCACCCGCCAAGGGAGGAGCAGTCCTGTTAGGCCGCAGAGGCGAACCTTGCAGCCAGTCCTGAAGATACCTGATAAAACAGGATCAGATGAATGGGGATGAGGTCCCCCCACTATCAGTGGACTTGGAAAGGGGCAGGGTGGAGTTGAGGGAGGGAGGGTGGGATTGGGAGGGAATGAGGGAGTGGGATACAGCTGGGATACAGAGTTAATAAAATGTAACTGATAAGAAAAAATAAAATTATAAAAAAAAATAACTTCAAGAACTATATTGAATAGATATGGAAGGAGTGGACAGCCTTGTCTTGTCCCTGATTTTAGTAGAATTGCTTTAACTTTCTCTCCCTTTAATTTGATGTTGGCTATTGACTTGCTGAATCTTGCTTTTATTGTGTTCAAGTGTGTGCCTTTTGTCCCTTATCTCTCTAAGACTTTTAATGTAAAGGGCTGTTGGATTTTATTAAAGGCTTTTTAGGCATCTAATGGGTGACTGTATGTGTTTTTCTTTTTCAGAAATGTCTTTTTTTTTCTTGTACTTAATAAATATTTTTTTCTGCTGGATCATTCTTATGCCCACCACAAAAACATGCATTATTACTGTGTAGGTGAGTGTTTCTCTGTAATAAACACAGACCAAAAACAATTTAGGGAAAAAGTTTATTTCTTCTTACAATTCTCAGGTCACCATCCATCACTGAGGGAGTTGGGCCATGAATTCAAGGCAGGAACCTGGGATCAGGACCTGAAGAAGAAATTAGAGAAGAATATTAATTCCTAGTTTGCTCTTCTGGGCTTGCTCAGCCTGGTAGCAATATGACAATGGGCCAGGCCCTCCCATATCAATCATTAATGAACAAAATGTTCCAGATATATGCCCAAAGACAAGTCTTATGTCGACAATTCCTCAATTGATGCTCTATTTTTCAAGATGTCTACTTTGTGTCAAGTTGAACAATTAAACAAAACTATTACTTGTCAACAAAGGGTACAAATAAGGACTTAAGGATATTGCTTAATTAATAAAGTGAATGCTGTATAAATATGAGGACCTGAGTTTGTATCTATGACATATAATCAAAAAGCTGGTTGCAATAGCACACATGTTATCTCAGTGCTGAGGTGTGGGGAAAAGATACCTGGATCTTTAGAGCTTCTTGGCCATGCCTCCTATCTAAATCCAAGCTGAGCGGAAGACCCTGTCTCTAAAAACAGGAGATTGAGAAGATACCTGAAGTAAACTCTGGATTTCATAAGACTGTGCAGGTACATAGATAGGGAGCACATATGCACACACACACACACACACACACACACAAACACACACACACACACACACAAGAGCAGTGGAGTTTGTGGTGGTGAGGAGGCTTCTCACCTTGTAGTGGGTCAGGGAGCAGAGGGAAGACAGAACCAGAGGGAAGATAGAATCAGAATACAAGCTAGACACTGCAAAGACCCAAACTGCTTCCTCCAAGCAGCTCTCACTTCCTAAAGGTTGCACAGCCTTTAACTAGCAAACAGGACTAAGCAGGAAGCCAGCTTCCAATAAAAGTCTATGACAGTATTCCGAGATTGAGCCCATAACAGGACATATAAGATTTCACTGTGTCATGAGAGAAACACACCTTAACTGGTCAGAAATGTACACACACACAGGAGAGAGAAAGAGAGAGAGAGAGAGAGATGTGAGAGAGACTATTCTTTCTATTATACATCTTACTTTATCTGTTTCTCTTTGACAAAAACAAAAAGTCCCATGGGCAGTCTTATTCTTACCCTTTTCCCTTTTTACTCTTTCTAATAACCTTGCTAATCTTTCATTCATATCCCTTATGGTTCTACTCTGTCCAGTAAGAGCCCTTGATTTTACCAGGTACCAGATAGTGGTCCATTCTTTCCTTTCACGGTAGTGATCTGGTGATCCTGTCCTTGAAACATGTTCTTGGTTGAAGTCTACAACACAGCTGCTTCTTAACCCTCTGAGGACACTGTCTCTATTTCCTTTGCCCAGCATACCACCTTTCTCAATTCTGGCTACAAGTAAGAATCAGTTTTGAAAAATAAATTGATGTCCAAGCCTGTAAACAGCTAATTAAATAAGAACATCTAAGGGTTCAATATAAGGTTTAACCAACTCTCTGAAAGGGTTCCAGAAATTTCTAAAATAGTCCCAAGGCTGAGAGCTACTGGAACCGATGGTGTAGCTAAGGTGTCTATCAGACTTCCTATCTCTTCCACATGCACTTCTCCAAACAATTTCACCTGATGTGTGGCCTTCAAGCACCATCAATATCTAAGATCTTCTAAACTTTTTCAGAGAAAAGCTTGGGCTGCTATTCTCCCAAAGGCTGAAATTTTATACAGAACTTCCTAATGCCTCTATATTCAGATGCCTTACATGATTACCAAAGAAAATCTGTCCAAAGCTGACATTCAATTTCTCCATTCCAAGGGCTGCTTCTTCCGTAGTTATCTGCTTCTTGGTAGCCAGCACTTAATCTTTCCAGGCACATGGGTCCTTGTGCAAGTAAATGTTCCTGTTCTGGACACATCCTTTGTGCTGCCTTCACCGTTATCTCACATCTAACCTGCCAGCCAATTCTAACAAAGTCCATCAAAAACACCATTACTTCTTCCATCATTCACAATGGCACAGCACGCGCCAACCTTTGTCTTCTTTCTTTAAACATAACAAGTCCTGCCATTACTGCTAAAATGTAATGCACACAATGAACCACTTACAATAAAATTAAAATCATGCCATTTCACAGGCCTGAGAAACATCTGACAGCATTGTATTAGTTACTTTTCTATAGATGTGAAAAAGAACTGTGACGAAGCAACTTATAGAGTAAAAAAAGGGTTTATTGGGAGATTACAGTTTCAGAGAGTGAGTCCATTGGTCATCATAGTGAAAAGCATGAGAGCAGGAAGGTAAGCATGGCAGTAGCTGGGACCTTAGATCTTTACCAAAAAGTAGAAGGTAAAGAAAGTTGAATGGGAATGTTAGGGGAATTTAAAATGTCAAAGCCTGCCCTTTGTGACACACCTCTTCCAATAAGATCACACTTTCTATTGCTTCCCAGGAAGTTCTACAATCTGGGGACCAAGAATTCAAATCCATGAGCCTAAGAGGGCCACTCTCATTCAAATCACAGCATCTAGCTCTTTGGACCCCTAGGCTTGTGGTCATATCAAAAGCATTTAGTGCCCTGGTCTTTCACAATCTTAACACAGTTTGATAATCCAAAGTCCTGTCTCAAATTATAATCTTCCAGGGTACAATTTCACAGGTACACATTACAATTCCAAAAAGGAAAAATTGAGGCATAGTGAGGAAATACTAAGCCAAAACAAGATTGAAATCCAAGAGGGCCAACTCCAAATTCTACAGGTCTGTATCTGATGTCAGTGGACTTACTGGCTTGTCTGTTCTAGCCTTGCGGCCTACCACATGCTTCTCTCCTGGGCTGGTTCCACACTCTGCAGCCATCTCTCACTGGCAGAAATCCTAGGGCTCTGACATTTCCATCATCCTGGATTCCACAATGCAATCCATTTTTACAGTTTCACACAATGGCCTCTTCTGACCTTCATGCAGAGACTCCCCTGCCACATGACTGGACTCAGCAGCTTTTCTTAAATGTGGAATAAGACTCCCTTTATTCCTTATCCAATCCGGCCTATCCTTATCTCTTTGAGCATGCGTCTTTGGTTCTAACAATAAATTTTTGCACTCTTTTTTTTTTTTTTTTCGTTAAGCTGTACATTTTTTTTTCTCTTTGCCTTGCTTGGTCTTTTTCATTGTAGATCAGCATAAGAGTGATAGCTAAAAACCACAGGGCAGAGTTAGTATTTGGCTGTCTTGAAATCTCCTCTGCCAAAAACATAAAATCCATTATTTTTCAATTTTGCCTCACCCACACACACACAAAAAAAAATAAAAATAAAAAAATAAAAAAAAATGCTAGGACAAAGGCAGAAAGCAGCTACATTCTTTGCCAAAATATCACAAGAATGCTCTCTAGTACAATTACTCTTTCCCTCAAAAAATTTTTTGACCTAGACCTCCATGGTCCACACTGCCCTTTGTGCTACCATCTTCCAGGCTCCTATTAGGATGTCCTACTAAGTCTACTTACAGCATTGAACCAGTTTCCTTGCCAAATAAAGTCACAAGGTCATCTACATTCCTCCCAAATCCAGCATGATCAGAGCTATCACAGCGACACCACACAATTCCTGATACTTATTTCTATCTTAGTTGCTTTTCTCTTGCCTTGAAAAAACAAAATAAGAAACACCATGACCAATGGAGCTTATATAATAAAGAGTTTATTGAGGGATTACAGTTTCAGAGAGTGAGTCCGTTGATTATCATGGTGAGGAGCATGAGAAAAGAAAGGCAATATGGCACAGGCGCAGTACCTGGGAACTTATATCTTTACCCACCAATAAGAGGTAAAGAGAGCTAAATGAGAATGTTGTGGGCTTTTAAAACCTTAAATCCTACATCACAGTAACACACCCCTTGCAATAAGGTCCTACTTCCTAATCTTTCTCAAACAATTCCTCCACCTGGGGATCACGTATAGGCGAACATACGGGAGCTATTCTTACTAAGACCACCACATGCATCAATCAACTACAAGTCTTTCCGTTACTTTTTTTGAATTTGTTCCCCCCTACTCTCTCCCGCTCTCTTTTATGCTTGTTTTAGAGATCAAGCCTTGTGCTGTTACAGATCCACACCAGGGAAACTCTTGCCTTTGTGCTAGGAGCTTCAGGTGTCTGGGACGTTATTCTCCCAGATACACTTTCCCTGCTTCATTTAAGGGTCATGTCATTCCTCCATCAAGGTTTGCCTATCTGCTCTTTCACCTTATGCTCTTCATCGTTCATGTTTGTTTCAGGTGTGCTAGATTTCAGTCTTCTCAAACACAATACACAGGGTTTAAAAAAAAAAAACCTGAGCATGGTTTTGCAGTGCTGGAGTCCTCTGGTTATCATTTACTAAATGAATTCATCCATTTTGTAAAGCAGAGGATTCTAGTTAAAGCCTATGCCATGTTACTGATAAACAATAAAACCTTGAAAATTATAAAAGACCATTGGAAACAATATATGCCCCAGAAACTTTGAATCTTGTATCTATTGTTGGAAATCACTCTTTTATTGGAGATGAAATTAAGAGGAGGTGAAAATATGCTGCAATACTGTGACTTAAACCACTGCGAGATTTGTATAATTTAAATCACTCTTAAATTAAAAGACTTTCTCACTGCATGCAAATACTGTTGTTTTCTCAAATCTGAGGCGCTAAAAAGTCATAGCTCCTATGAGAGACATTCTAGTATTGGTACCAAAATATCTTTCAAGTAAACAAAGTCAAACAACACAGAAAGGATAAAAATAAGGGAACAGTATATCTGCACATGTAAATGAGTTTGACACTGAAGCAAGCAGGCCTGCATCTGAATTTAAAGCTGTTCATTATAGATTTTCCCAAAGTTAAGAAGTGAAATAAATCTAGGTTTATTTGCAAAATGACTTAACAGTCTCCAAATCCAAAAAGGAAAGGGCTTTTTAGTATAGTCAGATCCAGAGATATTTAAGAGACCAGAATTTTGCATAGTAGAACTCCAGGACAGCAAAAACTTACGTGCCTACATACTCAAAATTAGGGATATTCACTTCATATATAAAAATAACTATGTATTTAGAAGTATGTATCAAGAAGATTTGTAAAAAGTTCCAGATTCTTAATTTATTTATAATATCTTTAAACATTTTATAAAAGATTTTTTCTGTACTCTCCATAATATATTCTAATTATTTATAAAAAAAAATTAGTTTGAAACCTTTAAATTCAGGCAAATAAATCATTCGTTTACAAGTTCAGGGGAAAAGTTAAAATGCTGTAAAAAGTGTTCTTTAGGGAGTCGAATTGGAATGTGAATCCAACACAGTCTCCTCCTCACACACTAGATGTCACTACATACCCTGAAATATTGGTTGTAATCTGAGCTATTGCTTTAGCAGCTCTAGAGGCAAAACCAGTTCAGAGCACAAAACCATCTCCAAATCTATTTGCCAATCAGAAACACGTGGCTTCTATCTGGAGAATTACATGGATACTAATGAATTTCTTTTGAAATCCCTCCAAAAACTGCATGGGGGTTGGGGAAAGCAATCTTACAGGTTTCCTTTTACATCTACTCTTACTTTCCCACACACTTACATTAACTAAAATATTTGTGTTTAATGCATGATTAGTCCCATCTTGAAAAATAAGAGCTCTATAGAGAAAATAAAAATCAATGAATTTAGAAATGATTTCTACAACAGAGAAAAAAAAATCTGAGGGAAAAGCTGCAACAGCAAAAGGAATGGTGCCTGAAGCCCAGCCCTATATGATGGGAACAGATGCCAAGGCTCAGCAGACACACACTGTATTCAATGTCTACATACACACAGCAGCTGCCACTGATCTTAGCGCCAGTGCCCCACAGTGGAAAACCTGCCCATGAAGACAGAGCAGACAGAGCCACACAGAGACAGTCCATACTGCTGGGAACCCAAAGTGGATCCCCACCCCAGCAAACCTCAGAAAAAAACGCCCTTTTGAACTCTGTGAAGAAAGAAGGCAGAATATGGAACTTGGTGCAGAATCAGGATCAGATAGGCTACCCCAGGCCACACACAGGATGTAGCTGTGGAAGTCTGGCAGGAAGTATGAAGCTAAGAGAGTCTCTATACCCCAGTTGCAGAACATGGAACCCAACAGGGCATCCTGATCAACGCAGTTCTTTAGCCCCACAGACTGTGGAAACAGCATAACTTTAAGGGACTCTGAAGCCAGAAGAATCTCAATACCCCTTACTATGGCAATAGAAGGGAGGGACCACACAGGTCACAGGAAGTTTGTCAAAGAGCTTAGTGTAGTGTGTTGACAGGCAGAACTACAGGACACAAGAAAACTGTTTCTTCTCTGGTACCTAAGACTGGTGGGGCTTCTGTCAAACCATTATACTTGTTACCAAAGCTGATTTCCACTCTGAAGACTAATCCAATATATATATATATATATATATATATATATATATATATATATATATA
>NW_026585895.1:29148976-29215749 GCF_907164565.1 Psammomys obesus
TATATATATATATATATATATATATATATATATATATATATATATATGTGTGTGTGTGTGTGTATGTATATATATATACAAGACTAATCTCTCTATATATGTATATGTATGTATATATATATGTGTGTGTGTGTCTGTGTGTCTGTGTGAGACTTTAGATCTTGTTAATTTTGGTGTGTGATGCTTTTATTTTTTCAAGTATTTTATAATAAAGTTTATTAAATAAAAAAATATAAATACAAATAACACAGTAATAAGTGGCAAAACCTATAAGCCAAAAGACACATATACTCTAAATATGATGATTAGCTTTAGATATCAATTTATTACAACTTAGAACGATCTGGAAAATTTTTCATTTCAGTAACTTTTTCTCAGGTTAGGGTGGAAGCATGTCTGTGAATGGTTGTCTTGATTGTGAGTTGGTGTGGGAAGATCCAGCCCATTCAGTGCAACACCATTCCCTAAGGAAGGATACTGATCTATAACAGAAAAAATAGAGGCTAGCACAAAACAACAGGCAACATGGGAGCATTCATTCATCTCTGTTCTTGACTATGGATGTGATGTGACTACCTGCTTGAGTTCCTGCTGTGGCTTTATCAAAACACTGGGCTAGAACTTGGTATTTTAAGGTAATATAAGACCTTTTTCCTCAATTGCTTTTATGTCAGGGTATTTTATCACATCAATAAACATGAAACTAGGACACCAAGATATATGCAAAACACAACAAAGAAGCTCAAGAAACACAAGATCACAACCCATTCAAACATCCCCATCAGCTGATAGTTTCTCAACATCAGAAAACAAAGCATTTTAAGTTGAAATATTTGGAAAAAAAAAAAAAAAGGATGATAGACAGCCAAAATAAAAAAAAAAAACAAAAACTCTATATGAAATCAGGTTAAGACAAAATACAAAAGGAAGTTTTCAAAGCCAATGAAAAAATTAGTAAACCAGAGAAAAAATTAAAGCATAAAAAAATTCACCAAAAAAAATTGTGATGCTGAAAAAAAGAAGCAAATAAAAATTCAGGAAATGAAAGAATCAATCTTCAATAAAAAATACAATAAGAGATAAAACCCAGCAGAATAAATCTCAGAAACAGAAAAAAATGTGGAGAAAATAATATATGAAGACATAGAGAGAAGGGAAATTCAGCATGCATGATTAAAACTTTGTAAAAGTCCATTGCGAGAGGCCAAACTTAATATGAGGGATGGAAGCTGTGATATAATAAAAGATATAAACAAGTTATTCAATAAAACCACAGCCAAGAAATTCCGAAACCCATATAAATACATATCTAAACCTTGAAATTAAATATTGTCAACCAATATAACCACACTCAGAGAAATCATCTACTACAACTGATGGATAAATTATATTACCAGATAAATAGAAGGTACAATAATTCATGACATCTTAGGTAACACTGCAGTACTGCAGAAAGTTTTGAAAGAAACAAATTTACAGAAGAGAAATGAAGACAGTTTCACAAACAAGAACGAAGGGGGAAAATGCGCTTCATGGAAACAGGTAAACAAAGGAAAACTAGGAAAGAATCAAGCATGGTTTACAGAGCCAACCAGCAAACATTAAACACTGTCATCAATATGCTACATTGCACTTATTGATTTGTATATGTTGAACCAACCTTGCATCTCTGGGATGAAAACTACTTGGCTGTAACATGTGATCTTCTCAATGAAATTTCAAATATAGTGTGTGCTTTGTTAATATTTTTACATGTGTGTTCACTAAGGATAAGGGTATTTTAATTTATAATTTTCTTCTTTTTCTTGTTTTCTGTGGTTTTGGTATCAGGATCATATTGACTTTATATAACAAGATTGAAATTATTCCTAACCTTTTCCTCGAGAAAGGAATAATATCAGAAAAGACATTTGATAAAATTTAGTGTAAAGAGTACAACAGTATAAAGACTACATATAACAAGCTGATAACCAACGTTATACTAAATAATGAAAAATAAACTATTTCTTCTGTGCTCTGGAGCAAGTCAGGGGTGCCCACTGTTTTGTTCTTATTCAGGTTTTACCTTGAGCAATATAAATGGAAGAGGTACAACTAAGAAAGCAAGAGTCTCAATTACACTGATTTACAGATACCCATAACTGGTATTAATGCTCATGAAGAATACTCTTTGATATGATAAATAATTTCAGCACTAGTAGACTACAAAAGCAGCATGTAAAAATCAGTAGCTTTTCTTCAGCAATAAGCTTATTGAAAAATAAATCAGAAAAAATATTCCACCCATAATAAAGGATTAAAATGTGTAATTAAAACTTAAGAAAATGAAAAAAAGAGTAGGAGCAGTCACTCGCATGAACTCAGTTGCCTGCTCTTTGATCACCAACCCTTGATGAGGTAGCCTTACTAGGCCACAGAGAAAGAGGATCCAGACCTGAAAGAGAATCCAGATGAGACTTGATAAGTTAGGGTCAGATAGTAGGGGAGGAAGACCTCCACTCTCAGTGGTCTACTGTACCGACATGGTGGAGGGATGAAAAAGGGAGGGTGGAACTAGGAGGAGATGAGGGAGGAGGCTACAGCCAGAATACAAAATGAATATCTGTGGACCTGGAGAGGGGCAAAGGAGCAGATGAGGGAGAGAGGGTGGAATTGGGAGGGGAGGAAAAAGGGGGCTACAGCTTGGATACAAAGTGAATAAACTGTAATTAATATAAAAAATTTAATAAAACAAAGAAACAAAACAAAAGAAAGAAAATGAAGAAAGAAGTTGAAGAAGACAGGGTTGAAAGACCTTGCCACAGATTAGCAGAAATAATACTGTAAAAGTGGCTACATTATTGTTCTGATTTTATTTCTTGATATTATAAAATATCATGACAAAATGAAAATTAAAAAAGAGCAGGGTTCATGTATTTTAGAATTTTTTTCTAGTTCTTTGAAGAGTATCAGTGAGGTCCTGATGGGAATTGTATTGAAAATGTTAATTGTAATAATTAACTTCAGTTGTCAATATAGCATCATCTACGATCACCTGAGAGATGAAAATCTTGAGTAAAAAGAAGAACGCTAACACCTAAAGATACGCTGATTTACTTCTTTGTAACTTATGGTTTCTAGAACATTCATAAATACTAACTTTAAAAGCACATCTTCTGGAGATATCTAAGTTTAATAAACCTGTTATTTACAATCATAAAAAAAAGAAGAAGAACGCTAGAGGTGTGATGATACCTAACCTCAAATTATACTACAAAGCCATAGTGACAAATGGGGTTACATGAAATTGAAAAGCTTCTGCAGAGCAAAATAAACTGTGAGAGAAAGAACAAAAGGCAAAATTCATGGGGAAGATCTTAGCCACCCATTCTTTTTTTTTTAAAAGGGGGGATTAATATGTAAAATATATAAAGATGATACCCTCCAAAGAACCCCCTGCTAATCAATAAATGTACCAGTAAACTCAGCAAACAGTGCTAAGAAAGAATAAATGACCAAAATATTTTAAAGTGTTCACTACTTTTAGTCATCATATAAAGACAAATTAATGATACTTTATTATTCCATCTACCCCAGTCAGCATGGCTATCATCTAGAAAACAAATGACAACAAAGGTTGGTGAGCATGTACAGGAAGAGAAACTTTTTCCCTTTAATTGAAAATAGATTTTTTTTCTCATGTAATGTAGCATGATTTCAGTTTCTCCACCTTTCATCATTCTCCACCATTCACAAGTGGTTATCATTTGGAGATAGCTTCCAGGTTAGGGATGTGGGCATGTGTCCACTTCTCCTTTAAGCAAAAGACAAATTTATTTACCCTTGATGAAGTTATAGACCTGTGTAGCCACAACAGGACTCAGCTTTCATAAAAAGAAGCAGAACTTCTATATTATATAGCAGTGTCACTCAAGGGCTTATACCTTAAGGAATCCATATCCATGTTAATGCTGCTCTGCTCACAATGGTAAGAAATGGAATCAGCCTAGATGACAATCAACAGATGAATGGCTAATGAAAATGTCTTACATATACAGTATAGAAACTTACTCACCAGTAAAGAAAGTTGAAATGACTGAAAAACTAGTGGAAAATATTACATGAAGTGAAAAAATCCAGGTTCAAAAAGACAAAACCGCATGTTCTCTCTCATAAACAGATTGTAGGTTCTAAACATTAAGTCCACATATTTAAGAGGAAGTAACCAAAAAATTATAAAAGAGCCTATGAGAACAGAAAACACAGAGTAAGGGAAGGGATTGAGGAAAGAAACCACACGTAGAGATGGATATAAAAGGAGGAGGAAGAATTATTAAGGTGAAAGGACAGTGGGTAAGGGTGAAAAAAAATGAAGGAGTGTTAGGTTTCAACTGAACACGTAGAGATCTTGTTCTTGTCATTGGTCCCTCAAAACTGTATTTACATGGCATTTACACTGCATTAAATATTAAAACAATAAAAAACAATAGGATCTAGAAAATAAAACAGTGTTAAATATTTTTATAACCTAATAAGTGTAACGTACTTCAGATTCAATACATAGTTGCTGTATGGCTTGTGTACTTGTAGCATCAAGAGACACTAAGGGTCATAAATATGGTATGTGTATACATATACATACATATACAATATGCCATACACGCATATGACTTCTAGAACCATACAGCAAGGCTCAAATAAAGAACCCTCTTCTCAACAACATCACTACTGAAGGTGGTTAATCATCAGTGCTGAGTTGACAAAATACTTGTATTATCTGTCAAGTGTGCTTAATATTGTATGTGAGCGGTATCTAGATATTAGTCCAAAAAGAATTCCACAACAAAGTATTTTTGGAAACGCTTGGATATTAAAAGCTAACAAGCACATTTTTAGTTCCAGAATTTTCCAGAATTGCTACTAACTAGACTGTAAGTCTCTGAAGTAAGAATGCAGTATTTAAAGTGATCTGATATTTAAGTACTGGAATCCCACTGAACAGTATTTATCTCATACTGAAACATGGAAGTGAGAGTTGGCCTTGGGAATGTTAAAATTCTAAAATCTGTGACTCCAAATATTTTCTAGATTTAGAAAATTCCATAGTTTAATATGATTTCAGAAAATTAATAAGCCTGAGGTGAATATTTTGAAAAGCTACAAGTTTTTTTTTTAACTTTTTTTTTTTCTGTTTTTGAAACAAAACCAAAGAAACACTGCATGTAGCACAATTCAATACTCACATCCATTGTTTGGCAGAAACAAACAAAAGGAAACTTAGAGGAAATTTCATGTGTACAGCGAGTCTCATAGTAGGCTTCAAGGTTTCCTGAGGGTGTAGTGTGGCTTCACTCCTATTATTTAAGGTTCCTTGAAGAACAATGTTCCAAAAGCATAGTCATAGTTGAATTCAGGGTTTGGTGAACTGGGTGAACTACAGAAAGATGAGGTTGTTAGTAAAATGTTAGTCAGCCAATGAGGCTGAAAAAATCTTATTAAATTTTTAATTCTCTCTGTGTTTCTCCCCCTTCTCTCTGCATATTATGCTTATAACAGTTAATTCAATCAAAACTCAGACTCACACATATGATGAGTTGTTTTTCTCACTTTCATTTCTAAGAACCAGCAGAGTATGAAGGCTAATGCCTATAACTCCAGAACTCTGGGAATTAGATGAAAGGATCACTGCTTGTTTTAAAAGAAATTTCATTACGGATACATCATACTTTATAAGTATTTTTCATTTTGAATTATTTGAAAGTGTGCAATCTGAAAATACAAATTTACTTAATCTAATAGTTAATATTAACTCTAATTTTTTTCAATAGATCATAATGAAATATATTTAAAATCAATTCTTTATTATAAATTTGATTTTACCACTTACTAAAGACAAAAAGGAAATTTCATATTAATGAAATGTATGTAGCCTATTTCTTTTTAACATAAAGAATTAAATCTCCACTAAACTTTTAATACTACAGGAAATAGAGCATTGTCAGTGTTTTTCATAGCTGATTGACATTTTGATTTTTTTTTTACTTTTTTTTATTTCTTTTTTTTTTAAATCTTTTATTATTATTTTTTTATGTAAGAAGTGGGAAATAGTAAGAGCTGGAGGGAACGGGAACTCCACAAGCAGAGCAACAGAACAAGATAATTTGAACACAGGGAACTTCCCAGAGACTCATACTCCAACCAAGGACTATTCGTGGAGATGACCTGGAACCCCTGCACAGGTGTAGCCCATGGCAGTTCAGTGTCCAAGTGGGTTCCATAGTAATGGGAAGAGGGACTGCCTCTGACATAATCTGATTGGCCTGGTCGTTGATCACTTCCCCCTGAGGGGGGAGCAGCCTTACCAGGCCACAGTAGAGGACAATGCAGCCACTTTTGATGAGAACTGATAGACTAAGATCAGAAAGAAGAGGAGAACCTCCCCTATCAGTGGACTTGGGGAGTGGCATGCATGCAGAAAGGGGAGGGAGGGTGGGATCGGCAGGGGAGGAGGGAGGGGCTTATGGGGGGATACAAAATGAATAAAGTGTAATTAACTCTAATTTTATAATGATATTTTAACTTATTCTTTCAGATTTTCATAAATGTGCAAAATGTATTTTGATCTGATTTACTATTCACTATCTCCACCACCCAGCTCTTTTCAGTACACACCAACCTATTTCTTTCTTGAATTCATTATCTTTTCCTAGTATCATTATCATTATCCCCTCACGTCCAGTTAGTGCTGACCATGTGCGGATTGGCTGTGAGTCCATGTATTGAGGCATGAGCAATCAGGATAGAGTAGGAGTGTCCAAGGCCCCACTACTAGTTGAGGTGGTATTGGCAGTTTATGACTCACTGTTAAGGAAGGAAGAGTCACTTTTTTCTGGGGGAGGTCATGACCATTGATAGGTTGCTCATACCCCAAAAGATGAACCCCTAAGGTCGAAAGCAGAACAGAATTGTGGATATAATCATAAATATTAAGAAGGTAGTTTGACAGTATGACCAAGTAGTGAAGTATCACCAGTAGCTCCCCTACCCTTGTGTTTTTTGTGATACCCTCAGTCATGAACTTTAGACCACGTCTTTAGAATCAGACACAACAGCCAGCCTATGACGTGAGCCTCAAATCTAACCAGAACACAGTTGGTTCTCTCTACAACCACCATGCCACTATTGCACCGTGGGCACAACTAATCGGGAAGGGTGATATTGTGGTATTCAGGGTCCAGTGCTGAGAAAAATCACTGATGACTTTTCTCCTGCAGCAGCCTCTATGGCACTTTTCAGCACTATGAGAACTAGCTCTCTGGGAGAAGGCCTCTTGATCGTGTTCAGATTGATTTCTTGATGTCCTACAACCAAAGTGTCTGATGTCTTCAACTACAGAGTCTTATCATTTAGTTGTAGTAGATAATCAAAAACAATGTCAATGCTGTTTTGGATTTCTCTGAAGCATCACTCACCAATAATTCATAGAGGGATATCCACTTGTCACTGAGATTTTCATTGACTGATTTTCCATGTGACTGCTTAAACCATCTGTATAAAAATTTAGGCTTTGGCTACTATTATTTGCCTCTAAGCCCTCACTGTGATGTAGGTATTCTTAGCATTCATTTTGAAGGTACTCCAGCCTCTTGATTGAGTTCAAAAACATCTTTCTCTTTTTTTTAAGAGAAGGGTTTGATATAGTAACACACTTTTTCTCTGTTAGCAGTATCTATTTTATCTCATCTTAATCTACTCTATTTAATACTACAGGTACTAGTAACATAAAAAGTCAGAAATGTATTGAAAACAGTTTTGGGGACTAAGAAATCCAAGATAACAGTGCCAGCATTTGGAGGGCTTCCTGCTGCATCATGATGTATCAGCAAAAGAAGCCCAAGCGTGAATATCACTATCCTTAACCCCATGCATACAAAGAATCCTCTTGATGGAAGCACTTTTGAGCCACCTCTTTCTAACATTAGTTCATTATAACATCTGAACTACATTAATTTTTACATTAATTTTATTGTCTTCTAATATTGAAACTAGTCTTGGTAGTCTCACAGCTGCATCCAACAGAATTTATATGAATTTCAACAATGTCATTCAATGAATCCCGTAGAGATAAAATTCAAGGCATGATTTCCATAGACAGTGTTGCCAACTACTTGATTCAAGAACCATCGACATCATTTGCAGAGTAGGTCATGGAGTTGGTTGGTGACTATGAAAGGGAAAGTGGGTCAACCTACCAGCCTAAAAATAGCCATTTGTGAAGTGCTACAAAAGGCCTAGCTGGAGCATTGTATTATAGCTATGGGTTGCTGGGAAACAAATAGTGCTGAAAAGAACACCCTGCCAGAAGGGTTGAGTCACTGTTCTGTGTGCAAGAGTGTGTCGTTCAGAAGGCAGAAGCAGACTACAAAAGAGCAATAGCACAGAGGAATAATGAAGAAGCCCTAGGTGGAAATGCCTTCTGTAGTCATTTTAGTTAGCTTGACCTGGGAGACTACATTCCTTTTCACGAAAGTGTTCAGCATAACTAAAGCCTGACAACAAACAGTGAGTGTTCACGTTGCGTGGGCTGACATCAGTGTGATGGAAAATGAAGTTACAGAAAACAGAAGGCATTTCCTTGAGCTATCTGGAAACATCAGTGCAATTAATTTAGCATTTAAGGTTTAACATTTTGTACTAAGGTTCAAAAGTTTTATCTACCTTATTTTACCCTTAGCATTGCCTACAGGGGTTCTTTCTAATCCAAACAGCTGGAATATATGAACATCTGGAATTTCTTTGAACCTGTCACTTAAAACCATTGTCTCTATGTAGCTCACAACAGAAAATAACATTCCATATGACATAAAAATCTATCCTCAAAACTCCATAATCTTTGCCCAATCTGTATAAGTCAATATACCAAAATTATAGAACTTCGTGAGGATGCTAAAAAATAAAATAAAATCCATGTTGCCTCATGTCTGTGCATGTAATGGGTTTCACCTGGCCAGCTCCTCTATCGTTTTCTCTCAAGATGCAGTTCATTTGCAGTGTCCTCATGACAACCTTCCTAATACCCAGTCTAGACTAGACTTTCTTCGGATATTTCCCATAAGACTTCCCACAAGCCACAACTGACTGTTTTGACATCCCTCCCGAATTTCTGGAAGACAGAGACTATCTCTTAGTCCCACCTGTCTAGATGAGGTTATGCACATAAAATGCTATGTAAGTGTTTTCAAAGCAAGTGCAGCAATAATCATAAAAATCTTTGAAGACAGGAGAAATGGTTGAAAGCTGGTAAAACTGAGTTTGGATGGCGCTAGCAACCTGCCCAGAGTCATTTATCACTCTGACTTAACATTTTTCTACAGCAGAGTACCAGATGCGAGTACAGGAAATGTTGGACTATTATTGCCAAGATGATGAGTGTACAAAACAGAAACACTGTTACTCCTGGTTGTTATTTGGAAAAAGGTAACTCTCCTTGTTTTTCACAAGTATGTCTACAGTTTGCAGAAGATGAAAGTCTTTCTCAGCTTAAATACAGAAGTCTAAATTGGACTTTTTGTTTCCTTTCCTTACCTCCAAGATGATTTCTCCTTTATGCTTTATCTATTTACTGAAGTAAAATACAATTACTTGTCTGGTAGAATGAGAAAATTTAACTCTGCTCCAGATTAATTGAGCTGAAGCTGAGAAATTATGCCTCTTTGAGGCCATCTGCTTCTCTCCTGCTGACACTGTTACTCTCTCGTTTCTTTAATGTGTGGAAGGATTCATTGGTGGCATGAAAGGCTTTTTAAACCTTAAACCATGTGTACTTTAAAGAGTGGGCAGAAAGTCAGAATGTAGACAAAATTCTGTGTCGCAAAAAAAAAATGTGCTACACATCTAAAAATAGAATGTCATATTTGTCTGCAATGTATCATTCTGACAACTGGACATCTTAGTGGTCAGAGTTTTTAGTTGAGCTTGGATGAGTTATTATATGCATTTCTTGTCCCATCAGAATGGTATAAGCAAGTAAGAACATTGTAGCAACTGCTTACCACACAATCACACATGCACAGTAGAGAGAACCCTGGCTCGATGGACACAGCAGTGTAGCACGGGAGATCAGTTGTCACCAGTCATTGGTAAGACATTCGGAGGTTTTCAAACAAAAAGGAAGAAGCAGGCACATGCTTTGATTTTTATTCATTGCCTTGTCTGACTGATTTTAATTAACGTATAGAATACGTTAATTTTGCACCAAAACAGTTTCTATGTACTACAGGGCAGCAGTGATAACGACAGACTTTTACCAGCACTGAAACTAACAGAGAAGATTGCTGACCATACTGTGACTTTCTCCTTCCTGCCAGCAACCTACCAATTTGTTAGCAGAGAGTTTTGGAACTCTGGCTTGATTAGTTATGCAGTCAATAGAATGGCATGTCTACGTTCATAACTGTTTGATTTTATGGCCTCTTCTTCAAACAAACATTGTCTATTAATGTTATGTCCTGATGGATGGGAAAGGTCTTGTCTGTGAATATCATTTAGATAATTAAAAATGACAGATGAAATTGCAAAAAAAAAAAACAAAAAAAACAGGTAGACCTATGAAAATATTGAGAACCCAGAAATAAAGCAACAAAGCTATGGTCACGAAATTTTTGTCATATGTGGCAAAAAAAAAAAAAATAGTTGCAAAAGCCTGTAAAACAAATGGCACTTCAAAATGAGTTAAATTGAAAAAGTTAAATGCTGAGGCTGCTGCAGAAAAATCTAGGGAACACTGTTCAAGATACTGAGGTAGGCAAGAATTTTATGCAGAGAACATTAATAGCAAGGCCTCTAGACCTGTGTATCAACAGATGGGAATCCATGAAACTAAAAGTTTTTGCACATGGAAAGTAACTATGAGCTGACTGTGAATTTTTTAAAACAATAATGCTTTTTGAAAAATATGGCAATTTTGTAAATTCATCATGTGAATGCAATCTAAATTGAGAAAGCATTTATAAGTCAAAATAGTCTCAGTATGCTATTGATTCAACAGAAACATTTTCAATTAGGTAATGTAGCTCAGTTGGTGGAGTACTTTAATAGCATGTATAAAGCCCTGGGTTCAAGTCTCAAGAAACATGCAAAACCAGGCATGGTGACACATATTCTATCTATAATCAAGCATTTGGAAGTGGGATGTAGGATCATCAGAAGCTCAGGGTCATTCTTTACTATAAAGTGAGTTTGAAGCTAGCCTGGGTGATGTGAGAGTATCTCAAAAAACAAACAAGCAAATACGATACAAATATTTGAGATTAACACATTATTCAAAAACATGACTTTAAATGACATGGTTTGATGAAAGCATGTTTATATAATGACTACTTTCACTTAAAATTTACCTACAAATGTTTAATGTCATGAAACCACTTTTGGAATTAAAAATAAAAATAGGTATAATATTGTGATGACAGAAGAAACAAACAAAAAGAGGAAGAAAATACTTATTGATAGGGCAACCATCTTCAGGCTATGGGAAGTAATGAATGATTTGAAAGGAGATATTTTCCGATATATTTTTCAAACTGCACGTTTTAATGTTAACTTTAGTTAAAATAGTTAGAAGTTCTTTATATATACTGGATATTAGTCCTCTGTCAGGTAGAGGGTTGGTGAAGATTCTTTCCCAGTCTGTAGGTTGTCCTTTTTGTTCTGACAACAGTGTCCTTTGCTTTACAGAAGCTTTTTAGGTTTCATGAGGTCCCATTTATTGATTGTTGCTCTTAGGGCCTGTGCTGTTGGTGTTCTGTTCAGGAAGTTGTCTCCTGTGCCAATGAGTTCAAGGCTTTTCCCCACTTTTTCTTCTAATCGATTTAGAGTATCTGGTTTTATGTTGAGGTCTTTGATCCACTTGGACTTTAGTTTTGTGCAGGGTGATAAGTATGGATCTATTTGCATTTTTCTACATGTAGACATCCAGTTAGACCAGCACCATTTATTGCAGATGCTGTCTTTCAAACTCACTACAGTTGTGGTTGCCATTTTTACAATATTTCTGTTCTATTCAATGGGTATCCTGGCTCTGGAAAACTGCCTTGGGCATAAATTTCAGAATTAGGCCTAAGAAATGAAAACTACTCATGTAAGGAATTTTAAGATTTGGACACAATTTTCCAGACAGACTGAACATCAGTAAAGAATTTCAGAAATGATCGTGGCATTAAAATACATTCAGCTTGAGCAAAAGAAAACAAGCACACGAACAGAAAATCACCACCAACTCCACAATAAAAGGAACAAACAATCATAGGTAACTAATATCTATCAATATCAATGGATCCAACTCTCCAGTAAAAAGTAAACTATATATATGTATATATATATATATATATATATACATATATATAGTTAGAAGGTTTATTAGGATAAAGTACAGAACCCATAAAATTTACCCCTGCAACAATTCCATGTGTACAGTTAAGCATGTTTATATTATTGTGCAAGCACCACCGACGTTCATACAGAACTTTTAATCTTCACCACTTGCAGCTGTATCCACCGAAGATTAAACATCCACTGTTTCCTCTGCCCGCCCCAACCCTGGGTAACCTCTGTTCTACATCCCATCTGTTCAGGTTCGAGAAGTTTACGTATCACATATAAACGGTATCATGCAATACTCCTCTTCTTGTTCTAACTCATCTCAGCTTGTCTTCAATGTTGGTAATGTTGCAGCATGCTCCGGGATATCGCTTGTTTTGTTTCATTAAGACTAAGTAATACTCTGCGTGTGTGTATACTGCATTTTGTGGAGTTGCCTGATTTGTTGGTAGACATGGGAGTTACTTTCACTCTCTGAATCCATGTTTTTAGCATGGCAGCATTTATACCTACATGTAGACTTGCTGGATGACATTGTAAGCTAACACCTCACCTTCTGAAGAACGACCGTTGTTCCCCAAAGTGTCTGCACTGCTTTACCATCCCACCAGTAATGCTCACGGTTCTAATTTCTGTACCTTTCGGTTCTTAATAGGCGAACACTTCTAAAATCCAGCATTCACTCTCCAACCTTCTTAATTTATGTTTTTCAGTGACTTATGTGCACTGATGCCCGTCCAGGAGTTGCTAGTATATATGTTCACTGAGGTGTTGCTTCACACTTAATGCTTCTCCCAGTTACTTTCATAACTCAGGCATTCTGAAATACTATAAATGATTCCCCCCACATTACATATAAGTAAACGGACTACGAAGAAGAAAAGCATACTGTACCCAATAGTACACCACCGCTAAGTGAAAGAGCAAGAGCTAAAAAGCCGTGTCTTCCCATGCACGCGGACCGCTTGCCACCCAAGAAGGACTGCAGAAGGGCTGCCTCTGTCTCCAGGTGAATGCTCTGTGCCCAGCGAAACTCTAATATCCATGTAATGTTTAGTGTCATTCCTTCTGGTGTCACTTAGTGTGTTTACAGAACAAAATTAACAAAAGACTAAAACACTTGCCTCTAATTAGTTCTTCCTCTTAGTGCCAGACGTCAACATTACTATTCTGTCATTAAGATAAATGAATAGAGAAGAGTTCAAACTATGTGAGAAGCCGAAAGGGTGCAGGCTGTGCAGGGTCAAGCTAAGGAAGGCTGAAGTGTTTGCCTTTCATGATGTGTTTTGGTGGCTCGGGGATCTATTCTGTTTCATTTTGTTTTCCTTCTTGGTTCTAAGATACTGAGTCTGTTATTATGAATGACTTCTGTGTATGAGCTCTTTTTTTTTTATCTTACTTAGATTTTGAAATACAGCGTAATTTATTTAAGAAAAGTGCTTGCCCCAAAGCAATAAACATTCTTTTAGTGTCTGACACACTGTTTAAATGTCTACTTGATATTTTCATAATGCACAAAGCATCAAGGAAGAAGGATTTTGGGTCTGAAAGTGTCTGGTCTTCCCTCAAGGCTATCCAAAGTACCGAACCGATTATAGCTGCCATTAGCATTGACCTAGAATGTCCTGGAAGAATTTATTACATGCTACAGATGTGCTTTTCAGAAAGAGCTAGCAAGTGATTTCTTCCCTGCACAACACTTTGAAATACTAAGCATTTAGCTCTCAAAACTATGAAACTTACTCAATTAAGTAGAAGTAGTCACAGATATATACAAATGAGTCCTAGGTATAAAAACCTTTCCATTAAAGTGAATTATTGCCAGGCAGTGATGGTATACATCTTTAATTCCAGCACTTGGGAGTCAGAGGCAGGCAGATCTCTGAATTTTAGGCCAAGTCTACAAAGTAAGTTCTAGGACATCCAGGGCTGAATGGAGAAACCATGTCTTATTTAAAAAAAAAAAGTGAATCATCAGTCCAAACCCCTGGCACATCATCATTTATTTTCCTAGAAATCAAATTTTGTTATGTGGATAGTTCCTAAAAGTTTCTTTCCCACATTTCCTAAGGCTTTCCACAAAACAGGAAAAGAATGGGCATTACTCTAATAGATAACTCTACATAAAAAACAGGAGAGAGGAAATTAGACATGATTCTTGTTTTAAAAGAAGAGAGAGAGAGAGAGAGAGGAAGGGAGGGAGGGAGGAGAATAAGGAAAGTTCTGGTTAGCTCAGATCTTTCTAGTGCTAATAGGAAGTGACAAAGTAACCTTTGCACTAACTCAATTTTTGTAGTTTATTCCCATTTAACTACTCAAGCAGTTTCAATGAACAAAATCTTAGGTTTGGGGGATAAAAGGAACAAAACCATGAATTTGTGCTAGGTGGCTGGTGGCAGGGATATTGCCTTCTGCTTCAGGGAGTTTGTGTCTGGTTAATGGTAAGAAAGGAAAGAAAATCTCTGCTGCCTATCATCGTCTGACCATATTCTCTAAAATGTGAGGTTTGGCTTAGACATAATAATATCCAGTGAATAAATGTCTGATCATTTTAAACTGACTTCAGACCAAAACAGCAATACTGTTAACAGAAACAATTTCACATGGATTCTAACAATGATTCAACTCACATTGTCCTTTCCCTTAACTCTTCCCTTCTGTCCTTCTCTTTCCCTCTCCCTTCCTCCACCATCCTCTTCTTCACTCCAAGATCTTCCTGGGTGGTATTCTGGTTCTCAAAAACACAGGATAAGCCAATTATATCGAGTACTCATAGAAGGTGCTCACACCTCACTGTTCACCCACACCTACCTCTAATCTCATAATGTTTGCGTTCACCTTCCAACTACTCCTGCTTTGTTCTCTGCCTGTTTGCTTTTTGTCTGAATCATTATTTGCTTCAATTGTTCATTTAGTATGGCTTTGTATTGTCATAACGTTCTTTGGTAAAATTTTACAAATACATCGCTTCTTATTCTTTTTAAAGACTTATTCTTAATTGCACATATGTGTGTCTTCATGTGAGTATTTGCTTGTGAGTGAAAATGCCCACATAGGCCAGAGGCATAAGATCTCTCTGGAGCTGGAATTGCAAGGCAGTTTTGAGGTGCCTGACATGGGTGGAAAAGACTGAACTTGGATGCAGCCACTATTATTCATTCACCTGGATAAAAAAAATTTTTAAGAATTATTTATGATCCATTAATGATAAATTTGACAAAATAATCAGAAATTATTGAAGCTGAGACATTTTTCAAGGCTGACTGAATTGTGAAAATTGGAGCAACTAAGCCAAGGAAGTATGGTTAATTCCTGGAAGGCTGGTTCTTTATTCTTTGTGCCTCTCCATTCTCCACAAGGAAAACATCTAGATGGTTAGAAAATTTTAGAAAGTCATGTCTGAAAGTCACTCCTTTGTGCTTGAAGGGAGGCATCATGAAGTAGTGCCAAGACATCGAGGAGACTTGAATGTGGAATGGATGATTCTTACAGCGGGGATTTAACAAGCAAGTATAGTGCCATGAAAAGGCTCTCTGCATGCCTATCGCCATCAAACTCAGGAATCTAAGGCTTTGAATGACCAATTCAAGGACAATTGGAGCTAATTACAGATCCTCTCTCTACCTCCACACCCAAAAGAGCTAGAAGAAGAGCAAAACAATTCTGACATTTCAGTAGAAACGTAGTAAAAGCATTCTTTCAAAAGTTTGGACTGAATTTCAATCCCTCAATTCCAGCCATTATAATAGAAAGAAAAGAGACAAAGAACGAAGGGAACTGGGGAAGGGGTATAAGGGAGAAGAGGGAAGGAGGAGGAATCAGAGAAAGAGAAAACCCTGAGTGTTCTGGAGCCTAAAATGAAATGGTGTGTTTGTAAGAGCCCTCTGCTAGAACTTAGAACCAACAGCAATCACGGAGGATTGAACCTCCATAGCTCCCTGAAGTGCCTGCAGCTTGCTTTGTGGTGAGGAGGGGAGGGTGAGTGGGTTCATCAGCTTCAGGAGGGAGGCTCCCAGCTTCTGGCTAGCGTTCTAGCTGATGGATGTGGGTGAGCAATTCCCTTAAACTTTTCTGCCAAGGAGAAAAACACTTGATGTTCATCCAAAAAAAAAAAAAAAAAAAAAAACACTCCTCTGCAATTAAATTTGCAATGAAGTGGTCACTCTGTCCACCTCCGTCAACAGAGAGATGACCCTGTTCTTGGCAACCACCTCCACACATGAACCACGGAAGAACACCTCCTTCATCCCACCCCTTGTCTGGGCCTCAATCTACTTGTCAACCCTGCTTTACAACAAATGTAATAGCTTTCCTAGGAGGGTGGCTGTTACTCTTTCTGATGCTTTCATTCTTTCTCCCTTCCCTAAAACAATACCACCACCATCATCCCAGCCCCTTCCCCCCCTCAAAAAAAAAAAAAAAAAAGAAAGAAGGGAGAAGAGAAGTTCCCAGCTTCTCCACGCCCCCTTGTCTTGCTCCACTAGAAAGCCTACACGGACAAGCTGCAGTTACACACAGGCAGTGGGCCAGTGCCTTGGCCAGCGCCAGCGCCATCTGGTACCTGGCCACTTTACATCTGTTTAGAGGTGAGAGGGATGGCTTCGAAGGACACACTTAAGAGCTGATGCGACCCAGGTCCTCTGCAACTTTTACCCTTTCTCCCCCAATTCTTTGCTTGTTCTTCACATCAGGAGTGCTTGGTGACCTCTGCGTGGCCTTTGGGATTACAGAAGCCACAAAGCCTGCTCTAGTTTCGCTCTTTTCCTCGCCCCCACCTCCCGGCCGAGCGGGCGCAGCTCGGCTCTGTCACCAGCAGGGGCCGCTGCTCACTCGGAGCAGCCGCCGGGCCACCGCCACGGCCCGCGCCTCCCACGGCCCCCTCCGGCCCAACCCGCCAAGTTCCAAGAGCTCCCAGTCGAGCGTGCGCCGGCAACCAGCACTGCCCTGGCAGCACACGAGCCAGCCTGCGGCGCGCCCTGGAGAGGTTCCTGAGATACCCACGGCTCTGGGACTTTGAAAGGGCAGTTGAGGAGCCCCGAGCGCACAAGTGATCGAGCCAAGCGCTCCTCCCGGCACCTGTTCGCCCGGCGCCACCGCCACCCGGGTCCCCACCTCTCCGATCCTCGCCTCCCAGGCTCCGGAGTGCTCCCGGAATGAATTCAGCGCTGGGCAACCAGACCGACGTGGCCGGCCTGTTCCTGGCCAACAGTAGCGATGCTCTGGAGCGCGCGGTGCGCTGCTGTACACAGGCGTCGGTGGTGACCGACGATGGCTTCGCCGAGGGCGGCCCCGACGAGCGCAGCCTCTACATCATGCGCGTGGTGCAGATAGCAGTCATGTGCGTGCTCTCGCTCACTGTGGTCTTCGGCATCTTCTTCCTCGGATGCAACCTGCTCATCAAGTCCGAAGGCATGATCAACTTCCTGGTGAAGGACCGGAGGCCGTCTAAAGAGGTCGAGGCGGTGGTCGTGGGGCCCTACTGAGTGGCCCTCGGGTCGCCCACAGCGTGTGCCCCCAGCACCTCCGGGACTCCGCCAGCCGCGATGCACCCCTCACCATCACGGACCGAGCAAAGCAAACCTGTCGGAGTCAGTTTTTTTTCTCTCTTGACTTCTGCCTTTTGGGGAAAAGTGACCGATTTCTGATGGCTCTCCGAAAGGCCCCGAGCAAGACTCGAGTGGAGGAGCGCCCAGACTTCGGGACTCAGCAGCAGGTGGCAAAAGAGGGCGATTAGGGACCAGAACTTTGGGAGTGGCTGCTGGGTTGGGATGCGGGGAGATGGACCTGGGGAAGGCCCCTTTCCACCTGCAGATGGGCCTGGCACTGGGGACAGCTGGAGAGGCAGACAAAGGCGGGGTGTGGGCGTGGGTGGGTATCCAGAGGCACCAGTAGCCCGGTGACGGGAGAAGTGACCTGTTTATACACCACGCTGAAGATCTAATGGGAACATAGATGCCTGTGGGCTTTGCGTCCTGCTAGGAGAGTGGAACTTTGATCGATAGTAACCTGTGGTTTTAAGGGGTTTGTGTTAGTTTGCTTGAATACAAATATTTGATAAGTCTTTTATGCCCTAGTGGCCTGTTTGCCTGCCTGCGGGTTAGAGTTTTTGTCATCCTGGGAGAAGGGTGGGGGGAGGGGAGCCTGAGACTGTGAATAGGGTCCAGTGCTTTCTTTTAGTGCGTTTCCTGCCGGGTCTCTTGGAGAGGCTAGCGCTCCAGCTCAGCCCGGGCCGGAGATGCGCAGTAGAATTCTTAGCTCGTGTCTGCACGGTTTTCGCCACAAAAGTGCTCTTGATATCCGTGACACCGTTTGACTTTTTTCTTATTTAACATTTCCTTAATAAATGCAACATTTAAGTGTTTTGTTTCTGGCCTCCTGGTAGTCACTCTATTCTCCTGGCAGAGGGGAAGGTCTGCTGCTGCGGCGTCTGGGTCCCGGGCCAGGAGGTTTCTCCTAGCTGGAGCTGTGATTCCACTTCGTAGATGCTTGACCTGTGAAGAGGAGGAAGGGTCCAACAGACAGCCCAGGGATTTGTGACACACAAAAGCCATCTCGAAAACAGCAGCCTTTGTTTTCTCGAATATTTGTGACTCTAAATTTCATTTTGTCTCGGATGTCAGGTAGGTCCCCGAGGGAAAATTACACTTCCTGCCAGGCTCCTTGGGGAACTCTAGGTTACCCCGCTAATGAAAGGAGGAGCCTGCCAAGCCGGCCTTTAGGGAGCTTGGCTTCCCCAGACCCACGTCAGCAGGGCAGCCCTGGGATGCTGCTCCAGAAAGAGAAAAGTATGGTTTCTGAGGAAACGTAGCCGCCGAAGTTCGCAACAGTCGCCAGAGTAAGCCCTTGTCTCCAGGTCATGAGGCGTTCCTTGTCTTTGTCGTATGACGTTTTCTAGAGAAAGGGGGATAAGAGAGCAATGGAGAAATGACAAACATTTGAGGTGATGAGTTAATCCCACAATGGATGGATGCATGTACTGAAGCACATGGTGACCTATAAATAAATGCAATCCATCAATAATGAAAAAAACACGCTCCTGTGTCCTCTCTCTCTCACACACACACACACACACACACAGAGAGAGAGAGAGAGAGAGAGAGAGAGAGAGAGAGAAACATCTGTTTGCCTCTCTAGTCAACTGTTAGACCTGGGTCAGGCAAAGGGCTCAAAGGAGTTAGCCCAGGTCTGATGCTGGAGACTACTAGGACGGAAACTGGAAAGCCTTGGCTGGAATAGAGACAGATGGTGGCCCACACATATTTAGGGCCCAGGAACCGAACAGTGTTATAAGAAGAGTTTAGAAAACAACCAGAAGGTTCCAAGAGTTTGAAGTTTAACCTGGCCAAAGGTTTGGACAGCTTTTCTTTCTTATTTTCAACTGGGATGCTGTAACAATGAAATATATATATATATATATATATATATATATATATATATATATGACTTCACAATAGCAGCTGTAATGGCAATGAAATGTCCCATTTTTATAGAAGGAAATGCTATAGCTTACACAGTCATGGCCTGTGCCTCAGACAGCTGGGTTCTTCTCAGAATTGACATTACTAGGAATTGTAGCTGAGAGTTTTGGGGGGTTTAGTATTAATAGTGTTAGATTTAAGTGATATCACACACACACACACACACACACACACACACACACACAGTTTGGCCTGTTTAGTCTTTTTAACAGGGAAGATTGGCTTGTTTCTTTTCTTGTGTGGGGAGCACTAGGGCTAACAGTCAACAGATCGTTACACTGAGTCACAGAAGGCGGTGTAGGTTTGTTAGTGTGTGGGAGAGGAAGTAAGGCATTTTATTTTGTAGATGGTTTCTGTGGCACTGAGTTAGCCTGCTGCCTCCATGTTTCAGAGGAAAAAAAAAGAACAACACACAGCAATGAGCTCACCTTGTAACAAGGCAGGCATCTAAAGGTTATTCTTGTGTTTGTAGCGTGGCACCCACTGAGGGTCAGTCTGTCCTGTGGGTTTATGAGCCCACCAGTGGATTTCGTGTTCTGAAGATGAGTAAAAACACATCTGCTACAGTTACTGGGAATTTTCCTTTATAGTTTGACGTGTTCAAACGTGTATGCATGCTCACAGCTAGCTTCAGACAGTGGGCAGGAATTAACCCTACAAGCCAGTTTGAAATTGCTGTCATGGAACAGGTTTTCATTGAAAAGCAAAGTCCTACAAACTGAGAAAATAGCTCTCATATGATTGAAGGCATCCAACACCATTTTTGCCTTCATCTTCTTGGTATTTCTTCACCCCCTCTCACATCTTCCCTGTACCTCAGAAGCAGAAGGTGCATGTTCATCTCTTCATCCACATTTGGTCTCTCCTCTGCAGAAATTGTGACTGTGAGATGAAACAGAACCTGTAAAGGTTTCTTCTTTGGTAGAAAGGCTTTAGGAGCATAGTGCTGAGATCTGTGATCTAGGCATTTCTGGGAAATGCAGCCTGAAATACAGGGCCCTGAGGAGAGTTTCATGCCAACATCCCTTCTCTCCAGGTCACATCCATTTGTTACTTAGAGAGATGCCAAGTGGTTCTGGTTTTTATAGGTGAAGTGAGAAGCTTTTTACACACCCACTTCCCTGGTGGCCAGAGAGCAACCACTTTTCCAGAACCGCACCACTCTTTCTGCTCTGTCTTTGACTCTCTATGTTTTTTCATTCGAACAAACACACTAAATGAAACTTTTAGCCCTGCCCAGAATTAATGGAGTTTTTTTTTTTTCCATCAACAAGCTTTCAGGAAAGTAGATTTTGAATCTTATTCCTCATTTCACCTAAGAAATCCATGTTAGCCTAAAGAGAGTAGGAACCGAAAAGGTAAATACAACACAGACACAGACATCTGCTGTCCCACATTTACATCTACCTTGTGGTCAGGAATGATGTAGAGATAATGGTATGGACAGTACTACTCAGTTTTCTGTAAAGAGCTTTCTTTATCTTTACAGCCCAAGGGGGGCTTATCCGATAAGTCCCAAAGCCTTCCTGGAACTACAGCAGAAAGAGAGTAGAGCTGTCAGGACAGACAGCTAGCCACTGGTGCCTCTAAGCTTGACTGAGTGGCTTCCCCAGGAGTAGCCTGTCCTAGATGACACATTTTGTTTAATTTTTTCTAAGATCTGAAGATGTATCAACACCTTATTTTCTGGTTACCTTGAGGGAATTCAAAGCAGACCCTGCTACCTTGAGTCTGAACTCAGTTACACCTAGTGGATAATCTGTGACTTCTGACTCCAGATCTGCTTAGCTTCTCTGTGGCCCTGAGCCAATGTGTTTCTTCTTCAAGGAGGGGCATTTGTTAGATGGCAGAATTTTGGTCTCTAAGCATTTGGTTGTCCTCAGGGATGGTTGATTCTAAAGGGATATTTCAGTTCTATTAAATTAATTTGCTCAACGTTTTCAAGATGTTTATAAATTTCTGCTTTGTATCTTATAATGTACCTTACTGTCTAGTCTTGGTGTTTTTCAGAACTTTTTTTTTCTCACAAAAACCAAGGGCTTATCCACTTGAGGCATGTTATTTTAAATACTCAAGGCAAACCAGATAGCTCACTAGACGTAGACAGTAGCTCACACACCATAGTGTTCCCCAGGAACAGGGGAATAAGAGAATTGTGTAAGTACTCATTTAAATGAGAATGTATTGTTTCTGAGAGAAATTTCTTGGGTTAAAGAAGAATTAATAGCAGGTTTTTCTCTTCCAGAATATTTTGCCTTTTGAGGTTGGGCAATAGCATACAACTGTTACAAATCCTGGCTTTTATATTTGTTATTTTTGTTTGGGGAGGGAGGTGTTACAGTGCCAGGAAAGAATTCCAGGTTTCAGGCTGTTGAAGATCCAAGCCTAGTTTAGAAGTCTGTAGAAGCAGTAAGTCTGTAGCAATCTCTAAAACAGGAATCAATACATGTTTTATCCACCTGCCAAATCCCATTTAGACATGTTCACAAAGGCTCAAACAGGATATGTTTTATAGTCCACTCCAGCAGTAACTGATTCCTAACATCTGCATTTAAATGCTTGGTGCCTATTTGTTTTCATGGCCCAGTTCACATTCTAGGTTTGTATTGTTATAAATGCTTAAGATATTGATAGTCCAGATATATTCTATAGCAGCATCTCTGATTGTACAATTATTGGAAAGCTGGATAGTTTAAGGAAATTAAATATATAATTATTTAAAATCATGCATTAGTTAAAGTGATCATAAAACTGATTTTTTTCATTTTAAAAACTGAATTAATATTCATGTTTTAATATATTTGAAGAACTAAAAATGTTTGAGCAGAAGTTTTGATAAAGACTATTGTATAGCTGGGTCTTGAGGTAAAGCTTTTTTCAATTTTCTGAGAAAGTGTCAGATTGATTTCCAAAGTGGTTGTATAAGTTTACACTCCCACTAGCAACGGAGTAGTGTTCCCCTTTCTCCACATCCTGGCCAGCATGTGCTGTCTTTTGAGAATTTGATCTTAGCCATTCTGATTGGCATGAGATGGAATCTCAGAGTCCTTTTGATTTGCGTTTCCCTGATGACTAAGGAGGTTGAGCATTTCTTTAAGTGCTTCTTGGCCTTTCGAGATTCCACTGTTGAAAATTCTCTGTTTAGTTCTGTGCCCCATTTTTAATTAGGTTATTTTGTTTATTGGTGTTTGCTTTCTTGAGTTCATTATATATTTTGGTATTGGCCCTCTGTGGGACAAGACCATGCATGAACTGAACCTAGACCTCCTACAAAGATGTAGCAGATGGGCAGCTTGGGCCTCATGTGGAACCTTTAGTAAAGGAAGTGGAGACTGCATTGGACATGGACTCACTTCCCAGCCTTTTGATCACTTTCCCCTGGCAGGACTGCCTTGCCCTGCCACAGGGGCAGAGGACATGCTCAGTCCTGATGCAACTTGATGAGGTAGGGTGGATGGGAAAAAAGGGAGAGAGAGAAAAAGAGGTTGGGACTGCGAAAGGAGGAGGGATGGGGCTACAACCAGGATGTCAAGTGACTAAAAATAAATAAACACTGTTATAAGAAAAACTAGACATATTTAAAAAAAAATACCCACTTTTCAAACAGTAGCTTGCTTCAAAACCCAAACAACAATATCCACAAATGAGAATAACAATTTTCATGAACTCAGTCAAGCGCTTTTGAAAGATAATGGGTAGTTTTCCCCCTGAATATGTGTAAGTGCTTGCTCGCAGCAATATTGTTGAGTGGGCGAATGTGAGCATAGAGTGATCGATACACTAAAGGTCAAGTCATCTGTGATGATGCTGAAGAGAACTGTGCCCCGCCCCCTCCCAGCTGAACACCACTATGCCCTGGCCCCTCCGGTTCAGATTCAGTGTTCATTAGTGGTACCAGCACATCAACTCCTGACTCAAATTGCCATATGTTATTTCCTTGCAATTCTGTGCACATTGCACGCTATTTCTGCTACTTAATAAAATGAGAGAGTTCCTATGCATTTTAACCACAGGACTCAAGCACAGATATAACAAAGAGAAAGCGAAGAGTCTACCCACAAGAGTCAGACACTAAGGAACTGCTTTTGCTAGTATTTTGAGATTCCATAGCTCTATAAATAGATGCGTGTAATTATGCCATAGCCTGTGTGTTGGCACAGTCTATTACAGCAAGAAAAATGTTACAGTTTTACTGGTAATTATTTTTCTTTACTTGCCTTTCTCCCCACCAACCCTCCTGTCATTAAGCACGGCTTTCTTCACTCGCATCTAAAAGATATACTGTCCCAAAAGAGTCATTGATTTTTATCAGACCAAGACTACAGATGTCTGATTGCTTTGGGAAAAGAACCCCCCCCCCCCGGGATTCATGGTGTCTCTTCTGCTTTATTTATTTCCGTGTTAGTTGAGTAGGATTCTGCAGTTTATAGTCTAAGCAGCATTGATTATGGCAGGGGTGTGTGTGTGTGTGTGTGTGTGTGTGTGCGCGCGCGCGCGCTCACGCAGGCGCGTGTGTGCGCTTCCCTGCGCGTGTTTGTGCAAGCATGTGCGCACATACTCATATGTTCACTTCTTCCCAAGCTGTATGAAAGGGTTTCACCTTCTACAGACCAAAAATAAGCACCCTACACCCCCGTATGCTTTGTTTTATGTTGCTTGTTTATAATAACAATAATAATAAAATTAGGAAAAAAAATTGCAGGTAAATTAACTTGAAATGTTCAGTAAATAAAATTAAAATAAAATAAATGAAGTCTTATATTTATGTTTTTTTGTTTGTTTGGTTGTTTGGTTGGTTGGTTGGCTTTTCTCAAGACAGAAGCATCCCACCATACAGCTCTGGCTATCTTGGAACTCAACATATAAACCAGGTTGGCCTTGAGCTCACAGAGATATGCCCACTTCTGGCTTCAGAGTGTTCAAATTAAAGGCATGTGCCAGTATACTCCGCTTTACATTTATGTTTTAAGACATACGCCTTTATCTTCATTCACATATGGAGGAAAGGTAAAATCCCAAGAAACAGAAAAGTCAAAGGTTATATGTTTGTACAAGCATGAAAAAGAAATTCAAAAACTAACAGAGATGAGTGAGGCTCCAAATTTGAAGGTCAGTGAAAATAAATTTCTAGAAGTTTACAAACTCTAAATGGTAGTAAGAAAATTTTTTATCTGGAAAATTTGATAAAAAGAGTAAGTACTGCTGACTGGTAAGTCTCAGCATTATGAGGCAAGTGTGGAAGATGGCCGATTTCTTCCTATTTTTTTTCTCTTCTTTCGAGCTCTAGCCTAATTGTACACATTTTGTTGGTTGGCTGAATTGTTTTGTTTTCAAAGGACAAAGAGGCCTTGCCAGCCTCCTTTATATGCCATCAATAAACATTGATTATTTAGCATCTATAATAGGCATGACTCTACCTCAGGTTTTGGAAGTGGAGTGCAAAACGTCATGGAACTTAAAGGAGCCTGGGACATTATCCTTTTTCTTCCGAATCCATGTTGATGTGTTCTTCAGAAATTAGGCTGAGAAAGCCACACATACTATAGCTTCTCCTCTAAGAGGAAAAAGAATTTAAGACTTCTTGGTAATTAATATAAGGTCTAAGTTAGTCAAACAATTTAATTTGTCTTTCCTTCATGTTTTCAGGCAGCATACCCAAAGCTTGTTTTACTTAATACGTTCAAATTCAAGATGAACAGGAATATGATGGCCCAAAGAAAGATCTCTAAATGAATATTTTGAAGCTGCCTATATATTTTTTTTACAAATTCACCTGAGGAGCGGGTATACTGTTCATTTTCCCCACTGTGAATTGTCAGTGACTGAATAATTAAGAAAATAATATATAGAACTCCCTCTGCACACTACATATATACACTTTCTATGATTAAAAATATACCCATGTTTTAAGTAGCATGAATGTTACCTACAATCACTAAACTATTTAGCTTGATTGGCCAAAATAATTGTTATTCCTTTGGTTGTAACCAATGCAAATGCAGTTCAAGCTCATTTAAAAATGAAAACCGAAGCTGAATTTTCTGACAGTGTTAAGTTGTAGGTTCAAGGATCCAGCTCCATCATGTCTGTGTACAGCTGCTGACTTGAGTCTCCAGATGCTACAGTTCCCAGAAAAACACTTTCCACGTGGTAAGAAAGAAGACAATATACAGGTATGGACTCCCTTAGTCCAGTGCTTACATGTTAACAATGATCCCAGCAGAAGGAAATTACACCCAAAGAACAACTCCTGAGCAAAGCTCTGTGCCTGGGTAGGTGAAAGGAAAAGGGTGTACTTAGTTAATGGTCTCTGGTACTTAAAGAGGATGTACTTAGTTCATGGTCAAGGTCTTGGTATTGTACTAGGGAAGAGAGTAAAGGAGATAGAGTCAAGTCTACCCAAGCTACAGGGCTATTAGTCCTTCATAGAATGAATTCCAGTATTAGAGGAGACAAGAAAACTTGTGTGGGTGAGGTAAACGATTGTCACCCAGCTGAAACATATCATTAGAGAGATTGTATCACTTTGCAAAGGCCTGCATAGTTGAGAAGATAATAAATAATTTTATCTAGGTACATATGAGCAGAGCAATTGGATCTAGTGGGTTAGAGGAGGAAGAGTAGGAATATGAAGAAGAAGAGGAGGAGGAGCAGGAGCAAGAGGAAAGTTTGGAAAGGGGATTTATTGGGAATAGGTATGTGGGATATGGAGGGAGTTGCAGGATTAAAATGACACAATCATATCTCATTGCATGTATGTATGAAATTCTCAAGAAAAGTTATTTTTTAAATAGCTCTATGTCTCTAGATTCTGTAAAATCTCTAACAACTGTCTTTAAACAAGGCTGACTTATTTTTAAAAAACTGAAACCTTTTAAAATATTTTAATTAAAATAGAATTATATCACTTCCTTTTCTTTTCCCTCCCCTTCACCTCCCCACTTTACCCTCCCTTCATCCCTTCCATGTCTCCCCACTCTCAAATTGATAACCTCTTTTCCTTTGGTTATTATTTGTTACATGCATATACATGTGTATATATATGTATGCACAGATATTTAAATACATTCATTTGGGTTGTTTGTGTGCATATGGTTTGAGGACCTACCACTACCAATAAGGGGGCTCATGTCTGGGAGTGACTAATCTCCTTTTCCCTAATAGTCATTAGTTGCCTACAGTTCTTATTTTATGAGGTTGAAATATCATAAAATGTTCTGCCTTCCATGGTAGACTTCTAAGTATATTGGCTCTTACAGTCTTTCCGCCCTCTCTTTCATGATGTCCCCTGAGCCATAGATGCAGCAGCTGTGATGTAGACATATCCACTGGGGCCGGGCTCCCCACATCATGCTGCAGCTGGGAGGGAGGTAAGGGATTCAGTACCATATAAGAAGGGAGAGGGGGAAAATGACACTAACATTGTCTGATAAAGCCTCAAGGCACTGCATTATTTTATATTAACAAAATTATAAACAATACATATAGGTGTACATAATATATAAGAGAAATTTATGCCACTTGGGCTGACAATGCCACCGCAAAAACCACAGCTTAAGAGAAACACCAGTATTAAGCACGAGAAATATCCTTTAGAATGATGGATCAGGGTAGTCCAAGTCATGATCCAAACAATATAGATTATCAATGTAGCTCTTGGTTGATCACAGAGGCTAAAATACGCCCCTATTTCTAAAGACATGCACACTTAGGACACCAGGCTCAGATGATTCTAGCTGGCTCTAACCTGAAAGTCTTCTTCTTGTGGTCTAGATTCCTTTGTACTATGGTGGGATCTAGAAAAGATCATTCTGAGTGAGGTATCCCAGGAGCAGAAAGACACACACGATATATACCCACTTATAAGTGGGTTCTAGACCTATAAGATAGGATAAACATACTAAAATCTGTACAGCTAAAGAAGATAAACAAGAAAGAGGACCCAGAGTAAGATTATCAATCCTCACTTAGAAAGACAAATGGATTGGATATTGGAAATAGGAGAAAATAAGTAACAGGACAGGAGCCTACCACAGAGGGCCTCTGAAAGACTCTACCTAGCAGTGTATCAAAGCAGATGCTGAGACTCATAACCAAACCTTCAGCAGAGTACAGGGAATCATATGAAAGAAGGGGGAGTTAGTATGACCTGGAGAGGACAGGAGCTCCACAAGGACCAAATATATCAGGGCACAGGGGTCTTTTCTGAGACTGTTCCTCCAACCAAAGACCATGTATGGATATAACCTAGAACCCATGCTCGGATGTAGCCCATGGCAGCTCAGTATCCAAGTGGGTTCCTAGTAAGGGAAACAGGGACTATTTCTGAAATGAACTCAATGGCTGGCTCTTTGACCCCCCACCCCCACCCCCACCCCAAGGGAGGAGCAGCCTTGCTAGGCCACAGAGGAGGACATGACTGCCAGTCTTGGAGATTCCTGATAAGCTAGGGCCAGATGGAAGGAGAGAACATCCCCTATCAGTGGACTTGGAAAGGGGTAGGGAGGAGATGAGGGTCGGAGGGAGGGATTGAGAGGGAATGAGGGAGGGGCTACGGCTGGGATACAAAGTAAATAACCTGTGATTAATATAAAAAATAAAAATTATTAAAAAGATCTATGCAAGTGATAATACTCTTACTAGACTGCAACGCTTATGAACCAGTATGGAAAGAGATCCATAAAGGTGAAAACACGTGCTCGTGGTAACCAACAAGAGTCTAACAGGACTTAAGGCCCATTCAGCAGCAGAGAAGCTATGCCTGGTGCTGCAGATCTAGCCAATTTCCACTGGCTAGTAGGTCATGGATCTTAGAAAAGTACCTATTACTGCCACTTCGTTAGACCAGCGAAATTCCTTACTACATTCTAAATCTTATTCTTATATTCACAGATAAGTATAGCTCTCATTCCTTATCAAAGAAGCTTCTGCTTACAGCCAGGGAGATCATCACAGAAAACTACAACTGGATACAATGCAAAGATCAACTTTTATAATTTCTCTTAAGGGCCTCTGTGTCTGACTGCTAGATCTCCAAGTGCCCTGAACAGCAGACTGTATTTCTGGATTACATTAAACTTGATAATATGAACTTGGACCACCTAAGCCTCAGATTCTAATGTCTCTATTTGTTCATGAGATTAAAATTACCTGCCTTCCCTGGACCTGGATGGCTGTGAAAATATCTATAATATATAATATATGGCATATTTTATATTAGAAAGCCTGTGGTGATATATTATTAGACAACTTCAAGCACATCCATTTGCTGATAGAATTTCTTCAAAGCTTTGCAACTGTCCACAAGATAAATAAAATATTCACCATTAAAACACAAAAATCTATTTCCAATAAAATACATCCAACATTACTGAAGTTGATCTGACAAATGCAATTTGATGGAGCTGCTCT
This sequence comes from Psammomys obesus, assembly GCF_907164565.1. Classification (NCBI taxonomy): domain Eukaryota; kingdom Metazoa; phylum Chordata; class Mammalia; order Rodentia; family Muridae; genus Psammomys; species Psammomys obesus. The sequence goes on from NW_026585895.1 coordinate 29,178,220, forward strand.
TGTGACCTCTTCGATTTAGAAATTCTGTGCCAATAAGCACATACACTGCTTGCATGGCCATTCTTGGAGCTGTCCCTAACTGCTTCTAAATTTCCATCATCATCCTGATTCTAGCTGATAGAGTTACCATAATTTTCTTATCCACACTGAAATTGAACCAACATTATTGATTTCTTCAGATTTCCAGCTACTTTACCTGCCTTTCTTCTGACCAAAGAAATCAGTCCCTTAATTGCAACTATTCATTTTGCCAAGAGCTTCCACTGTTCCCTGCCAATGCATTAGTTGGTTTCTTGATTCTTATTCCCAGGTGGAGTTCGGGGTAGGGAGCTGATAGTGTGCTTTGTCAACCATGAAGACAGGTGTTTCGGAGCGTGTTTCTCATACGGCTCATTTCTACAGGTAATCACTTCACTCTCCTGGTTCCCAGGAGGGAGGGCCTGAATCTGAGCATAGGTACCCGAGTGTTCTCAGGGAAAGTCCCTGTATGTGCAGCACATTTACGGCCTCCCAGGAGCACTTAGACAAACATGAGAGAACATGATCACTTTCAGACATCCTCATTTCTTCTGGTATAAGGGTCAAATCATAGTATGACAATTTGTTTTTCAGGAAATGATAATTAAAAAACAACTTTCCCCCCTAGTATAGGGGGAAGCGACTGTCTCTGACATGAAGTAGGTTGCCTCCTCCTTGATCACGTCTCCCTGGTGGGGAGATCTAGCCAGACCACGGAGGAAGGGAGGAAGAGGATCCATGCATTCTTGATTGGACCTGATAGACTAGAATCAGACAGTAGGGGAGGAGGAATTCTCCTACCAGTGGACTAGGGAGAAGGAAAGGGGAGGAAGAGGGAGGGGGAGTGGAACTGGTAGGGGGTTACAATTGGGATAATAAGTGAATTAATTGTAAAAAAAAATATTAAAAACTTGAAAAAATATACCTACTGTGTGTCAGGCAATATGCAAACTTTGACTAATGAGTCGTGGACATTAAAACTTTTTTTTAAATAAAAACTTTCAATAGTTAATAATATTAACATCTTAAAAAAAACTTTTTTAAGTATCAGTTACAGCTTATTAACTTTGTATCCCAGCTGTATTCCGCTCCCTCATTCTCTCCCAATCCCCCACTCCCTCCCAATCTTATCCTCCCTCCCTCATCTCTTCCCTTCCCCTTTCCAAGTCCACTGATAGGGGAGGACCTTTTCCCCCCCAGGTCGTGATTTAGCTGTTAATTACTCGAGTGATTACTTTACATCTATTATCTTGAATACCAAGTGTCACCTTTTCTTTGAACTTTCTACTTTTCTCAATTCTGATCTAGTATTTGGTGTCCAGCTCTTTTGCATCTTAGCATTTGACTATTGTAGTGAAACTCATTACACAATGTTTCTATAACACCACACTTCTACTATGAAAGAGTAAACCACATGCTGTCCCAGTCTACTTGTAAAAAGCTTTGTAAGCCGAATTAAACACCTAGCCATTGTTTTTTATATATATTTTTGTCAGTGAACAATAAAGACTTTTCAAGATCGTTGATTGAGCATTTAATATTTATGGTATATTTCTAATTACATTCTGAAAACCAGAAAACGTGTTTCTGAAAAACATTTTCTATCTTAAAAGATAGTTTATTGAACGATTCCCATAGTTTCTCTGAATATCTACTTCTAAGAGAAAGTGAATCTATATTTATAAATGTGTCCGAGAATCTCAAATAGAGATTATGTTTTACTGTTTTCTTTGCATAGAGTGAGTGTGTTTCTCCAACTTCCACTCTACAAAGCAAAGGAAGACTTCACTGTATATGGAGAAAAAGAAAAGCTACTCAAAGAAGAACATTGGTTTTTTGATGCTGGGTTTTATGTCATGCTTAATGTGCTGTATCAAGAATGAAAGTATTAACAATGTTTTATAGTGCAACTGTTTTCAAGATCAAGATGTTTTCAGTCCATGATTTTCAGGATACAGAAGGAGTGTTGCAGTACTAGGAAAATGTGATAAGACACAGGACATGGCCACCAACAGTACTGTTTCTCGGACTGCATTACACAGTAATAATACAGGTTTATGGGAATTACAAACAGCTTACTCATGTCCCGATGAAATTATATGTTAGGCTCTCAAGTTATATTAACATTAAGAATACTGAGCAATATTAAAACTTATCTGACTTCCCTCAATTTTACTTGTTAAGAACCGAAAAGTTCTTAAATATTAATGTAAGTTTTCTGATATTTAGCTATTTTACATACATGAATGCTTTGCCTGCGTGCATGTGTGTGTACAGCCTGCATGCCTGGTGCCTGTGTAGGTTAGAAGAGGGTGTGATAGCCCCTGAAACTGGAATGAACACATTTTGAGTCACTCTTTGGTGCAAGAGCATCAAGATCTTAACTGCTGAGCCACCTCTCCAGCCCGCTGATACCAAGGCACACAATTTTCACAAGATGTAGTGCTGTTTTCTGTATCCTCCTCTCGCTATTATCTCCCAGTTGGATGATGATGTCTGATTCTGAAACTCCATTACAGAAGCTTATTGCAAATAATACAAATCCTAAATGATGGTTGTCATCGTCATCACCGTTATCATTGTCCCTTCTTTTGAGTGATGCGCTATAAATGCTAGTTGTAAATACACTGCTTTATAGAGGTTATGCTAAACCCTACCAACTTGGAATTTCCCATTACTCCCAAAGAAAGAAAAATGAAGAAACTCCGAGACAAGGAATCTTCCCAGGAAAGCACAAGCAAATGCTCTTGAGCTGAAGTGGGGAGCCAGGTCTGGGAGGCTCCTGACCCACACACATTTCCTGTTCTGCTGCCCGGCTAATTCTTTTGGGGAAGGACTGCCAGTGAGACTATTTCAACTTTGTCACACTCATGGGGCTTAATCATTAGCAGCTTGGATCCACCCCTACAGCTTTGAGTAATGATTTCACATAAAGGAATGCCGAGCAATTTATCATTTTGGTGGACCTGGAGTTTGCCAGTGGCAGATGGCTCCACAAGGTGGAGTGTGGGTTTTAGGAGGCGATTCAAAATGAGCCTCAGCTTGTCCAACGATGTAGCCTGCTTTGTGTGTGTGTGTGTGTGTGTGTAGGTCTTTAATTGTAAAAGATTCTAGTACTCGTTTTTATAATGTTACTTAAGTTTTTAAATCAAGTTGTCTGAAGTATACTTTTAACTGAAAATTTTATTTTAAAATAAGGGATCCTTTGCATGTTATCAATAACTGAAAAATTAAAAGACAGTTTTATTGACTGGACTTGCTTATTTATTTATAATAATTTTTTTTCATTTATCACATGTAGCTTTGCTCCATTTTGACCAGTTTCTATATGCTGTGTTACATAGTCCTCATAAACACCTTGTAAGATGGATTTCTTCCCTCTGATGAAGTAATAGGTACACAGAAAAAATAAATAAATGTATGCATTTAAAAGAGCTTGAGTTGTGGTATGAGTTCAAGAAGCTCAACTCCAGCCTTCACAGAAGTGATTCTCACCTTAGCCAAGTTACAGAATCCACCTAAGCATATACTAATGGATGGCCGAATAAAGAAGAGAAGACACACAAACAAGATGAAATGTTGTTTGGCCATGAAAAGTAGTGAAGTTCCATCATTTCTGGCAGTGTGAATAGAAACAGAAGGCATCATGTTGGGTGAAGTAAGCCAGAATAATGAAGACATAAATGAGAACTTTCTCATGACTTAAAATTTGCCCAAAGCTAACGAAATTAATCACATACAAGTAGAGACACTAATGATTGCCAGTAACGGAATAAGAATGTTCACGTGGGGAGCTCATTAGGTACAAAGGTGACATTGGATGAGAATACTTTCTAAATTCTTATGGCACTTTAGTGTAACTAACAGTGGTTGATGACATCCAACTGCATATTTCAAGCTGGTTAACAGAGAGGATTTTGATATGCTTTATTTGATGAGAATGCCAATCATTCTAACAAGGTCATCACACTGTGAATATGTTCTGCCACCTCACATTCTACCTCCTAAGCCTGTATCATTCTGTGTCACGTAAATCTTTTTTTTTTAAGAGAATAAGAAATTGTTTATTCTGACACCACATTTGAGTGATTATGGCCCAGGAAGGCAGATTTAGGTTACATTTCAACATGCAAGCCATTTTGTAAAATTGTATAGTTTTAAGGAACAAAGAAAGTCACAAATCAAGGCAAGTTCAAAATGCCTGGTGGTTAGACAGGCTATGCTTGCCCACAGCTGTATTGGAACTAACATCCTGTGACTAACAGATAGAACCTTTTTGAAATCTATTAACTTAGCAGACCACTAGCTTCTACCAGACTGGAAGCTAAGATTGCCATCAGATAGCGTATGAGGTCTACAGAAAGATTTCCTCCGTCTTGCTATAACTGCTTCTCTGTTGTACTCATCAGAATATTTTAAACTCTTTTTTGAAAAACTCGCTCCCTCCAAAAATTACAAATTCCTACACTTGAGTCCAAAGCAACCACTAAGTACAGAAGAGGACAAGGAGGGCTTCTTAGCAAGCTATAAGCAGAAAAGACACAGGATATTCTTCAAATGAAGGTTTAATATTTTCACTGATAGATGTATGGAATCTCTTAAGTGGGAATCAAGAGTCCAACCTCCTGTTACTTCATTATTCCAACCTTAAAATGGGTCAGGTCCCAATACCACGTTTTCTTTGATCGTAAACAAACTCAGATGTATTCCAAGAAAAGCAACTAGAAAGGGCTCTAATGCCAGACAAGATAAAAAAAAAAGTCAAGTGAGCTGGCAGCATTTAATTGTTGAGGAAAAAAAACACAAAGAGCCACAGGGTTAATAGCATATCTGTCTTTGATTTTAAGAGCTGCCCCAAACAACATACACACACACCAAATCTCTTAGTGAGAGCTTAATATAAAGTGTTTTGATCATATTCAGCCCTCTAACTCTTCCCAAATCCATTCATTCTTCTAAATTTGTGTCTTTTTTTTCCTTCTTTAATGCACCAGGACCAATTTGTGCTGCCCAAATATTCTTGGATAGCTGGATTTCCACTGGAGTGTGGTAGACTCACCAGGGGTAACTCTTAGACAAGACTGAGGTCTGCCCCTAGCAGCTAACAACTTGTCAGTATCTCCAAGGCTACAGGTGAGCTTTTGTGCCCAGTTCTCCTCTTCATGTTGGGATGTGATACGGTTTGAGTTTGCACCGATTTTGTTTGTACCATGAGTTCATAACTGCAACTGTTTTAAATACAGACTCAAGCAGCAAAACTGGACAATGAGAAGTTGAGTGTGCACGAAAAGGAGAGAATCTAAGTCATAACAACAACAGTATTTTTAAATAGCTGAAGCTATGAGATTGCCAAGTGAGCTGCTTGGGGGACAATATGCTTTCTGTCTGTTGATGCCACAGAGAGGACATATTAAAAGGAGATTAAAAAATTAGATGCGGGTGAGACTCTACATCCCCGGAATGCCTTTTCTTCCTGTGCTTTTATTATTTCATACTTTTCTGTTTTACACAGGAAGGCTTGGACCCCTGTCAGGTGGCTGTGCTATCTGGCTGGAACCAACAGTAACCTTATTGGGAACTGGAGAGTGTCTGTCCTGAGTGTATGTGGGTGGTTTATTGAGTTAACAAGCTCAGAAGCACAGTAAGAAAAATTAGCAAGTCCTTTCTCATTTATATGCCTGCCTCTTCTCACACTCCCCCATGTATATTTGCCATAAATATCTTAAGTCTTTGATCCTACTTCTAAATGGATCACTCCTAATAGGATTGTTCAGAAGTTCAACTCAAAATGGCTCTGGGATTATTTTTCTGAGACTGGTAGCTGTGGCCTCTCAGCTTTCTTCAAGTTCAAAGGTTAGTCCTTATATTACGCTCTTGTCTTCTAAAGGAAAATTCAGATGGCTCAAGGGCACCTATCCATCCAAAACAAAAGGATCCCTAGGCAGACAGCTCTGAGATTTAACAGGATTGTTTTCTAACCATATGGGTAAAGGGTGTTAATGTATTTCAAACCTTTCTTTCTAACCCAGTACATCATGTGCTCTCTGTAACACTAAAAGTCAAAATAAGACAATTTTCTTTATTTCTGGGAAAGACAGCTAAACATCTTTATATCTAAAGGCTTGAGAGCAAGCACAGAATTCAAACCTGTAGTTACAGTACTGTGTCTTTGAGCCTTTGAGAAGAAAATAGACCCTGGTCTGAAGAATGTGAGATTTCTGCTACTATTCTGTTGAAACTCCAAAACCCCTTTCTACTGTATTGTGGTTGTTTACCCTGCCACGTCTGTTGGGATATATTTAAAAAGGTCGGTATCTATTTTAAAATACATCTCGCATATGACAGAGCTGGTATGAAAGATACTTGTTGGATGGAGATGGAGGGAAGGAAGAAAGAGAGAGACAGAGATAGAGAGACAGAGAGAAAGAGACATGATGGGGTGAGGGGGTGTACTGACAGAGGAGAAAGAGCGAGAGAGGAAAAAGAAAGCAAGAGTAAGAGAGACAAAGTGGTGGGTTGGTCCTTTTATAACATGTGCATGCACAGGTGAACTGCATCTGCCAGGTATATCTGCCACACCCCTGGCTGGGGACACATAATGGCATCATAGGTTGCTAGGCAACCCAGAAGCGGGCTGCCTATATGCTAACAACATCTCCAAAAAACCAACCATACAACCAACCGAACAACAACAACAGAAAAACATAAAACAGTACAAATACATCAAGAGAAATGTGTGAGTGTGGATAGATGTCTTTCTAGGTGGTAAAGGTGTTCTAGTGGACACGCATAAGGGAGCACTACTGAGCAGGAGACCTCGATGAAGCAACACAGGTGAGGGCAGTCTCTGCGTACATCAAATGCTGGCATCGCTCCTCCAGTATTTGTTTTTTTAATTGCAAATATCTAATAATGGCAAAATTGTAGTTTATACCTTTTGCTTTTTTTTTTTTTACCAGAATTACTTTAATAGAGAAAATGTTACACACTTGTATTGCTTAAACACATTCTTAGTAACAGATTTTCTGTTTTATTTTAAAAAGGAGGTAAACAGATGTCCCTCGGTTGAGGAATGGATACAGAAATTGTGGTGCTTTTACACAATGGAATACTACTCAGCAATTAAAAACAAGGAAATCATGAAATTTGCAGGCAAATAGTGGAACCTAGAAAAGATCATCCTGAGTGAGGTATCCCAGAGGCAGAGAGACACACACGATATATACTCACTTATACATGAGTACTAGACCTATAAGATAGGATAAACATACTAAAATCTGTACACCTAAAGAAGATAAACAAGAAAGAGGACCCAGGGTAAGATTATCAATCCTCACTTAGAAAGACAAATGAAAATAGGAGAAAAAAAGTAACAGGAAAGGAGCCTACCACAGAGGGCCCCTGAAAGACTCTACTTAGCAGTGTATCAAAATAGATGCTGAGACACATAACCAAACCTTCAGCAGAGTTCAGGGAATCATGTGAAAGAAAGGGAAGTTAGTGTGACCTGGAGAGGACAGGTGCTCCAAAAGGACCAAATATATCAGGGCACAGGGGTCTTTTCTGAGACTATTCCTCCTACAAAGGACCATGAATGGATATAACCTAGAACCCCTGCCCAGATATAGCCCATGGCAGCTCAGTATCCAAGTGGGTTCCCTAGCTAGGGGAACAGGGACTGTCTCAGACATAAACTCAATGGCTGGCTCTTTGACCTCCTCCCCACCCTAAGGGAAGAGCAGCCTTGCTAGGCCACAGAAGAAGACATTGTAGCCAGCCCTGAAGAGACCTGATAAGCTAGGATCAGATGGAAGGTGGGGAGGACCTCCCCATCAGACTTAGAGAGGGGAAAGAAGGAGATTAGAGAGGGAGGGTAGGATTGGGAGAGAATGAGGTAGGGGGCTACATCTGGGATACAAAGTAAATAAACTGTAATTAATATAAAAATAATAAATAAATTAAAAAGAGGGGTGAAAAGAACATGGAATCATAAGATCTAAGTTGTCTGTATCTAGGTAACATTTAGCTTCAGCATATTTTATTATTAAAAATGTCCTGACCTAATTTTATAACACTGTATGACCTTAGAGTCTTATATTCCAAAGTCACTGTAACTGGCATTGTCATCTGGCTATCTAGCTTAAATACTCCTTGCTATAATGTAATTTCATGTCCTGTCCTCAGAGTGGCCTTTGTTTTGAAATTCTGCCAAGAACACCATCTTTCTTAGCACTAGGGTCTGATTAAACATAGCCCAAAGAAGCCTTTCAGAGGATACATCTCACCCAGTTTCCATTTATAAAACACAAAGTAGCATAAGCTTTGAAGCCACAATAAATTATCTTCCAGCTTAGATTTAAAAATAACAGATGATGTGTCTCAAGCTCTGTCAGAGAGAAATGTTTCCTAGAAGGAGTCCTGTGGCTTATCCATGTCATATGTCCCTGGGCATCTGGAAGCACATGAGTTGTGCAGAAGAAGACACAACCAAGGAGCTAAGAGTAATGAATGTTACAACTTTCTCAACTCTTTTGAATGTTCAGTTTTGAGGCCTTAATCTAAAGGATCATTTCTGTCCAGTTGGGGGTGAAATCTCACCAGACTACAGTATTGTGGCAGCATCCAAGGATGCACTAGTGGGATCTGTTCAAGCATTCTGTTTTGTGTGCTAACAGTACTGATACGGCTAATCAGCCTAGAAAACTACAGCTTTCCTCCAGCGGCCTTCTATCTAATCATCACAAGTGTTACCATGGACTGTGAGATGTTACGAAACAGGCTCATGTGATCAAAGCCTTGGTTCCCAAATGACGGCACTATTTTGGACCACAGAGGAAGACCACTAGGGATGAAGTATAAAATACATCCACCCCCAGTTTTGATCTAGCCCTCCACTTCCTGATCTAAGAGGTGCTTACAAAGACCTGGTCATAGGACCCCACAAACATGAACTTTGCTATCTTTCCCACCATAGTGCAATGAAACCTTGAAAACCATGAGTCAGATAAACCTCTTCTTCATTAAGTTGCTTCTGTTAGATATTTTGTCATGGTAAGGAGAATGGTAGCATGCCGTGTCCTCGCTTCTGATACACAAAAGTACTGATCCTAATACCTGAACTTTCCCCTCGGAGAACTGAACTTTGTGCATACGGACCCTCAACTGTCCCAAGGAGCAATCGAACATTCAGATCTACTGCCTCGTCTCACCAAACACAACAGTGCCTCGTGGTGACCACATTTTATCACAACAATTACAGCCCGTGCTCTGAAGTAGCTCAAATTAACAACATCCCTGGGATCCGTGGGTTTAGATGACTGCTGGGTTTTCTCATCTGGAGCCAACATTAAAGCTGAGTTAGTTACAACTATGAATACAAGCTTCTTTTCTTTTACTCTAATCGGCAGGAAGACTTTTCAGCCTAGGTCTGGCATGCTATGGCATATTGGCAAATAAAATTGAAAGAAAAGGATAAGGTTGAGAGGGTCTATAGTTCGGGGTCCTACAGGCTCAGCAAGCCCGTTCTCCTTTGGCTACCCCTGTTTGTTAGGCAGGGAATTGTTCTAAGTTTTTGCTGTTTTCTATGCTTACAAACCTAATATCCTAGGTCACTAGCAACGCTTTCAAAGAGTTTATGTGCTCAAAAAAGACAGGCCAAGAAAACCGATGAGAGTGTTTGGGTCCCGAATTTGAGAAATAACGACTAAAAAACATAGGTTTGAATTTGAGGTGCGTCAACTAAAAGAAGCTTGTTCTTTGCTGCTTAAAACTTCCACAGTTTGAGGGGCATGGCTAGATTGCTTCCTTGGCTGTTTACTATTGCATCCTGATAGCTTACTCATCATTTCCATGAGTTGATTTATGCAGAAGAGATTCCTAGAAATGAATACCATGATGCTGTAAATTACATTTTTAGAGAAAATTCTTTCCTCTGGATATTTAAGAGAAAACAGAAAACATCTTGTTAAGAAATATTCTTTTAAATATTATGTGATTTGGGAAAGTAAAATTTAAGATTCCTAAAATTTTTTTTCTAGATTCTGAAAAGCTTAATTTGCTTTTGTGTGCAGTGATAGAAATCATGGCTTCATAAAACAGTGCAGCCAACTTAGCCTGCTTATGAGCCAGGACTATGGGGCATGCTCCATCACTTTCACATGGGTACAAAAAGATGCTGGCTCCTACTTCGTCCTTATGAGACAAGTCTTTTCCGTGGTAATAAATTTCAACCCACCTATCTGGGAATGGAGGCTGAGTCCTGTGCCTCCGAGAGTCTAACTAGGATTCTGTTTCTATTGATTCTAGAAGGAAGAAGCAGAGTATGAAATGACAGTGGTTCCTGACACCAGTTCCATAGATTTTTTTTTTCTAGCAATTGTTTCAAAGATCACATTGCTTTGATAGGCATCACTTACATAGTGAACAGTAAGAGATATTTTTACTTTAAAAATGTGGCTAAGGTCAGATAGTAGGGGAGGAAGACTTCCCCTATCAGTGGACTAGGGGAGGGGCATAGGGGAAGAAGAGGGAGGGAGGGTAGGACTGGCAGGAGATGAGTGAGAAGGCTACAGCTGGGATGCAAAGTGGATAAACTGTAATGAATAATAAATCAATAAAAAAGAAAATTCATATATAACTTCAGCAAATAATGTAATTTTTTTTACTATTTTATGTATATGAGATAAAATGCCAATCACTATTTTATTACTTTATCATTACAAAAGAAACGTGCACTGTTGTGAAAAATTCAACATAGGAAGTTTAAATAGAAACAAATGAAAATTTCTTCTTACTCCCCAAAACCTTAGTTGGGAGGAGAAATTGGAAGACGGAGATTCAAGTAGAGACCTGTTCAGAGTTCTTCCAGGGTACTGAGCTGTACAAAAACCAGTAGGTTGTTCCGCTACAACTTAACTTGTAGTAGCTTTTGCTCTACCATGAATTACTTCTTCCCATCAATGGCTCCTTGTCTCCTTCCTCAAAACTCAACCTACATCTACGAGGCTGCAATGTTCCAACGCTTTGGGCAGAGCCATGGAAGCAGTGTGATCTCACCCTCATTTTCCCACAGTGCCATCTGCTGAGATATCCACTGTCTACATAAAATGGTTCTCAGTAGTGGGTTCATAGTATCTATTCCTATATAGAGCCTCTGCAAGTCACACAACTTTAAAGACTAAGTTCTAAGTTCATGCTACCCTTGGGCCTCCCACCCAAAAATGTTCTATGGTTTTCCACTAGGGAGTTACCATGAGTCACTCCTCTTTGGCTAGAGAAGGGCTCTCTCTTCACTCTTTCTAAAGGCTTAAAATCATCCAAGTTTAAAGTGGCTCAGCCCCAGAGAAAGTAGGAAATGGATTGTGAGGGACCTTACTCACTTGTATCTTACTGTTCAGTCTCTAACTCTGGTTTTGTCCCAGATGAGGAAAGTGGTGGGGGTGCTATCTCTTACGTTACAGCTTCTCCCTAATCTCTGCTCCATTTCTTGAACTCTTTCAATTTCATCCTTCTTATGAAACTCATGAATTTTTATAGCTCTCCACTGTGTTGTCTTAGACCTTCTCTGGGACACTGGAAGGGCACAAGTTATTGGAAAATATATAAGGCACATAAGAAAAAAAAAAGCAATATAATTGATGAATCAAATTGAAGTCAACAATATGGTTGCAGAAACAAGATCTGCACAATGACCATACCAGTCAGTATGTCAAAGTGGAGGGGCAAAATTTCTCAACCTAACCCCAGTTCTGAGGTAACAAAAACATCCCTGGCAGACAAATCGAAACTCCTAGAGTTGCACACACAGATATATAGGAACATATGCATAAGATAACACATTGTTGTACAGCGCAGACTCTAGCAGGTAGACCATGCTGCCTGTCAAGCGCCCAGTGATGTTTCAAGAAGTTTTTCGTAAGCCATGGTCAAAGAAAATGTAAATCTACAATTATGTTTTTTTTTGAAGGAAGTTATTATATTTTAATATAGAAGTAAACTAATAATATGGATAACAACATAATTAAGCTCTAATTCTAACAATTAATATATTTTAAAAAGAACATTTTCATGTATCTTCAGAATTATTTAATAGCAAAGTATAATAGAGCACTATTGGTTTTCACCAGTGATTTTCTTGCTTTTTATAATTTTTTAACTTATAATTATGTTATTTTCTCCTTTCCTTTTCCTCCATTCAACCCTACCAATGTATTTCTCTTTTTCTCTCTTTCAAATTTATGGGTTTTAATATAATTATGTATGTACACGTAAGTAATATATATGTATATATATTAAATATATATTAATGTATATATATTTCCAAATGCATAAATGCATGCTCTTTCTCTATACAGTTGTCAGTACGTATATGATCTCAGGGCTGACCACTTGGTATTGATGTGCTCTTCCCTGAAATAGACCATTTATTCTGCTCTCAGAATTCCCCAGTTGCCTATATTTTTTGTCTAGGGTAACTTTGCCTCTTGAACTATCACCCTTCCACGTCAGCATGTGCATTGCTGTCCTTGAACAGGTCTTTTTCAGACAGCAAAGTTGATGAGACTTTATGGGTGGAGCTTCGCTGACATTTCTAGGAGACACAGTCACACTTTAAACTTTCTGCACTTCGGGCTTTTACAATATTTCCAATCCCTTTTAATCTAATGATCCCTGAGTCTTAGGTGAAGAAATTGTATTGCAGATTTAAGAGTTGGGGCTGGGATTCAAATGACTACTTGTTTTCTGCATTATGATTGGCTGTGATTTTCTGTAACAGTATCTATCTCCTGCAAGGAAAGGATTTTTTGATGAGGGCTTAGCGTGCAGAATGTGTTAGATGTAAAGACTGAGCAGATGGCTCAATCCATAAAGCTCATGCACAAAGCATGAGACCCCTTGCTTGGATGCCCACCCAGAACCCAATGCAAAGTCAGGTGCAGTGCAAGTATGTCTATCATTTCAGCACTGAATGGGATAGAGACAGATGTATGCTGAAAACACATCGGTCAGCCAGTACTGCTAATGAATAATCTCTGGGCTCAGGGAAAGATGTCTCAAAAAAAGGAGCCTACCACAGAGGGCCTCTGAAAGACTCTACCTAGCAGTGTATCAAAGCAGATGATGAGACTCATAACTAAACTTTGGGCAGAGTGCAAGGAATCATATGAAAGAAGGGGGAGTTAGTAAGACTTGGAGAAAACAGGAGCTTCACAAGGACCAAATATATCTGGGCACAGGGTTTTTTTTTTTTTCAGAAACTGTTTCTCCTACCAAGGACCATGCATAGATATAACTTAGAACCCCTGCTCAGACGTAGTCCATGGCAGCTCAGTGTCCAAGTTAGTGCCGTAGTAAGGGGAACCGGGACTATCTCTGATATGAAATCAGAGGCTGGCTCTTTGACCTCCCCACCCTCCGTGGGAAGAGCAGCCTTGCTAGGATACAAAGGAGGACATTGCAGCCAGTCCTAAAGAGACCTGATAAGCTAGGTTCAGATGGAAGGAGAGGAGGACCTCCCCTATCAGTAAACTTAGAAAGGGGTAGGGAGAAGATGAGGAAGGGAGGGTGGGATTGGGAGGGAATGAGGGAGGAGGCTACAGCTGGGATACAAAGTAAATAAACTAAAAAAAATAAAAATTTAATAAAAAAAGAAAAAAGAATGAAGAGGATGGACAAACTAAAATAAAATAAAGTTGAAAGGTACAGAGGGAAACATTTGCCATCAACTTCTGACCTCTCCAGACATGCATATATATGTGAGCACACACATGTAAACAAATCTAGGCTTATGATGGCTGTATTATGTAAAAACAGTAGAAAACAGACATTAAAGAAAAGGGATCTAATCACTTGAAATGGATACATCTATTTCCTGATGTATTTTAAGCTAAGGTGAAACTATGAAGCTGTCTCTCGACCAAAGAAACAATACTGGACACAGAATAAGCATCTGAGAAGAAAATTTTTAAACAGTTAATCTGAAGTTTTAAAAGTATTTCTTAAGGCAAGACAACTATACAATATAATGATACTGCATTTTGGGTAAGATTTTGTAATATTTATTTTGAATACTTCCCTGATAAGTTATTTCAAGTACATTTGAAGTTCTTTTCATATTATACAAAAGTTCATATGTGCTGTTGCAAGTTTCATGAGTTTTAAGTGCTGATTTCTATGACAGTCATAATTACTATAATGACAAATCATGTAGTATATAATTTTATTTTTATATTGTCTATGTGCTAGCAAAATTCTGCCCTTGTACACTTCACTAAATAAAAATCTTTATTTTAATGGATTATATATTTAATATAAAAAGCAAAAGTCTGAAAACACCTTAATTCATGCTCAATCGACATAACTATTACTTGAGACAAAGAAACTGTAAATTTTATACTAAAACTAAAAGCGAATGTGTATGAGTCAAAAAGGATAAAATTCATGTTATATATAGAACAGAAATTGCTCCCTCAGAAATACCAATATGGTTCATAGGTTCATGTTCATCTGAGAGTGATAATAGCATTGGAAAAAAAGAAACAGCAGTATAACAGCAGCAGAGTAGATAAAACATTTCAGAACCCAGGGGCTGAAAACAACAGCACAAGAAGAATATATGTAGGGATCATTTCAGCCACAAAGATAATTTAAGACATTTCTTTTAAACTAGGGACATTGGTGTGAATTATATTTGATGAAGCAGAGGATGCTGCCAAATTGTATGGATATGCTTAATGTAATTAAAATTTTGAAAGAGAACAAGCAATAAAAGCCTAGTATTTAAATGGCATGATGTATACGCTGTTCCAGACTTTTGCCATATTTATTGTTTATTTTAAATAAACAAATATCATTTTGACAGATAAATATTTTCAATATTTTTATTTTTAATATTTGATTTTATTTCTTGAAGAACTTCAGATGAGGATGAAAGTCAGAGCCATGCAAATCTGACAAAAGAAAGAAAGACCTACCAGGCAGCCTTGTTCTCTCAAGCTGTCTGTGTGACTTTCCCAAGTGGCTCTCTATTAATTAGTACTTACTTAGAGCTAAGTCTAAACTTGCAGTATTTTAGTTGTAGCACAAATATAGGCAATAAAGTGAAGGCTGCAGTGAAGCAGGAGAATCAGCAAGCAAGAAGGAGCCAACGCCAGGACTATGAAAATTATAACTCAAATCAGGTTGAATGGAGGAACATACTGCTGACTGGAAGGGTTGGAGAAAGCCTTACGTTAAGCCTTTTTCAATAGCGAGGGAGGAACAACTATTTCAGATTTCCATGGAAGGAATAGAACTGCAAAAGCATTTGATTCTTCCTTTTCGTTTATTCCTATTATTCTTAGGTTTTGTCTTTCCATGGTGTCCTTGATTTCTAGGCTGTTCTGTGTTTGTAACTTTTCCGATTGTATTTTTTCTTTGAGAGATGTATCAATTTCTGCAATTGTATTTTCAGTGCCTGAGATTCTCCCTTCCATCTCTTGTATTCTGTTGTTGATGCTTACCTTTATGGTTCCTGATCCCCCTGGGGTGGTGCAGCCTTGACAGGCCACAGAGGAAGATGATGCAGCCAGCCTTGAAGAGACCTGATAAGCTAGGGTCAGAGAGAAGGAGAGGGGGTCCTCTACTATCAGGGAGCTAGAGAAAGGGCATAAGGGGAGAAAAGGGGTTGTGGGTGGGTCTGGGAGGAGACAAGGGTAGGGGTACAGTGGGAATACAAAGTAAATAAATTGTAATAAATACATAAATAAAATTAAATGAAAAATTATTTTAAAAAAGCATTCGATTCATGGAACCTGGATGAATTGAGTGAATTTCTTTCCAATAAATTAGATGTATGTTGGAAACATAATAGTATATAAAAATGACTTCATAAAATGAAGTCTAGAACTGATCAGATAATTATCATACAAATTTTAAAATTTAGTACTGGCCCAAAGAAGTGAAATTGTGTATCAAATAGTGGGAAGAATCTGTCTTTGGGTGCTGGAAACTTTCCCTAAATAGGAAGAGCAAACTGAGAGCAAAATAAAGAAGCATTATTCACACAAGAAAGGTGGGAGTTTAGTAGGCACAAGGAATAGTGCACACAAAGGCCCAAACTTGTTAGAAACGTGACCTGTTCTCTTCTCTTTGAAGCTAGAATGAAGAGAATAAGAGAAAAGCTCTCACAGCTTGAGAAGTCATGGGAAGGACACAAGAGTCTGCTGAGGTGGTATTTTAGGTCCTGTTACAGAGTCTGATCTTTGTGCTTAGAGTGATAGGAAAAGTACTACTAAAATATTTAAAGAGAGCAAGGACTTGAATAAGGGTGACTGACTGCAATATTTGTATAGCAGGACTTCATTGGGTTACTCTTGAGAACACATGGGGATTATGAGAAACTACAGCAGAAGAGCAAGAGAAGAGTTTACAGTGGTCTTATCTATCATGGCAGTCATTTAAACAGAAAAAAAGCCTTTATAATTGAACAACATTCAAGAGGAAAAACTAATGTGGCTTAAAGATTGATTGGCTATGGGAGAAGGCAGGAATTAAATGTGTCAGTAGCTCTTCCGGGGTTCCCAGTCTGTTCAACAGGAGGAAGTGGGTATTGGATATGAAGGAATTAGTGTGGCAGCTTTGAATGTGATTAGAGTTACTGAGCAGAAAGTCTCTAGCAGGTAAAAGGATGAGGTCAACCTGCCAATTGCTGAGGGTGCTCACAGAGAGTGACACATTAGAACTGAAGGCTGGAGTGGCAAGGAAAAGGCAGGGATAAAGATTGAAAACCAGGCAGTAACCTTTGGAATCACATACACATAAGGCTTGAATTCCAAGGCTTCTACTCACTTGGTGGTTTAAAAAAAAATACAAAATTACCTCTCACAATCTTGGCTTTTCATTTTTAACAGTGAAAAGGTATATTTACTCTCTGAGTTCTTATGCGGGTTAAATGGAATAATATGGATGAAGTTCAATAAGACTGTAATCAGTATTTTTAAGAGTCAGGGGATAAAGAGAAAAGAGTGGTCTGATTTCAGTTGGTGCTGCAGGCTTGCACACGGCTCATCACCACTTCCTTCTCAGATGTTTGGGGAAGGAGACGAAATTAGATGGTTTGTCTCCAGTCAGGGACTTTTATTGGCTAAGTCTGTTCTCTGGTGCTATCTGGAAGGCAGGCAGGCTTTTTTCCTGGCACATTTAGGAGTTATACATTTTGAGACTGGGATTTAAAAAATATATATATTGACATGTTTTTCAACGTTGTCTAAATTGCTTCCCTAGAAAATGAAAGTGGGTTTCCACTTATTCTGGCTATACATCCAGTATATGGTGCTCAAGAGGCATTAAGATTTCCAGGCTCTGGTTAGTGGCTGCATAACAAGGAAATTGCAAGAAGCCAGGCTACTCTGTGTCAAGATGATCATCAAAATCAGCCCTGACCCGAAATG
This sequence comes from Psammomys obesus, assembly GCF_907164565.1. Lineage (NCBI taxonomy): Eukaryota > Metazoa > Chordata > Mammalia > Rodentia > Muridae > Psammomys > Psammomys obesus. The sequence continues at coordinate 29,195,667 of NW_026585895.1, forward strand.
GAACAGAAAGTCCTGAGCATGGAGAAGTGGCCTTACCGGATTCTAGCTTCTAGAAAACGAAACCCAGGAGCTGGTGCTATGTGCCAAGCTCTGTGGGTCCTTGAAGCTCCCAGAACTTCTGTTTGCCACCTTACACTGGGCTGTTGGGATGCCTGTGATTACCTGCCTGCATTTCCTCTCACCCACCGGTATGTTCCACAGGTCCCCCGGTATCATCATCAGAAACCGTGCCTGCTAGCTCTGATATGATCCTCTGGGCATGGCTAAGTTTCTTATCTCTTCTCAACTTTATTTCCATCTGAAAAATAAGGATGTTGATAATGCTAAACTTAAGACTTACATGGGGATTAAAACAAAACATGTGGAAGGCTTACATGATACCATACAACAACATATTAATGCTTATGTTAAAAAAAAAAAAAAGAAGAAACACAGGCTTTTCTCAAATGTTCCTCTGACTATTTCAATATACAAATGAATCTCATCTACTATAATGGCTAATCTTGGTTGTCAGTTTGACTGCATCTGGAAACAACTAAAACCCAACCAGGTGTGCATGCCTGGGTGGGATTTTCTGGACTGAATCAAGACTCACCCTAAATCTGGGCCACAGCTTTTGGTGACAGTCTGCATAAAAGAACGCGGAAGATAGAAAGCTTTGCTTTTTGCCTGTTTACCCTAACCCTTGCTGACAAGTTCAACTCCCTACAGCTCTGAAGACATCCTGTCTGACTCCAGCACCAGAGGGGAACTGAGGAGACACCCAGTCTTGTGAACTGAACGACTACCAGACTCTTGGCCTTTACATCGCAGTGAAGTTACTGTTGGACTCTCTGGATCAAGCCTTTAATCTGTTCTAATAAAACACACACACACACACACACACACACACACACAATATCACTCATATCACACACACATACATACACAACACACACATTACATAAACGCGCGTACACAGCGTACACACGTCACATACACATACCACTCATACCACACACATATACACACATCACACGCACAGATCACACACATGCACCCTCACACACACCACAGACAAATATTACACCCACCCACATATATCATACACATCACACACACACACCCTTATACACATCACACATACCTCACACACATATACATGCCTCACACGTATACACACAAGGTATACATCAAACACACATATAGTACACACACATTTCATACATACCACATACATATGTATGCCTCACACCCACCCACATCATGCACAAACATTCATTCTATCCCCTCTGTTCCTTTAAGACAACCCTGACTAATATGTATTCTTTTTGAGAATCAGTCTTAATAAGCACTCCCCCAACCCCGGCTTGAGCTTCCTGTAAACTTAATTAACTCTCAGGTGATCAGCACATTTGGACTTCAGTACTTGCAATTAAGGCTTATTGTTTTCTCTCTCTGGGATGGCTCAAATATGGACTCTATAAGTAGCTATAAAATCTACAGAGAAACTTGCATATCCATGTTCATTGCTGCTCCATTCAGAATTCATAAGAGATGAAATCAGCATAGAAGAAGGGGTAATGAAAAGGCGGTTTATATGCATAAGGGAATTTTTACCCAGCCACAGAGAAAAAGGAAATTATGAAATTTACAGGAAAACCGATGGAACTGGAAAAATATTACATACTAAATAAGGTAATAGCTTAGGCCTGTAAAGACAAAAGTCACATGCTCTCTCTCTCTCTCTCTCTCTCTCTCTCTCTCTCTCTCTCTCTCTCTTTCTCTCTCATGTATGTATTTAATTTTGGGTATCTGTAAAATGCAGGAAGCCAGAAAGGGCCCATTTGGTGAGAGAGGTCTCAATAGGTAAGGTGCCAGCACAGTACAATTCGAAGTAGAAAGGGAGAATACTGGGAATTAGAAGTTTAAGCAGGGACGAAGGATGAGTAAGTTGAGTGTTTGGGAGTGATTAAGCAAAACTAAGGCTGTATAGAAGCATTCAAAGAAGACACTATTTATAAGCTATCTTAAAAAATATGTTTAATTTTGGAAGTCAATCTGGCACTTTCTCAGAAAACTGGGAATAGCCTACCTCAAGACCCAGCTATACTACTCCTGGGCATACACCCAAAAGATGGGCCACCATGCAACAAGGGCATTTGCTCAACCATGTTCAGAGCAGCTTTATTCGTAATAGCCAGAAACGGGAAACAACATAGATGTCCATCAACCAGAGAATGGATAGAGAAACTGTGGTACATTTACACAATGTAATACTACTCAATTGTTAAAAACAAATAAAACAAGAAATTTGCAGTCATATGGATGGAACTAGAACAGACCATCCTGAGTGAGGTAACACAGACCCAGAAAGGTACACATGGTATATACTCACCTATAAGCAGATTTTAGTCATACAGTACAAAATAGACTTACCACAATGGACAGACCCCAAGAAGATAAGTCTAATGGGCATCTTAGGCTCCGTGGGCCCCATAGTTAGGGGCATGAGGCATGCCTCTGACATGAACTATGTTGCCTGTTTTTTGATCACTTCCCCATGATGGAACTTCCCTACAGGGTCGCAGGGGAGGAAGATGAACTCAGTCCTCCTGTGAATAGATGAGCTGGGGTGTCTGGGTAGTGGGGTCCCCTATTCTGAAGAATAGGAAATAGGGGCTGGGAAAGGGAGGTGAGACTGGGAGGAGAGGAGGGAGGGACCTGTGACTGTGACTGACATGTAAATTGAATTCATTAATCAAAAAATGAAAACAAAATATATTTAAGAAAAAGCAATTTAAACAAAATAACCCTACATGTTTGGACAATGTTTCTCCCAGAAACATGAGTCATTAAACAAAAATTTCAAGGCCAGACATTGCCCTGTAAGTTATTTGATCAGGGCAGTTCAAGAGGTCTACAAAACAACATAGACTAGTCACCAGAACTAGAGGGTAGGACCCAACTGCTGAGACACGAGACATTTTGACTACAGGAGATAAATTAAGCAGAAGTGGCTTGAAAATTTTCTCTCTGATATATGGCTTTCATAACATCAGATATATATATACACACACACACACACACAGGTGGGGCAGCACTCATGGACCTAAAGGACGCCGGAGCAGGAGATGCTTTTCCGATATTTAAAGTTTAAGTTTCCCTCATCTACAGAGCACCCTTGTAGAGTCTTCCAGTGAATAATTAGATAATAACTGCCTGAAATTTAAGGAACAGGTCTCTGCTGCCTAATTTATTTTGCAGTGTGAAAACCTGGCCTCAACAAATAATAGCATGGTTCAGGAATTTCTTACAGTAGGGTTGTGGGTGCTAAAGAAGGAAAGCTGAGGTTGAGAAAACAGTTCTCTTACTTTAATGGCACTACAGTAATTTTAAAATAGAAATTATTTCCAACCTGAAATGATGTGCCATTATGAAAAATAACTTATTTTACTCATGTAATCGTCGATTTGACACTTATATCGCTTTATTTACATATTATGGAAAGTATATACTTTAATTCTGCAATTTATGATTTGATCAGAAAGCCACATACTAACTTCAGAAAAATGATCATATTTTTATATTGTATGTTTTGCTGTTTGAGCTGTAGACTCAGTAGAAAGAAACTCTATGTAAACAAAAAACAAACAAACAAAAACACCAAGTTCTGCAACTGCAATCCCTAAAGCTCTCATGAAAACATGTCAGCCAAGAAGATCCGCCAAGAGGTCAGTTGTGGAAGGTTCACCAGAAGGCCATCTCTGCCATTCCTCAGCTGGATGTCAAGAAATGGTGGCTGTTTGAGAACTTATTACTCAGGTACTCTCCCACTCTAAGATTGACTCTAATCCCTGTGAAGGAAAACACAATCTTTTCTTTCCTTAGAAAATAAATGCCTTTCCCAAAACCAACCCTGAAGGTTAAAAAAAAAATGCCCTTTAGTTCCTGGAATGCCCCATTCCTCTGGCTTCATGCATCTGTCAATCACAAATTGCCCATTAGAGCACCTACACTACTACCTAGGGCTAGAATCTAATTGCAAGGAGAAGAGAAGGCAGCATCATTCAAACACTGCCTACAGACATTAGTTCCCAGCTTTTGCACAGCAAACTTACAGCACAGAAAACACGATTTCCCTCAAATTCAGTTTTAACTCAGAACAAAAACACAGTGCCTTTGAGTTAGTGTAAAACGCTAGTTTGGTGAGGAAAATGCAGTATCTGAGTCAGACATTTAATTCTAATTATCCTGTGTTGCATATAAATGACGGAGTAAAGAAGGGAGAGATTTTAAACGCAATTTAGTGGTCTTTATCACAATAGCATGAATTTGTGAGAATTTTGTATTACTTGAAGATGGAAATTGTGATAAATTCACTAAAAACAAGACTTTTCTTCCCAAGATCCAGGAGAAAAGAGAAATATTTTACATTAAAAAGGCTTTTTTATTTTTTATTTTTTTAAACATTAGTTACACTTCATTAACTTTGTATCCCAGCTGTATCCCGCTCCCTCATTCTCTCCCAATCTCACCCTCCCTCCCTTATCTACCCTCTGCCCCTTTCCAAGTCCACTGATAGAGGAGGTCCTCCTCTCCTTTCATCTGACCCTGGTTTATCAAGAATCTTCAGGACTGGCTGCAATGTCCTCCTCTGTGGCCCCTTTGGGGTGGAGGAGGTCAAAGAGCCTACCATTACAAAATCTTAAGCAATGTGTTTTTTGTTTGTTCGTTTGTTTTTTGTTTTTCTTTTTGTCACTACAGACCATTTTCTGAATGGGTAAACAGATAACAGAGACCAAGCTACTAATAAAAAATGTTTGCTGAGAAAAGTATTATTTTATTAGGTAAAAGTTTATTAAAAGTACTGAATTTTAAATCCAGTATACAGCATTTTCGCTTGACAGGCTGAGGGAAGATTGCTTTGAGTTTAAAGCCAGTATGGGCTACCTAGTAACTTCTAGGTCAACCTGGGCTACAAAGTAAAACCCTGTATCAAAATCGATATATAAAAGAGAACTGAGTTTACTAATGGCTGCTAAGAATTTTATACCAGAAATATTTTCTGAGGTGAAAAATTATGCTATTTATATAGTTTGTAATGTTTTCAATTAAATTCCTGCACCCAATATGTATTTAACCACATAGTGCTTTTGGGTTGAATGAGAGTTTAAAATATATAGCAATAGAGAAGAAAACTATTCATATCACAATGGACAGCTTGATAAATATTAAAGTATAGTATAAGATACACTCTGTATTTATGGTAAATTATATAGAGAGTCATTCTTCCGAAACAGTGAGTAGGTCTTAATTGAAATGGTATGGTTCTTTTGAAATATGCAATGGAAAATTCAATTATCTGGGGAAAATAAAAATCATCATGAAATATACCATCTAAAGTACCATTGAAGAACATACAGTAGCAGTCTCATTGTTGCGATCAGTGTCTGAGTTCATAATTTCTCTGACTACCTTAGTGTTAAATTTGTTCATGGATCATTTTCGTTCAATCACCTTTTTCATTCAAAGTGATAGATATTTATAAAAAGAGAAAAGTAATAAGAAGGATGGTGAGCATGAGTTAAAATAAAAAGTGAATGCAGCCATTCATATCATGCCTTGAACTTGCCATTTGGCCCTGTCAATGCCAGATGAGTTCAGAGAAAGGCTTTAGTAGAAAATGACAATAGGAAAGATTCCACATTGCTCACCTGTCAATCAGAACAGATTTCTGAGACCCTTTGAATATTACCTGAAGGACAAATCACCTAAAAGACTCATTCTTAGCCCTGAAAACTTAAAGCTTAGTATCTGAAGAGCCTCAGTCTCTGCAAGGGGGGCTTCCAGATGCAACAAGGCTGAAGCTGCAGCCTAAGCCAGTGGTTCTTAACCTTCCTAATGCCGTGACCCATTAATACAGTTGCTCATGTTGTGGAGACACCCAGCCATAAAATTATTTTCATTGCTACTTCAGGACTGTAATTATGAATTGCAATGCAAATGTCTTATATCCAGTATAACTGATATGTGACTCCTCCCAAAGGGGTTGGAACCTATAGGTTGAAAACCACTGTCCTAAGCTTCCTTCCTTCCTTCCTTCCTTCCTTCTTTCTTCCTTCCTTCCTTTCTTTTGAACTTGATGTAGAACATGTATTGACTTATTTATTAGTGTCACATCCAAAGTTTAAGTTAGCATAGAAAATTCTTTTTTTAATTTAATTTAATTTAATTTTAATTTTAATTCTTTAATTACATTTTACTCACTTTGTATCCTCTCTGTGATTCCATCCCTCCTCCCGTCCTAATCCCTCCCTTCCTCCACCCACTGCACGCATGCCCCTCCCCAAGTCCACTGATAGGGGAGGTCTTCTTTTCCTTCCTTCTGATCCTAGTCAATTAGGTCTCATCAGGAGTGGCTGCATTGTCTTCTCCTGTGGCCTGGTAATGCTACTCCCCTCTCAGGGGGAGGTAATTAAAGAGCAGGCCATTCAGTTCATGTCAGAGACACTCCTTGTTCCTATTACAATGGAACCCACTTGGATACTGAACTGCCATGGGCTACATCTGTGCAGGGGTCTTAGGTTATCTCCATGCATGGTCTTTGGTTGGAGTATCGGTCTCAGGAATGATCCCTGTGCTCAGATTTTTTTGGTTCTGTTGCTCTCCTTGTGGAGTTCCTGTCCTCTCCAGATTTTACTGTTTCCCAGTTCTTTCCTAAGATTCCCTGCACTTATACTCACTCATATAGATATATAATATAGGATAAACCTACTAAAATCTGTACACCTAAAGAAACTAATCAAGAGGGAGGACTCTTCCTAAAATGCTCAACATAGAAAATTATTAATAAAATAATTTACATTTTCTTTTCACTTATCTTTGTTTGTGTCATGGAATGACATTGTGGGTCTATCCTACTTTTGTAAATATCACAAAATATTTACAAAAAAATGCTAAAAACAAGTCAAACAGGGAAGTCTTGATGAAACAATACTCTTTTCCCAAAATCTCTACCCCAATACTGACAGCACAAAAATGCAAAAATACTAAGGTTCTCCTTATTACAAATTCCCCAAAAATGGGAGAAAAAAAGAAACATGATGGAAGTAAATAAAAATGGCTCATTACCGTTCCAAGGATCCATCTCTTCTGAAAGAAATGCTTTCTGTATATGTGGTGAATTTCAAAGCTACCCATTAGTCAATCTTTTGAACAGAAATTGGAAAATTTCATGATAATGGCAGGGCCTCTTTCACTCAAGTTTCAAAAAACCTCTTGTTCTATAACTGACTGTTGTGAATAGGGGCTTGTCTGTCATCTCAAGCCATCATAGGTATTCATTGGTGCTTCCATGAAAGCTGCATAAACATTTCCTTTGCTTTAGACTGTGGATACTTTGGTAAGAAACATAGTTAGGTTATCCTGTGGCTTCTTTGTACCTTGGATAACGTTGGCAAAACTGAGTAGTCTCTGCTTTAGGATTCGTTCTCTATACCAAAGATGTATGTATTTTGCCAAGAGGAGGTAGAGGAATGCTGGAGATACAGACAGAGATCTATCTGATGGGGATCCCCAAGCAGAAGATCAAAGATGCGGGCATGGAGGTTTTCCTGCGAGTTTGCCTTCAGAGTCTTGGCACTCTTGGCAGTCCCAGGAATAGAGAAGTCCCTGAAAGTGTCCCCAGAGACTTTAAACAGAGAAGGCAGATTTCCCATGTAAGATAGTATTGGCAAGGAAGGCTCTGGTAAAGACTTTAAACTGAGAAGGCAGAGACTGGGGAGCCTGTTGCTGTAAGGGAACAGTAGATGTGCTGTCAGACTGAGAATCCTTGTTATGCTGTTATGGTTCTGCTACAGAGTCACTGAGATCATCTTCATCATCCTCTGAAGTTTCTCTTAGCTCCCATCCTTTCTCACAAATTTTCTGACCCACCTCTCAGATCATCACGGCTTGATGAGGAATCACATCTTTACTGATGGTACTGGTACGCCAACTTGACACAAGCTAAAGACATCTGAGAGGAGGAAACCCCAATTAGGAAAATGCCTCCATAAAATCCAGCTGTAGAATATTTTCTTTTCTTTTTAAATTTTAATTGTTATTTTTTTCTTCAAAAATTACTCCTCATATATCCTAATTGATGCCTCCTCCCTCAACGCCCCTCAGTGCCACTCTTCCTCCCTCTTCTCCCCATACCTTTCCCCTAGTCCACTGAAAGGGCTCCACTATTACCATTGCCAGACCACAGAGGAAGAGGACCCAGGCAGTCCTAATGAGACTTAACACGCTATGGGCAGATGGCAATAGTGGACATTTTCTTAATTAGTGGTTGATGGGAGAGGGACCCAGCCCATTGTGGGTAGTGCTATTCCTGGGCTGGTGGTCCTAGGAGCTGATCCATCAGTGTCCCTGTCATAAGTATTGTCATCATGCTTGTTTTGATCCATGTCCTCAGGATAGCCATCAATTTTACTGGTGTTTGAAACATCATCATCATCATGACCCTATTGAGCAAGGTGAGATCTATATACCATGTCTTTGTCACATCTAGGAATGGAAAGACTTAGAGCAAGATGAACTTTATGGGAATATAACTGCAAGATGGCTTAAGTGGAGTGTCAGGAGGTTCTCTTCCAGGGCCAAACACAGGACACTGTGTCTGAAAAGGCATGGCTGATATTGCTTGATTTGCAAGTCCATGGGGTCTTCTTAAGGAAGGATGGTGGTTTGATGCTAGCAAGTAGAATGTACTGGACCAACTTGATAAGAGGAGCATGTGGCATTTCTGACTAAAGAGTGCTCCCTACTTCCATGCTGAGCTTCTTTGAGAATATCAAAATACTGGCTTAATCGAGCCTTTTTGTGTTCATATCCATCTTCAGCTTCCTCAATTCTTTGCAAGTATATGGATCATATTTCTCAGGAAGTTAGAGAGTATATTCAAAGGTTACCTACAGTGTCCCTTGCATGCCTTCCAACACGTGTTTGTCTGACAACAGCTTGACACTGGGTTAGGTTCTACTTCATCTTACCTCTCCATGTTCTGCAGAACCAGCTTGCATTGTTTATCTTCAAAACTGAAGTCCATACCGTCACCTGTTGTTATTTGCTCTTCCTTGATTCTATTTTCTTAGTTTCTTTTCAAGATTGGTCATAAGTGTTGATAAATTTCCCACTCCTAATGGACAACTGGACTCTGTCTCATGTGGACAATCCATAGTGTCCTTTTCATTAGACAATGTTTTAATGGCAAAATGACAAGAAAAACAGCTATTAGGTTTTCAGGCCCCTGAGAAGATGTGAAGGGACTATTTCTGGCCTCCAATGGGTTCTCACCTATGGCTCTTAATCAACCACCCAGCTGCAATCATCCTGAAAGGCTTTGAACCAGACAGATTTAGAACAGAAAACAATTTTATAGATGGTCTAGTTGTTGAGAAACAGAGATAAGAATAAATAAGGACTGGAAACAATAGTATGTCAGTGTCATTTCAGAGCAGAGGGACAGCGGCAAACAGTTAAGACATAGTGGTTAGGGCTTGGTAAGAAGTAGGACTTTCGGGGAAAGGGCTTTGGGGGACCAGAGAGAAATGGAGTGATAAAAAAAAGCACTCATCCATAGAAGCAACACAAGTACTTGAGGAAAATGAGCAGAAATACCCAGCCTCCTTGTTTCCTCTCCTCTAATCATTGCCCCAAACCTGTTACAGTCTATTCACAGAAAACGTCCATAAAGAAGTACTGTAGACTGAATGGCATAATAAACAGTGTATTTTCCTCTAACATTCATAGAAACTGAAAGTGTTCAGATTGGGTTCTCAGCTAATTTATCCAGTGATAAGGATTTTCTTCCTGCTGGTCAAAATTCATCTTCTCCACATAACCACTCACAGCCTTTTCTTGATACATAGCATTTACTAGTATCTCCTCTAAGAATCACTAATTCTATTGGGTTAGGACTCCACGTTAATTACCTCAGTTGGCCTTGATTACTTTATTGAAATTTTCATCGCCAAAACAGCCATGCCAAAGGTTAGAATTCAAAATAGGAAACTTGTTAGAAACACATTATTTGTTGCACTTCCTCTGGCTAAAGAAATTTATGCAAAACAGCAAAGGACCCTAAAAACTGTCTTCAGATACAACAAATTGAGATGGGCTAGAATCTCTTTTGATGCTCTTTTGTTTTGGTGTTTAGTGGATGTTCCTTTTAAGAAGCAGTGCAGTAGAATAGAGTGTTCTGCCTATCAATTGGTGAAGTATGTGTTGCTAAATTACACTATTGGCAGGTCAATATATGTGGACAGATTTTGTAGTTGTTCATATTCTTGACTACAGGAAAAGGCTAACCTCCTAAATGCAACTTTTTTATATCTAAGGATTTAACACAAATGAACATTGTGGAAATTTTGTTTCTAGACTACAAAGATTTGTCTACTTGATGAAAAACAAACTGTTACAGGAATAGAGTGAAAACAGGATTCTACCCGAATAAGCTGAAACGCATATAAAAATAACTTGGCTTCAAGCTTTCTTTATTAATCTTCTATGCTACCCACTCACATGGTGGGCACTGTTGACAATGGAAAAAAAAATCAATATTCCTCAATAAATAAAACAAAAGCCCAGATGGTGTGTTTTTCTTGTCTGCTCTTGTATAAGTCTTTCCCCCCAAATCAATGCCCTAATTTTCAAAGTTACAGACAATCTGAAGTGGTTCCACAAACCTCCTTTTTAGCTGGAATGCTGGCTTTTCAAGCGTTCATAAGGGAAGCTACTTGCACTGAAGCTCAATAAAGACAGCCACAGATTAAGCTCAACAGACCTTGTTTCAAATGCCAAAGGAGAAAAATGTATAATTAAAATTAACTAGGAACCCAAACAAGCTCAGAGTTGCTCCATGTCAGTGTTACTCTATCACCAATAACAATATGTTTTGACTAGAAATTATAATGTAAAGTACACACATGGAGTATAACAGAGACTGTCATGGGAAAATACAGCAAACATTGACTGAATAAAACTACACGTCTTAAGAGTGGTTGCCTTTGAGTTTTAGGATCAGAGATAATCCTTCCCTCGTCCTCCTCCTCCTCCTCCTCCTCCTCCTCCTCCTCCTCCTCCTCCTTCTTCTGTTCCTCCTTCTCCTTTTTCCTCCTTCCTCTCTTTCTTCTTCATTATCTTCCATAAATCATATTTCTTAGGTTTGGCCATATTATTCTTCATCAGAATGCAAAAACAAATTAATGACAATCAACACTAGATCCATCCCCTTTGATCCTGCTATTTGGTATCTCTTCCATCTTCTTCCTTCAACATAGCAGTTTTGGAGGCCACAGCAATGAGAACTCAGCTGCAGCTTTGACCAGCTGGTCTCATTTTGGCTCCCAACTCAGTTTATAATTATTTGCCGAGAATATGTTATCTTGCAGACATCACGGCAGTTGCATAAGCAAATATAGACAGCTATTCCCTATGTCTGTGACATGAACTTGTAATTTTAGTGGGGAAACAAATTGGCTATGTTTGAAATAATCATTACAGAATAAAATTAACAATATCAAATTAAGATGTTCTCTAGATCACTGGGTGTCAAATCACTCAATCTAACCACTTCATTTTTCATACAGGAACAAGGTTTTATAAGTGTCACTGGTTATTACTGTGTTCAATGATTGCGTTTCCTGTTTATTCCAATTTTCTACTATGACATAAAATATTATAGTGACGATATATCAAATTGTTTCCATCTCTAATACTGGGAGCCAACACCAAGTCTGAAAAATATGCCTATAGGTAGCAAGTTTGGAGAAATGTTTTAGGGGAAACAGTCAGTGTAGTTCCTGTATATTACTAAGAAAATTGGAGTTTGAAAGAAGCATTCAGAATAATGGTGCTTTTTATGGAAGGAACATGAATAAACAAAACCTGGCAGACTTCCCTGGAATTCAGTTATTGCCTATGCCGAGGAATGTTCAGATGGCTAGCCGTCTGCCCAGTAGTCAGGCTTACTCTCCATGGAGAGAGAACAACTTGAGATCCTAAAGGTCGCAAACACTCCAGTGTCTGGCTACTAATTGATCTCTGGCATATTTCTCTCATATATGAAGTTAGAGTGACTATTCCTGCCTTTTAAGAAAATTAATGAAATAGCTAGTCAAAATAAGTTATGCCTTGAGAGTAGCACACACTCAATACTCATTTCCCCAGTTCAAGCTTTGTTGGTCTATTTTGAGTTCTGAATGTGAATAATTTATGTCATCTCCTTCAAATTCCGAGATTGTATTGACCAGAACTCACGTCTGCTTCTCAATCTTAGGTCTGCAAACTGGCTTGATTTTCCTTCTCTCTGGCCTCAGGCTCCAGATCCACATTTTCTGATTACAGAACTTCAGAGTTACAAGATTTTAGAGCGTTTACTGAGAAATGGACCAGATTCTAATTGCATTTATACTACAAGTTGAACTGTGTAAGTGTATAGGGATTCCTGTTTATCATCATTTAAAGATAAACTTTTGATCTTTAAAAATTGATGAACATTTCACGAAAATGTTACTACTATGTAAAGGAATGAAAACAAACATCTTAAAATAAAAACCCCTCTTTCCAGCTTATCTGTCTTTCCTCACTTATCTGTCTAAGTTTTTAATGGTGATTTTAAAACAACATTAAAGCATAATGCTGAGGATGAGGGCTCAATGTTTTGCTGATAATACTTTATGTGCTAATGCTATTCATTATTAAGTATATGGCTGATTAAAGGAGTGTTGTACAAAGGAAGTCCTTGTGTCCCCATGACCCATAGTTGAAAAAATGGTATTCTTTTAAACATGTTTTAATACAAGAAAATTTCCCTTCCCTTCCTGTTTTTATTTTTAAAATAGGAAAAAATAAAAATTTTAATTGAATAGTGATTTTATATAATTTTTGTATATATGGATGACTTTGTTTTTCTTGTTAGATTCAAATATTCAGCATCATAATTAAGAATTATTTGAATTATTAGAATAATAATCTAATTTAAGGATTTATATTCCCTTTCAATATTCAGAGTCAGAAATTGAGGGCACCTTCTTTTGTTTGAAAATTGTCAATGACTATGCATATACAACAGTATTCATTTTAAACAACTTTTCCCCAGAATTTCATAGATGAGTATTATAATATTTCCACCCCTCCCTCTCCCCCATCTGGTTCCCCTCATGATCCCAACTCCCTCTCAAATTATCTTCTTTAATTATATTGTTACACACACACACACACACACACACACACACAATCCTACAGAGTCCATTTGGTTTTGCTTGGTTGCTGCTGACCACTTGGATTTTGTAACCCATCAGGAGACTCATTTTGCTCTCAGCAGCCATTAATTGTTATAGCTCTTCATCCATGGGTAGGGCCTTTTAAAATGTCTACCATCTGTGTTGGAGTACTTATTGGTGTTATTATCACGCAGGCCTTGGGTAGGCAGCTAGACTGTTGAGATCTCATGAATGAACCATCCCTATCATGTCTAGAAGACATTATCTAGAAGTTGACATCCTGGTCTTCTGTTTCTTACAGTGATTCTGCTCCCTGATCCATGATGTTCCTTGAGCCTTGGGTTACTAGATAGATAGATAGATAGATAGATAGATAGATAGATAGATAGATAGATAGATAGATAGAGAGTTACAGCACATGGGGTGCAATGTTTCTCCAAGAACTGTAGATTAACAGTGCCAGGCAAGGGAAACCTTGATTTTAGTTGTTAGCCAGAGAGAGATGTCCAAGAACTCCCAAAGTAATATGGATTATTGTTATTGCCTTGGCTGCCTCTCAGAATTTGAAGGTCAGACTCTATTGATAAAGACACAACCCACTTTGGACATGCAACTTGAGAAATTGAGCTGTCTCTGACCTGGAAGCCTCCTCCCTGAGGACTAGCTATCAGTATATAAACGTGCTTTGCAAGCTGCCAAGGGAAAAAAAATAGTCAATAGTCCTATCCTGATATAAAACCTACAAACCACAACAATGACCTTTTCAGTATGATCTCCCCAGTGGTACAATAGTCTCTCTCCTTGGGGCTAGCAACAGCTTTCTAACTTGACTTAAGGACAGCTCAATAGGTTGAAATTTATAACTGGCATTCCAAATCTAGTCAACTATTCATTACTGGAGGGGTTAAAGTTGCTAGAGAAGAACCTGCTACTACCATTTTCCTGAATCAATTTAGTTTCTAACTGCATTCTAAATGCAAAACTCATGGTATGAATAAAAAGTTCAATGAACGTCAGTTCTACTTGTGAAACATAAATGATATTTGAGGAGAAAAAATTTTTTAACAAAGCCAAAACGGAAAAGCCATGGAATGATAAAGTGCCAGTGGCGGCTGAAAGCAGCAATTCTTTGAGCATTCTAAAGCTTCCCTTATTGCGTTGATTTCTTCCCAGGGATTTGTTAAAACATCTCCTATGAAACAAAGAAACGGTTATTACGTCCCTGCTCTTTTCTGTAAACACAAAAACTCATATGAAGAGAATACTCTTCTACTACATATTATCAGCACTGGAAAAAAATGATGATTATGGTAATCTACAGTTGTCTAGAAATTCACTATAATGAATGGGCATCAGACAACAGCCTCTGATTAAACACAACTATGGCGTGGTACCAACTGTCTGAAAATGGGAACCCAGCAATGACTCAGAAAGCCCATTCTTGGCATAAGGCAGATGCGAAACAGATAGTCACTTTAAACAACACAAAATCCACAAGATTTTGGGCCTTAGATATGAGGTATTATTGATAATAGAAAATAAATCTATGATGTGAGAAATAAAATTACGGTTTTTTTTCATTTCTTTTATTAGTTCATTTGAATTTGTAAAATGATAATATCAATATTTGATGAGTCATTTCTGTTTGTTCAAATATGTATCCTGAATCACTCATTGTAACATTATTCAACCTCAGAAACAAAAGTTGTTAAAGCACAAAAATTATTTTAATTATATTTTATTTTATAAAAGTAAAAACATTGTTTTCCTAACTAATGACTTGGTTCTCTTTACAACAGGGAAGCAAGCCATTCTTAAAATCAGGCCTTCGCCCAGAAGTAGATGGCTAAACTAAAACTCAATGGTATTTTTGGAGATAATTTGTCTCATAATACTTTTCTTGAGTTTTTAAACCCTAAAGATCTTTTGCTTAAATATCATGGTCTCCAATTATGTGTTTTTATCAGTTTTGTGTATGTGCTTGTGTGTGTGTGTGTGTGAGAGAGAGAGAGAGAGAGAGAGAGAGAGAGAGAGAGAGTTTCTTGGCCTTTTTTTCTTTTGTTTGTTTCATTTGCTTTATTCTAGTTTGATTATTTTGTTGTTGTTGCTTTGGTTTGGTTTATTTTTTTGCCTGTTTCCTAAAGAGTGAGAAAAATAAAACATGGAGTTGGTTGGGTAGGGTGGTAGAGAGGATCTGAGAAATAATGAGAGATAATTGTGATCAGAATATACTATTTTTGGAAATCATAAATTTTTATTTATAATTTATAATTTAGAGATTATAAATCCAATAAAAGTAAAACAAAAATGGTAGCAAAACTTTTTTTAATTTATTTTTTATTAATTACAGTTTATTCACTTTGTATCCCAGCTGTAGCCCCCAAATCTTTATTATTGTTGATCTAATTTGATTGTTTTTTTTAAATGTCTTCACAGGTTTTATTCTCTAATTTGATTTTTATGCTCACCTACTAGAACCTGGAAATAGCAAATAAGTCTTGTACAAAAGTCTTCTATAATATTAATTTAGCATGCTAAATAATTAAAATACATGTATAAAAACATGTATTACAGTCTATACTAAGATATATATATATAACTAAAATCTTAAAAAAATTACTTAGGAATTAGGTTATTATTACAAAATACTTTTAAAATTTTAGGTAAAGAGAAAACAAAGGGAAAGCATACATTATTATATGATAACATCTGGATAATAAAATGGTTACAAAGCCTAACTTGGTGTAGAAAATTAGTTATCAGCATAATAGTTCACTAAACATTACTCAGCATTAAATCAAGAGGAAACAGGGAGATCTGTCACCCATGGCTACTTTCTGTGCGCTATTTAAGAATGTACAAAAATAAAAGCGTATAAGACCACAGTGCACTGCTTTATAAATAAGGGTAACAAGCTGAATATAATTTCAGATGCCCTTTTTATTGTTGATTGTGAGCCTAGCTATTAATGGCTAAGCTACCTCCCCAGCCCCAAATGCTCTTTTTAAATAAAAAATGACTCCTCATCTTGATTTCCATTCCTCTTAGAATAAACAGTGGATCTTTTCACTTATTCCTCAAACACAATTTCTCTAATCATTTCCCCCTTTCAGTAATGTCTGACAGCCAAACCTGTGTTTGACTCCAACTCTATTTCTATTTATAGATTCTATTTATGCAAGTGTCTGCCTGTGTGTGTGTTTGCATGTGTGTGTATATATGTGTATGTTATGTGTATGAAGAATATGAAAACTCGAGACACTGCAGAAAATTAGGTAAGTCACTAAATCAAATGGTATTTTATGAAATTGATATAGATTCCCCTTGATGGCCATTTAATATTTTAAGGTCAAATTATTCTTGGAAAAGCTATTTTCCCATCTTGTGTTAAAATCAGTGTATTGACTAAGTCTAGAATAAAACAATTAAATGAAATACTGTAATGATGGTAATTTCCTGAGTAGAAAGAGAGCGAGAGAAGGAAGGGGAGGGAGAAAGAGAAAGAGGGGAAAGGAAAAACAAACAATGCTATGTGCTATGCTTCAGAGGTTTTCTCGAAAAATTCTGGTCTGCAGGAAACGGTGACAGCTTGATGGAGTAGATGACAGCACATGACAGTGGGGTAAAAATGCCCTAAGCCACAGTGAGGAGCGCCTGAACCTCAAGTGTACATTAATCTAAGCCACCCATCAGCTTGGAGGCCACTGACCTTGAAGAAAGAAATTTATTTCCTGGTCAAATACCTTTTGAATAGGTGTTCCCAGTTTAATCAATTTTCAGGCCCACACTCAGGTCCAGATTAATTTGTGCAGCTCAGAAGTTAATTAACTCCTTCATCCAACAACACAGATATATTCCAAGCTATTTGATGCAAGAAGAAAAATAAAATAATAAAATAAAATCTCCATTGTTGGCAAAAGAAAGCACAAAGCCTCTGGAGACTTCAGAATGCCAACCCACAGCTTTTACATGAGAGTCCTGAAAACTTTGCACAGCACATGGGTGTGCTCTAGCCATCTCAAAGGTGGGGCTGCTGACTTATAGAATTTTAAAAAACTCACAAGTAAATTCCTCTGTGATGTTTCCCTTCAATTTCCAGTCATTTTAATGCTTCCCAAACCAGAAGACTAAAACAGAAACAAAAGAAATAATTAATTATTTAGAGATATTACACCAGAAAAAAAAAAGTAGCTTGAAGTCAGAGTGTTCTTAGAAGTTTAAAATGTTCTTGCATAGTTTTAAAGCTTCCTAGCTGCTGTTAGAGCTGCAGTAGCTTGAGGCGGGTAATAAATGAAGTATGAAAATGTTCAGTATAATGCAATTGTCTTCTGGCTGTAAATCCAACCATCTTCATTGTCTAGAAACCAATAATGTTCCACATGTTTTTCTTGTCATTGGATATGGAATACATTAATGTGTAAAAAGAAGGGTTGCTTCTTGAGGAAAGAACTGAAATAGTGGGTCTTCCCACCACCATGATAGAGGGAGAAAGCTGACAAAATACCTTCTCATCATACGCTCATGGTCTGCTCAGCAGAACACTCCTTGAAAGCATAGTGAGTGACGTTTTTACTAAAGGACAAGAGGGTAACTCCACACACCTGTGCCTCTTTGAACTGGATATGACACAGCCATGAGACTGAAACAACCATGGGGCAAAACCACTACTGTCTTCCTCCCTTTGTGGAGGGCTCAGAATTTAACTGGACAGAAAGTACATACAGGTGAGGATCTCCTCGTCCCTAGGCCAACAGCCCATCTACTAGCTGCTGGAGGACTGCTATTTATCAGCTGAAAGAGCAACAAAAAACATGTCTCATTGTCACCTCTGGCACATTAAGCTTAACCACCAAGGACAGTAAGCTCAGCAAAGCTAATCTGGAACACCGCCCAAGGCCTAAGACAAGAAAGAAATCGGGAAGGTAGGTTATTAACTTAGCTGGGCCATCTGGGCAGTCTTTGCCCAGCTTAAGTTGACATTAACAAGATCTAGCCAAGTGCAGTTTAATGGGCCCACTGTGCCTAGGATTTTAAATGTTATTTCTCTAGAGAATTTTCAATAATTTAATTTCTCTATAAAAATAAAAAAAACTGGTGAGAATTTAGAGTTAAATTAGTATAGTTCATTTATGAAATTTTAAATGGTCGGTATTTGAGTTCTCTTTGCTTAAGGTCTTTTGTGCATACGTGTACAAGAATGTTCATAGGAGGTCATACAAGTGCATCTGAGCAGGAGGACCTGGTCTTCTCCATGCATGGCTCTTGGTTGATTCATCAGTCTTTGCAAGACACCTGAGGCCAGATTTTTTGGCTCTATAGGCCTCCTTGTGGAGCTCCTGTTTCCTCCGGGTCTTTCTATCTTCCCTTTCTTCCATAAGATTCCATGCACTCTGCCCAAAGTTTGGTTATGAGTCTCAGCATCTGCTTCGCTTCGATACCCTGATGGGTAGAGTATTTTGCATAATAGCGGCAGTTGAGTAAGCTTTCACCATGTGCAGATATTATTTCTCCCCGTAGAAAAGCTAAGATTAAAATTGTCTATTCATTTTGAAAATTGTGCCTCCAGTTATTTCTCTAAAATTGTATGCTGAGTGGTTCATAGCATACAGCATATTCTCAAATTTCAACAACCCCTGTTGTCTCTTCTTATAAATATACATTTAATGGGTCCAATCTATAATGCTCATCACTTTAGGATTGAGGCCAGCCATCTCGTACAATGAAAAACTAATGATTCACATAGTCCATTCGGTCTTTAGTGCCCACAAGCAGCATGCACAGACACAAGCAATTCCTTTAAAATCACATGTAAACAAAACATATTCTTATATCAATTACTGTCTTTTTTTTTTCCAGTGAGGGCAAAATTTTCATTTATGATGACATTAAATATGGTATACATCTTAATAATATACATCTACACTACCTTTATTGAAGGTTTAAAATTACTATTATACATTGGATAAAAATGGATAGTTGTGTTGGCAAACTGACAGTCTACATCAAAGCATTTGGATGAATGAGGTCAATGTATCATGTAACTATCATTATTTTAGCAATAGTATAAGGCACAGAAATTTTAAACCTGAATGCTCTAATGCTCTAATTTTGTAATATTAAAACAATTCTTAGTTCTAAAAAGAACAGGTGACAGGGGAAATGAACCCTTACAGAGAGCACAGCTCAGCCTAGTTTTCTTTATATAAATAAGAACATTGTTTTGTTTTTTTTTTTAATTCATTTTTCAGTGTTAGGTATTACTATGGTATGGATGGTTAAACTCATGACACTGGTTGATTTTAGGAAGTTGTAGAATACAGCACAGTATTAATGTGATTATATTACTGCTTTCTACAAAGTTAAGATAAAATTTACCATGCTCTTCTAAAGTCATTTTGTTGATTATGAAAGCACAGTATATTGTTGTACGTGATAACTGAGTTTGTCAAATTAAATACAAATCAGTAAGATAAAATTATATTACATGTTCTAATAGAAAAATATTAAAAGCTTAACCAGTTAGCTAAGAATCTGTGGACTCATAGGACTCATGTTTGTCAGGCACAATACCAACAGAATCTAGCTCCCAGGAGATAGAAAGACTTTGCTAAGATCAGCACCAGGCCATCAAATCCCCTGGTCCTGGAGCGTTTGGCATGTCTCTACACAGAAATACATAGAATAGATTTAGAGGTTTTGTCCAACTGAAAAAAAAATGGAGAGCAACAATTTCTTTCATTATTACTGATAAATGGACTTCAGGGAGAAGAAAATATAGGGGTGTGGGTGTGTGTGTGTGTGTGTGTGTGTGTGTGTGTGTGTGTGTGTGTGTG
>NW_026585895.1:29215759-29382184 GCF_907164565.1 Psammomys obesus
GTGTGTGTGTGTGTGTGTGTGTGTGTGTGTGTGTGTGTGTGTGTGTGTGAAAAAACATTATTTTCAGCAAGACCTGTCTCAAAACACATGCTGTGTTCTTTCCTAACAAAACATATGTGTGCTTTATCTCTGGCTGGACAATGTGCCTACAGATGCCACTTCACGTCAACAAACTTATTCTTTCTCTTCTCCAAACATAACTTTCCACCTCCCCAAACTCACGGAAATCCTCATTCGGATAAGTTGTCAATGGATGTCGGTCCTCTTTATCAACTATGCTGGATTCTACCTAAATTTTACCCTAATAAACTTTCCATGTAAATGTCTTTTGTCAATATGATTATATTACAATTTACATCACATCAACACAACAGATATTTACTGGTTAATGACATCTTACAACATAATCGAGCATTTATAAGATAGGTATACAAATGTTGAAAATGTGTGTCCAGATGAATTAGAACTTTACTGTTTTCTTGGAGTTCTAGAAAAATAAATTTTAATATTTAAAAAATCCTGGGAGCTGGTTACTCAGAAGATTGAAAACAAGTCATTAATACTCATGACTTATTATCAATAGGTAAAGGCATAGTGAAAGCAAGAATTTATATCAAAAATTACTTTTGCTAATTTTCTCAAAGTATCTGTTATCTTGAAAAAAAAATCACCTTCCCAATCTCTTTATAACATAGAATACTTCAAATATCCTGTACTAGCTCCAAGAGACAATAGGGGTGTTAATTCAACTGAATTATAAACTTTTATTTGTAATACATATTATATTGCATATAATATCTATCGATATAAGCTAATAAAATAATATAGAAACCACAGAGAGAGAGAGTCTCCATCTCCTAAATTGAGTCAGACTTATGTTGTTCATGCCAACAAATTTTGCTTAAACAAAAGGTTTTCCAGATGGAACTACGTACATCAGAGGTCTGGTTTTACTGAAAGAGTTCTGATAGTAAGCCTGACTTTGACAATTGTAGAAAGAATCAGCCGGACATACTGTAAATATAGTGACCCACTTTAGTTCCTTTTGGTAATGCTTCTTTTACTGACACTATAAGAGAAAATGGGGATTTACATAATTTGGTTTGATCTAAAGCCCTAGATTTCCCATATACACAGCCCCAGGACCTAGAAAAGCTATTTGATGAGGTTATCTTCATTAAGTTAGCTCCAAAGCTGAATTTGTATTTGGTAGTAATCATTGTTGGCAAAGTACAGTGTGGAAAATGGTGCTTTCTGCTTGATGGAAATTCTACACCTTATGGTTTTCTATGTTTGCAGTCTTAGCTTTATGTGTTTTTAAGGAATAGAAACTATGCAACTGAGCAGGAATCAATTTTGAAATGATCCAAAAATCATAGCATCTCTAGTGCTGCTCAGTGGCCACAAGGGTTAGATGGAGATGATGAGCCAGCTGTTTGTAAAGCTTTCCATGTTAATGGAGTAATATAATGGGTCAAGTGGTTATTCGTATTTCATTTCTCATCTCTATAAATCATAAACTCAAAATTTTTCAAATTAGACTTCACAACATCTAACAAAAAATATTTGTGAAATCTGAGCATCAGTGCAAGCCAAGGCTTTGGGTTTTTTTTTTTTTTTCCTTTCTGGAACATGGTAACAGATGAGGATTATTACTGCAGAAGAAAAATAACACAATAAATCAAAATGGCTCAGGAAAGGGAAAAGCAAGTATCATGTTATAAACACAACTAGGGTGCAATATGGGAAGCATTAATTATCACCGCTCATCATCACCATTGTTGCATTTTAAACTATATTAATAATATAAAATTTTATAGCACAATTTAGCAGATAATACTTCTCAGACACACTAAATTGTCCTTGCCATTGAACAAAGCTACGTCACTGTCACAGGAGCAGCTTTACTTAAACAATGAAGAGAAAACTTGCACATAAGATTCTTACTTAATCAATGTCATTTTCTTATGTGATTTCAGATTTGTCAGAGATGGGAGTGAGTGACAAGTCTTCATAAACAAGAGTTGCATCATTGTTGGTTTTTGTTGCAACAAAAGTACTGAAAATCAAGTGTTTCAATGATCCTGAAATATGCTGCCCACTCCAGGCAGTACATTGTCACTAGCCTGCCCCAGCCTAAGACCACGCCCTTTAGTCCATACATTCCCATCTCCCCACTCTCAGACCCTCTAACGGCCACCTCTTTATTCTATTTCCCCGAGATGGGCTTTTCTAGATTGCACATTGATGGCAGTTTTTGTCTGCCTCACATACTTTTAATTATCTATGCTTTGTCCATTGTATCTACTTAGTGGCCACTGGTTCCTAATGTAACAGTGTTTCTCTCTTTCACAAAACCCAGTAGTTGGATTTTCTTTTTGACCCTCAGGGATTCCCATAGCATGAATATTTATGTAAGCAATCCTTCCTGTATTCTTCTGAGAGAAAATTTAAGATATTAAATATTGCAAGCAAAGAAACAGACAGATCCCATTGACACTAAGGGGAATAGTGTACATCTAGTTCAATTTTCTCTGAGGTAAAAATACACTACACATAAGAAAAAGAGCCCTTTCTGCCCTAACTCCTATTTTCTTCTCTCCTCATTCCTCATCAACATTATCCCACACTGTGCGCTCACCTGGATGTGTTGTATTTGTAGCATACATGTAGCACCTACCACAACATATGATACTGCTATTTTTGTGTGTAAATGTTACATAAAGAGTATAATGATTTAAATGTTGTAACAACTTTGTTTTTTCAGTCAACATTTTGAGAATTGTACAGGCTGATGTAGTAAGTATAATTCACTCATTTTAATTTCTGTAGTATTCCTTTTAATAGATAAAGCATTTCTTTTTGTCGTAAAAGTTTATCCATTTGGGCACTAGGTGTATTCTCAGCTCTTATGCTAAGTCCATGTATTTGCTCTTATGAACATTGCCAAATTTAGTGCTTGTTTTAAACTCTTCTCTGAGCATATGCTGGTTTTCACTTTCATCTCAGCAATGAAAAATAAGGAAATCATGAAATTTGCAGGTAAATGGTGGCACCTGGAAAGGATCATCCTGAGTGAGTTGTCCCAGAAGCAAAAAGACACACATGGTATACTCTCACTCATATAAACATACAACATAGAATAAACCCACTAAAATCTGTACATCTAAACAAACTAAGCAAAAGAGAGGACCTTTTTTTTTTTTTTTTTAGTACTCAATACATATTTATTTATTTTATTTTATTTTATTTTTATTTTTAGTTACATTTTGTTAACTCTGTGTCCCAGCTGTATCCCGCTCCCTCATTCCCTCCCCAACCCCACACTCCCTCCCTGGTCTCCTCCCTGCCCCTTTCCAAGTCCACTGATAGGGGAGGACCTCCTCCCCTTTCATCTGACCCTGTTTTATCAGGTATCTTCAGGGCTGGCTGCAAAGTCCTCCTCTGTGGCCTAACAGACTGCTCCTCCCCTGGGGGGGGGGGTCAAACAGCCTGCCCTTGAGATCCTGTTAGAAATAGTCCGTGTTCCCCTTACTTTGGAAAACTACTTGGTTACTGAGCTACCACAGGCCACATCCGAGCAGAAGTTCTAGGTTATATCCATAGATGGTCCTTGGTTGAGTGTCAGTCTCAGAAAAGACCCTGTGCCCAGATATATTTGGTCCTTGTAGAGCTCCTATCCTTTCCATATCATACTAACTTCCCTTCTTTCATATCATTCTGAGTGAAATATCCCAGAAGGAGAAAGACAAACTTGGTATATACTCGCTTATATAGACCTACAAGATATGATAAACATAATGAAATCTACACACCTAAAGAAGATAATCAAGAAAGTGGACACAGGCGAAGGTGATTAATCCTCATTTAGAAAGACAAATGAGATGTGCATTGAACTTATGACAGGAGTCTACCACAAAAGGCATCTGAAAGACTCTACCTAGCAGTGTTTCAAAGCAGACACTAAAAGAGAGGACCCTAACTAAAATGTTCAATCCCCATCCTGAAAGGCAAAGAGGATGGACATCAGAAGAAAAAGAAAACAGGAAACAACCTTGGAACCTGCCACAGAGGGCCTCTGAAAGCCTCTGCAGTATAGACTGTCAAAGCAGATGCTGAGCCTGATGGCCAACTGATGGGCAGAGTGAATGGAATTTTATGTAAGAAGTGGGAAATAGTAAGAGCTGGAGGGGACAGGAACTCCACAAGGAGAACAACAGAACAAGATAATTTGAACACAGGGAACTTCCCAGAGACTCATACTCCAACCAAGGACTATTCGTGGAGATAACCTAGAACTCCTGCATAGATGTAGCCCATGGCAGTTCAGTATCCAAGTGGGTTACATAGTAATGGGAAGAGGGACTGCCTCAGACATAATCTGATTGGCCTGCTCTTTGATCACCTCCCCCTGAGGGGGGAGCAGCCTTACCAGGCCACAGTAGAGGACAATGCAGCCACTTTTGATGAGAACTGATAGACTAAGACCAGAAAGGAGAGGAGAACCTCCCCTATCAGTGGACTCGGGGAGTGGCATGCATGCAGAAAGGGGAGGGAAAGTGGGATCGGGAGGGTAGGAGGGAGGGGCTTATGGGGGGATACAAAATGAATAAAGTGTAATTAATAAAAAATTTTAAAAAAAGTAAAAAAAAAAAAGAACACTTCTACAAGCTTTACTAAAATACATTATGCAGAATATTCCAAACTATTTTTACCAAATTTGTGTCCAACATCTCTCCAAATGGTATACTACCAAAACAATCTATCAGAGATCTGGTCTGTCCACACTCACTCAGATTCACCAGAAATTGCTCGTTCATCTAATGGCTATTAAGTTTTTTAACTTCAGTTGGCATACCTCAGATGAAGTGTGACATTGGTCTGTTCTCATTTATGTTTTCTCCCATGAACAGTCCTACTGTTCATTCATGAGATTAGTTAACTGGCCTGTCTAGCTCATATTGAGAAACGGAAATTCTTTTCTTCCCAGATGCTAGTATGTCATGTTTTTGGTTGGTAAACAACAACAAAAAAAATCTTCACCTGATTCATGACTGTTTTTCATCAACCTTAAACACAATTTTAAACTATAAAAATACAAAAGATTTAGTTAAATATTTGAGAAAGTCCCACAATTTCATTTTTTTATTTAAAGTATCCAAACAAAACAAAAGTTTGTGCTTTGTAAAAACAAACAAACAAACAAAAAAGATATAGTTGATCTTATGCATTTCTAAATGCATAGCACGTGCCCCTGACCTCTGACCCCAGAGTTACCCATGGAGCAGCCTGCCCAGTGTGCTTTAGTCAGTAGTGCAGCTGCTATTTTGTTCTTCCAAAAGTCTCCACCACGCCATCAATTTTAAGAGCAGTTTATCATACTCCACGAAACATTAGAAATCCAGAATTCTTGACATTGTGGGTAAAAAGTCAATCTACCTACAATACCTTTTGACACTGTAGGTAAAAAGTAATCTTTATTATAGTAAATCTTTTCATTGCTAAATGGTAGAGAGGAGACAGGGGAGGGGACCCTAATCCCAGTGCTTTGAACTTGTCACCAGCTTAAATAAAGAATTTCACACATAGAAACTCTATCTCAGAAAAAAAAAAGAATTTCAGCACAACTAAGAGCATTTTCTGTGGTGGTTGCTACATAGACTTAATATTCCTTTCATATACACATATTTTATGTTCCAATACCAGTGGCCCAGGCTTAAGCCCTGAGTATAAATCAACTTGGGTAGGCTCTTATTCCTCCCCTCGCAAAATTCTTTTGGGTCCTCAAGAAAATTCACTTTGTTAACGGTGAAAACACTCTTAAGTTCATGTATCTCTGAGATCTAGATTTTACCTTATCAACTGTGATCTTGTCACTATCCCTCAGGAACTACCAAGTTACCCCATTTAGGTTCTATAGTTACCCTTTGAAAATAAGAGCTTCAACAGGGAACAGTACAGGAGCCTACCACAGAGGGCCTTGAAAGACTCTACCCACCAGGGTATCAAAGCTGATGCTGAGACTCATAGCCAAACTTTGGGCAGAGTGCAGGGAATCTTATGAAAGAAGTGGGATAAAGTAAGACCTGGAGAGGACAGGATCTCCACAAGGAGAGCAACAGATCCAAAAATTCTGGGCCCAGGGGTCTTTTCTGAGACTGATACTCCAGCCAAGGTCCACTCATGGAGATGGCCTGGAACCCTTGTACAGAGGTAGTCTATGGCAGTTCAGTGTCCAAGTGGGTTCCATAGTAATGGGGACAGGGACTGTCTCTGACATGAACTGATTGGCCTGCTCTTCGATCACCTCCCTCTGAGGAGGGAACAGCCTTATCAGGCCACAGAAGACAATGCAGCCAGTCCTGATGAGACCTGATAGACTAGGATCAGAGGGAAGGGAAGGAGGACCTCCCCTATCAGTGGACTGGGGGAGGGGCATGGGTGGGGAAGAGGTGGGGAGGGTGGAATTGAGAGGGGAGGAAGGAGGGAGGTATAGGGGGAATACAAAGTGAATAAACTGTAATTAATAAAAATAATTTAAATAAAAGAAAAGCAGAGCTTCACAATCTAACAAAATCCTATATGTGATCATTGGAAAAACAACTCTTATGGTGAGCTAAAAAGAATTTTAACTAACGAATAATTTTAATTTATATGAACACTTATAAGCCAATTGAGCATCATGTAAACAATATAAAAACATTTGCACATATAGACAATAAATAATATATATACCAAGTCATGTGTATAGATATAAATACTAATATTCTTTAGCTTTTTTTACACTTATTATGTGTTAATTTTAAATTAGAATGTTGATTTGATTTTCTTCACACCATTAAGCAATTCTTAATCTTAAATCCGTAATTTTGTTGGTGTTAGTATTTTGTTTTAATTTTTTAAAACTTTTAATGAAAAATGCAAATAAAAATGCACTACGCACCAAAATCAAACAGAAATGCACAGTATACAATACAATGAACAGTTAGAGTGGCCATTTGGGATGGAGCGTATGGAGTTTCACACTAGAATTTAAACATGCACTGTCGAATATATATTTTTTGTGCACGTCTCTACCTCCAAAATCTAAAAATCCACCACAGAGTTAGACCGAGAAAAACAATTAGCTTTATAACTTCTTTCATAACTCATTTTCACTGTCTGCATTCAGCATTTTCTCATCTCGTTCTTGTTCTAGTCTACAGGTTCTGTCATACTCTCCTGTACATTGTTTTACATACGTACATGTATTATTCTTTACATTCCTCATGTGACAGAATGCCTTTTTTTTTCATTCTGAGATTTGTATGACCTCGTATAATATTATACATTCTAAATTCATTTCCTCAGACCTATACTTTGAAAATGAGATGTGTATTATGTGCTTGAGAGATTATTCAACAGTTAAGAGCACTTGCTGCTCTTACAGAGGATCAGAATTCAGTTCACAGCTGCCTGTTCATTCCAGCTTCAAGAGATCTGACACCCTCTTCTGGCCTCTTCACGGCACTAATACAAAAGCATGCATATATAAGTAAATTAATACATACAGAGAAGTAAAAATAAATCTAACCTGAAATGAGTCTGACACAATGAAATGAGGTACAAAACTTACATCATGAAGATGAAGACGAGACTCTCCCTGATCACACAGGGTTTCAAGTGAGCAGTGAGTACGGTTTTGGAAATGGACTTCAAATTTACTCAAAGGGTGGAGCTTATCTATGCCTGATTGTTAGTGCTAGTTGAGATTGCATTCCTTAATTACTTATTTTTACCATGAAAGAAAAATTTAACATACACCTTTCATTTTATATGTATCGTAGATTATTTTTCTAGATTTTGCAGGGATGCTCTAATTTGTATGTGTGCATGCATATGTGTGTGTGTGTAGGTTTCAGTGGCCTATGTAAACGTGCATAGAGGCCAGAAGAAGATATGAAGTGTCTTATTCTATTGCTTTCTGCTATATATTTTTTTAATCTTGAGTCTTTTATTGAATCTGAGTTTGCCATTTCAGCCATTCTAGCTGATCAATGAGTTCCTGGAGTCACCTGTCTCACCTTTCCTCTACAGGATGGTTGTGGATATAAGCCACCAGGCCTGGTTTCCAAATGAGTGCTATGGTCTGATTTCAAACCCTCACACATACACTGAAAACTGGTTTCACCACTGAACCATCTCTGAAGCTTGATCTTCAAAATGATCTTAGAAGTAATATTTGTACAGTTAAACTTTTTGGAAGAACCCACAACTAATCTAGTAAAAGATTTCTTAGTGACCACTAGAGACAGTTGATCCAAAGGAAGTATTTTTATATCTTCTCACTTTAAGCTTTGATTAACAAATGAAATAACATTTTAATCTTGTTTTAGAATCAGTTTCGGAAGGAAATGTGTACCAAAACCTATGTCGTCAACACAGATTTTATAACGATGTAACTTTTGTGACTTAATGAATGTTGTCTTAAATAAACAGACTGCTAAACACATTTTACTAAAGTGTCTTAGATGACCACTGACTCTAACATACTTGCCTTTGAAGACAGATTATCTTTTACTACTGAACTTAAAGCACTTCATTGTTTTATAAAATGACTTGTAAAAAAATTTTTAGTCTCAACTATTAAAACTGGCCTCTGATCCAACTATTGCATCAAGATAGAAGTTGAAAATCAACTCTTTAATTAGTTCGTTTATTTGTCAATGTCTAAACGTAGGTAATTAATGTTTATGTATAATAAGTTTCTTTTCCTTGCTGTAGCACAAAAGCCCTCACCAAATTCACTCATACAAATGCACACATATTAATTAGGACACAGTCAATAGATAATTAAATAATTTTAGTATTTAGCAAGTTTTAAATCGTTTACAGTTGAAATGACCATAGATATAGTTAACCCAGTTACATATTTCTAAAACTTTTAACCATCTGTTACTCGAAAAGTTCATAATACATATAACGTTTCTTATCAAATCTGTCCTCTATTCCCTTCCAGTTTCTCCCACATTCCCCTCCCACCATTCATTCACAATTTCATATCCTCTTTTTAAACCTCAATTTATTATAGACACTGAACAATATATAAAAACCGATTCATGAGAAAGCCTGTAATACAGTATATTTCCCTCTGGCTTTTTCAAATACTCTTACTGTTATTTAGCAATTAGGGAAGTGGAAATAAAAACTGCTTTGAGCTTCATCTTAGTCCAATCAGAGTAGCTAAAATCAAGAAAACAATGGTAACAAATTTTGATGATCATGCAGCAATTAGGGAACCTTTATTCACTGTTAGTGGGATTGCAAATTGGCACAAGCAACATGGAAATAGGTATTAATTTTTTTCAAAAAGCTAAAAGTAGATCTTTTGTAAAAACCCAGCTATTCAGCTGTAAAAAAAAAATGAAATCATGAAAATTTCAGGTAAGTGAACAGAAATGGAAAATATATATTCTGAGTGATGTAACCCACATCCAGAAAGACAAACGCCACATGTTTTCTTTTACCTGTGCATCTTAGCTCAGGATCTTTAGAGTATATAACCTGAAATAACTATGAAAGCCAGGAAAGTAGATAGAGACCACTGGGTCAGGGGACTGTAGAAAGAGGGCTAGAAGGATGCAGATTCTATATAGTGAGAATGGGGAGACTTGATTGAAAAGGGAGCGAGCCTACCCTGACTTAGGACTCCAGTTTTTCACAGAGATGCCCCCACCCTCACTTTCTCTTTTCTCTACAGGCCTTCTGCCCTCTCACCCTCCTCAGGTCTGATCTCCTCCCTCTTAACTCTCTTGTGACCCTTCTCCTACCGTGTTCCCTCTCTTCAGCCATTACCTCTGTCTAGTCTCTTTCCCCTTCAGAGTGACATTTATGCATTCTTCCTTGGGTCCTCCTTATTCCTTATCTTCTTTGGGTCTGTGCCTCATGGTATGCCTATCTTGTACAGTATGGCTACAATCCACTTATAAGTGAGTATGGGTGACTCAAACAGAGACTCCTAGTAGCAGGGACCATAGAGACTGAGGAGGACATCCTCTAACTACACTAGTCATCTAGTAAAGGGCAGGGAACACCAACCTACCCACAAAAACTTCAACCCAAAATTACCCTGCCTACAAGATATGCAGGGATAAATACAGAGCAGAGTTTGATGGGATGTCCAAACAATGCCTGACTCAACCAAAGACACATCCTTTTGGAGAGTGCTAACCTCTGACATTGTGAATGACATTCTCCTAGGCTTGCAGACGGGAGCCTGTCAGAGTTATCCTGTACCCAGCAGTGCCTCAAAATAGATGGTGAGACTCGCAACCAAACATTGGTTGATGCAGAAGGAGTCTTGGGGAATAGTGAGAGGAAACAGAAAAGGGCCCAGAAGTGACAGGAGCTCAAAAAGAAAACCAACAGAGCTGACTTCCCAGGGCCCAGAAGGGTTTGCTGAGACTGAAGCATCAACCAAGGACCATGCATAAACTAGATCTAGGTCCTCTACAAAGATGTAGCAGATGAGCAGCTTAGGCTTCAGGTGGGTACTCTAATAAGGGAAGTACAGACTGCACTGGACACAGATTCACTTGCTAGCTTTTAGATCACTTCCCCCTGGCGGGACTGCCTTGACAGGCCATACAGAAAGAGGACAAATTCAATCCTGATGCAACTTGATGAGCTGGAGTGGATGGAAAAGGTATCAGAAAAGGGGAGAGAGCATGGGGGAGGTAGAGAGGGGAAATGGGCTGCAGGATGTAAAGTGAATAAAATAAATAAATGAGAAAAAAATTTTGAAAGGGGAGCAGAGTAATACAGAAGGACAAAGAGAAAAGAGCAATGGATAACACTAAGGTTCTTTCCCTATTTTTTAATAAAGATATAGTCAGCAGAGAAGAAATGTCCCCACACATATTCTTGAAGGCATTTTACTCCACACTTTTGTATTCTTTTAAATTAGAGAGAGAGGCTGCTTTTGCCACTGTCTCTTGAACAAAAATGAAATAAAGGAAGTGATCCAAAATTCTGAAGCTGTATTTTCTCCCCTGTTAGAGAGGATCAGTCAGCCATATGTAAAACAGTCCATGCATTGTCATCAATGAGCCAGGCATGGGGCTTACTATAGCTCTAGTGGATTTCCTTCTCCAGGAATCTCTGAGGATTTAACCCAACCTGAATCAGACAGCATTCCAGTGAAAAGTTTAAAGACATAAATATACACCAGTAACTGAAATTTTAACCTCTCAGAAAATAAGAATGCACACAGAGTCTAAATTCACCTATTTGTGCCTTGAGAGTTTTAGAAATCCCAGCCTCATTTATCCAGACTCCCGAAGTAAAGACAGGAAAGCAGAGAGCCATGAGGGAAAAGGTTAGCTGCCAGTATGGTACTGGGGAGGTCATCAGAGTTCCCTTGCTTAAGACTATTACTTCCCCACAAAGCATCTAAGTTAGGGACTGTGACAATGTCCTTAAAGGCGCTGGTAAGAAAAAACAGAGAGTGCCTTTGAGATTTCAGAGTCAAGAGAGAATGTAGAAGCAGCTGTTCCTGGTGAGATTTTGGATGCAAAATGTGCTACTTTAGAGACTATTGCCTTGGCTGTCAGTCTAAAAGGGGTTGTCTCCTCCCAGGCAAGCCAGAAACAATTCCATCTGATCCAGGATCAGGGATCTGTCTTTACATGAATAATACCTTATCACACAGCAGAAGCAGAGCAAATAGATGTAAGATAATATGGAACTGAGAGCAGAGCCGAACAACTAAGCATCAATGGAGATAACTCACCAACAATGTTTCAGAGGGATCCAGGGCGAGCCCCAGATATCAATAGTGAAACAAACAAACAAACAAACAAACAAACAAACAAAATGGAGGCAGGAAGCACCTGCTCCATCCTGTTGCCTCCCACAGGCTGAGAAGTTCCTCTAACCTTTTTAAAATTTAATTTATGTTTATGCTGTGTTGTCATAGTTACTTTTCTATTGCTGTGAAGAGAAGGAGTGACCAGGGCTACTTTTCTTATTAAGGAAAGCATCGAATTGGGGCCCAGAGCATTAGTCTGTTACTATCATGCTAGAGAGCAGGACGGCATACACAGCAATGGACAGTAGTTGAGAGCTACTTCTTAATCCATAGGCAGAGAGAGAGGAAGGCAGGGGAAGAGGGAGGGAGGGAGAGGTAGAGAGACAGACAGACAGACACAGAGACAGAGAGAGACTTGATCTGGCATGGGTTTTTGAAACCCCAAAGCCTATTCCTACAAACTTTTTCCAACAAGGCCACACCTCCTAACCCTTCGAATCCTTTCAAAGAGTTCAACCTCCTTGACAAGGCATTCAAATATATGAGCCTGTGAGGACCATTCTTACGTTAACTACCGTGTTTTGCCTGCATGTATGCCTGCACGTGTGCTTTTTGTCCACAGCAGCTGAAAGAGGTAATCAGATCTCCTGTAACTGGGGTCATGTATACCCTGTGTAGGTGCTGCCATGTGGGTTCTAGAAATCATTATCTACCTCCTCTGGAAGGACAGCCAGTTATTCTTACTGTTGAGCCATCTTTCCAGCCCCTCTTTAATCTTTTAAGTAACTTGACTGACGCCAAACTGAGATTTGTGGCTTGGACCCAGAAAGGGATTTCAGGATTGGCCAGTATGAAGCAGAGCGGAGGATAGAGAACTTTCATATATAGTTAAGCATGGGGGCTAAGAGAGGGAGTCAGAACATAAGACCAGACACAGTTTGGATGGGCCCGCTGTGTTCTCAGAGACGGCATGGCTACTCAGATCTAGCTGCACACATTAGCTCTGCATTTGTGATATTCAATAAAGGATTAAAATTTTCTCATTAAAGTCTTACTCCGTGGTTTGTGAACATTTCTAATATTACTGTGCTTGGCTATGATAGATTTTCAGATTGAATTTTAAATTTTTTTTCTGGTTTTGGGTATGAATTTCTTTAATTTTAAATTATTAATTCTCCATAGCATCTTTGACTCAAGACAGAACCAAAGTTTTGACAAATGATGATTTTATTTCTTTGTACTCTATAAAATTGATATTCTTTGCATACTTTATAGCCTTTGATTTTTGAAACAGCATTTTAAATATTTTATTATTAAATACTTTGGTTTTTCAGAGCTGTTTGATTTTCATTTCCCTAGTGCTTAATGACATTGAAAATTTCTTTAAGTGCTTCTCTGCCATTTGATATTCTTCTGTTGATAATTCTTTACTTAGCTCTGTACCCAATTTTTTAATTGGATTGTTTTGTTTGTTGGTGTTTAATTTATGTAGTCTGGATATTAGACCTTTGTCAGATGTGGGGTTGGTGAAGATCATTTCCCAATATTTAGGCTGCTGTTTTGTTACACTGGCAGTACATTTTGCCTTACAGAAGCTTTTCAGTTTCATGAGGTCCCATTTATTAATTGTTGAGCTTAGAGCCTGAGCTGCTGGTGTTCTGTTCATGAAGATATCACCTGTGCCAATGAGTTCAAGGCTCTTCCCCACTTTTTCTTATAATAGATTTAGTGTTTCTAGTTTTATGTAGAGGTCTTTGATCCACTTGGATTTGAGTTTTGTACAGGGTAGTAGACACAGATCTATTTGCATTTTTCTATATGCAGACCCTCAGTTAGCCCAGCACCATTAGTTGAAGATGCTCTTTTTTTTTTTTTTTTCCTATCATGTGGTTTGGCTTCTTTGTCAAAAATCAGGTGTCCATAGGTGTACGGATTTATTTCTGCCTCCTAAATTTGATTCTATTGATCAACTAGTCTGTACCTATGCCAGTACCATGCAGTTTTTATTACTATAGCTCTGTATTACAGCTTGAAATCAGGGAGATATATATATATATATATATATATATATATATATATATATATATATATATATATGAACTCAGAAGTTCTTTTATTGTAAAGGATTGTTTTAACTATTCTGGGTTTTTTGTTTTTCCATATGAAGCTGAGAATGGTTCTTTCAAGGTCTATAAAAAATTGTGTTGGTATTTCTATGGGAATTGCACTGAATCTGTAGATTCCTTTGGTAAGATGGCCAATTTTTACTCTGTTAATCTTACCAACCCATGAACATGGGAGATCTTTCTGATATTGTCTTCAATTCTCTCTTTAGAGACTTGAAGTTCTTGTCATACAGGTCTTTGGCTTGCTTGGATAAAGTTATACCAAGATACTTTACATTACTTGTGGCTATTGTAAACAGTGTTATTTCCCTAATTTTCTTTTCAGCCCATTAGAATGGCTAAGATCAAAATTTCAAATGATAGCACACGCTGGCAAGAATGTGGAGAAAGGGGGACACTCCTCCATTGTTGGTGGGAGTACAAACTTGTACAACCAGTTTGAAAATCAATCTGTCACTATCTCAGAAAATTGAGAATAGCTCTACCTCAAGACCCAGTTATACCACTCCTGAGTATATACCCAAAAGATGCTCTACATGCAATAATGACATGCAA
The DNA here is from genome assembly GCF_907164565.1 of Psammomys obesus. Taxonomy (NCBI): domain Eukaryota; kingdom Metazoa; phylum Chordata; class Mammalia; order Rodentia; family Muridae; genus Psammomys; species Psammomys obesus. The sequence continues at coordinate 29,230,229 of NW_026585895.1, forward strand.
TAATGCTCAACTATGTTCATAGCAGCAGCTTTATTTTTAATAGCCAGAATCTGGAAACAATCTAGTTGTCCTCAACCAAAGAATGTATAAAGAAATTGAGGTACATTTACACAATAGAATATTACTCAGCTATTAAAAGCAAGAAAATCATAAAATTTTCCAGAAAATGGGTGGAACTAGAAAAGATAATTTTGAGTGAGGTAACCCAGACCCAGAAAGACACACATTGCATGCACTCACTTATAAGTGGATTTTAGTCAGATAGTACAGGATAACCATACTACAGGTCACAGACCCAAAGAAGATAAGTAACAAGGAGGACCCAAGAAAGGATGCATACTTCCCACTCAGGCGTGGATATAGAATAGACAGAAGAAGTGGTTGAAGAGAGGGGACAGGGTAAGAGAGTGAGCACAGAAAGCTCAGAAGTGTGGAGAGCAGGAGAGGGAAGACAGAGAGTTTGCAGAGATAATACAAACCTTGGGCAAGGACCTCTCTGTAACAAGTGAGAGACCTAAGTCAGGGTAGGCTCCTTGGAGGACATGAGGGTGATTCATTCTGAGACTCTTAGTAACAGAGGTCATGGAGACTGATGAGTCTACCCTCTAATTAGACATGACTTCTAGTGGAGGGAGGGGAAATACCAATCCACCAAGAAAGTTTTCTAGCCAAAATTTACCCAACCTACAAAATAAAAATTAGAGCAGAGATTAAGTGAACGTCCAACCAATGACTGGTCCAACCTGAGACTCACCCCAGGGGAGACAGCTAATGCCTGGCATGGGTGACAATGCTCTGCTGTGCTTGCAGAGGGGAGTCAAGCGTAGCTGACCTTTGAGTGAACCCACCCAGTTCCTGATGGAAACAGATGCAGAGACCCACTACCAATCATTGTGTGGAGTTCAGGGAGTCTGTGGAAAAGTGGGGTCGGGGGGAGGATAGAAGAACCGAAAGGTGACAGGAGCTCCACAAGAAGACCAACAGAGCCAAGTAATGAGGACCCACGGCCTGTGTAGATTGAAGCACAAACCAAGGACAATGCATGGACTGGACCTAGGCCAATGGGTAACTCTAGGAAGGGGAATGAGGGCTGATTATGTCATAGACTCTGCTGCCTACTTCTTGATTACTCTCCCCTAGTGGGCCTACCTTGGCATGCCACAAGGGAAGAGGATGCACTAAGTCCTGATGCAACTTGATATACTGGGGTGAGGGGGGGCTCTCCTCCTCTAAGAAGTAAGGGAGGGGGAATAGAGGAAACAGGGAGGGAGAGTATGACCAGGAGGAGAGAATGATGGGGACTATGACGGAGATTTTAAATGAATAAATAAAGATAAAAATTTTAAAGAAAAGAAAAAAAAATACCTTGGGCTATTTAGCAATGCTTGTGCAAATCCTACCTGATGACTGCGATTGAACAAGTACTGTCTTTGATATTGTCTCTGTATTATTTTTTGCTAAGAATTTATATTATGAATGAGCTCTGGGTTTACCAAATTATTTTTTATGTATTTGGATAATCTTGCATTTTAAAAATTGTTAATCTAATGTAAACTGAAGTGTGTTTTAATGTTATATTTCTTTTCTTTTTTTAAAATTGTGCGGGTTTTGCTTTGCTGGGGGGGCTTTGGGAGGCTGTTTTGGGTTTTTTTTGTGTGTGTGTGTGTTACTTTGCTTTGTTTTTGTATTTTTTTATTTTTGAGACAGATTCTTGCTATATAGCTCAGTTTGGCCTAGAATTTATGTAATGCGGGCTACCATTAAATTCTTTATCCTCTGCCTCAGCCTTCCAAAGGTTGGGATTATTGGTGTGCACCACCACACCCAGTTTTTAGAAAAAAGATCCCTTTTCTATGGCTGGGACATGCATATGGTAGTACTTCTATTGAGATTTTTATATCTGTTTTCATACAGGATAATGCTCTGAAATTTTTTATTATCTGTTCATGAAAGAAATATATTACAGGCCTTTTTATTTTTTTTCTTCTTTAGAACATTGTGAATATATAAAATGCTTATGAAACAGACTATTCTGGAGAATGTACTATATATATATATATATATATATATATATATATATATATATATGGCTGTTTAAGTAACGGGCCATACTCATGGAACCATGGAAGACAGTGGTGTTGAGGGTGAGTAGAACTGTGGGGGTCTGGCTCAAGAGGATTCAGGGGAGCAGAATAAAAATATGTGGCCTAGAGGTCACTCCTGTGATATTCGACAAAGGATGTGGCTGTTTCTTGCCCTTGTCTGACAAGTTTGACTGGAGTTAAATCAAGGATTCTGGATTAATTCCATTGGCAGAGGAAATCTCAAAAGAGCCTAGTATTAACTCTGTTGTATAATTATTGATGTTCATTCATTATTATTCATTATAATGAAGAGGATCAGGTGAGCAAGAAAAAAAATGAAAAATATAAAACTTGAGGAGAAACAGGGCACCAGGAAGTGAAATGGAGCTAAGTCTTGTGTTCAGGGAAAAAAATAATAATTAAAGGTATTAAAATGAATAAAGGGACTGGTGATCTCAGGGCAAAACTCCACCCAAGAAAGCTTCCAACTTGTGAAAGGAATTTAAAAGAAAATTGAAAAGAAATTAGAGAAAAGCTTAGAACCGGGTGTGCTGGCGCATGCCTTTAATCCCAGCGCTCAGAAGGTAGAGGCTAGCGGATCTCTTAAGTTTGAGGCTAGCCTGATCCACAGAGTGAGTTCCAGGACATCCAGGCTTAGGCAGTGAAGGAAACCACTGAAACCAGAAAACTTTTGAAGGTGTAACGGAATGAGGGGTTATGTTCCAGCCCCAGCAAGCAGAAGAACTTGAAACTTCAGTCCATGAGGTTCTGGCTTTAGCGTCAAGGAGCGAAGAAAGGTGTTATGGAATCTCTTTCTGTGACCAAGGAAAGCCACTCAGGCCAGGTGTGTGGCTGGGGTATCTCTGTGAGGAGGACTACAAATGCCATGGTGTGAAGCTGTGATGGTGAAGCCAGGATTACCTTCGAGACACCCCAAACTCTGGAGATGGCACAGTTGTGGTATACCTGTCTAGGAAAGCTGCTAACAGGGAGTAGAACCAGCCCAAGGGAGAGAAGTGAGTTATAGTCAACAGAACTGATAGGAGTTGAAGGATCTGAAGAGTGTTTGACATCAAACAAGGAAAGGCAGAGTTTGTAATTAGCTCAGCTGGTTTTCAAACTTACTTTGGCCCAGTTTTTCCTCATTATGCTCCCTTTTTAGAATGATAATGCATATCTTGTGCCATTATATATTAGAAGTATGTAATCTGCTTTTTCATTTTGATTTTACAGGGCATTACAGTCAAGAGATTGCATGAATCTCAGAAGAGACTTTGAACTTTGGACTTTTAGGCAAGGTTGAAGCTATTATAGACTGTGGGGACTTTTGATGTTGAATTAAGTGCATTTTTTTCTTTATGATGTAGTTACAAGCTTATGGGGGCCAGGAGTGAATGAAACATGGTAGTTTGAGTAAAATTGGCCCCCGTAGGTCTATAGAAGTGCATTCTTAGGAGGATAGTTGTCGCTTTGTTGGAGGATGTCACCTGGGGGTGGGCTTTACGCTTTATGAAGCTCAAGCCAGGTCTCTTCCTCCAGCCAGGGGATCCAGAACTAGCTACCTCTCCAGCACCATGTCTGCCTACATACCACCATGCATTCCACATGACAATAATGAGCTAAACCTCTGAACTGTCAGCCAACCACAATTAAATGTTCTCCTTTCTAAGAGCTGCAGTGGCAAGGTATTCTTCACAGCATTAGAAATCGTGACTAAGACACTTTGTTTATATTTTCATCACGTACCGTTTTTCATATTCATGTTTCTATAACCTCATAGTTAATGTCTCTTGTCTGAACAATTTTTATTTTTCCAAATATTCCTATTAAAGTACATTCATTGTATGTAGTGACGGCAGGTATGATGACACTTTTATATAAGCATATCACTGCCTCATTCCCTTTCAGTTTTCTCAACTTCCCATTCCTGTTACTTCTATTCATTCTCAAGACAGTTTTGCTTCTATTTCATATTGTGTTTGTGTGTGTGTGAGAGAGAGAGAGTAGTTCTCAATGAGGCTATTGGAAGATGTTGTGATCCCTACTTCTTCTGTAATATTTCTGTCTATCCACCGTTTTTCTGTCTTCATATCACTCATGTCCATGAAATGTGCTCAGGAGCCCATTTTTCTCGTGGCCCTGTCTCTGAGTCTCTATTCTGTTTTATTAAAGAATGCACTCAACTTTCTCAATTCTCAGTCAAACATTACAAAATTTAGATCTACTTGACTCACTGTTGGTTATTTGGTTATTTATCTTTATATGGCTGCAAGCTCCACGAAGGTAGAGTTTGTCATTTTCGATCACTATTGCACCTGCAGCACATAAGGGAATAAATAACACTTCGTGAGGATGAATATTTGTTGATTCACTTAATGAGGTCACTAGAATATGCTTTAAAAGATAAATATATAAGATTCCCTGAAAGAAACAACTTTGGCATCTAAAAATACCATGTACAGAAATGTTTTACATGTTTGGTAAACAAAAGGTAAAAGCCTTTAATAGACACACACACCCACAAAATCAGAAAAACCAATGCCCATGCAAAAGGCAAAAGGACAGGTCAAATGTGAAGTTCTCATAAAGAGGGAGCTATTAACCAAGGTTAGGGGAGCAATGTCCTCATGTCCTGGGCAGAAACAATCCTGTAGCTGAGATGCAGGTAGCCTATAAGTGAGAGCTACTCTAGTTTTTTTTTTTCAGTACTTGCTCATTATCATTATTTTCACTCAGCTCTATTTTGGCATGTCTGGAGCTAACAATCTGGCTACTAAAGATCAGTCTCATTAAATAGAGACAGCTACAAGGCTTTGCTCTCCGTCTTTAGCAAGGCTCAAGTTTATTTTCTTTCTCTTATTACAATAATAATTTGGGGAATGTTTATCAATGCTGAATAAGAAAATGAGTGGTTATGAAACCCAAACCGCAAAACCAGAAGGCTGCTTTTGTGCAGCAGGCTTTAATTATAAGCATTCTTATTTTAATATAGGCTTGGGTTCCAGCAGAATGAGTAGTAAGAGTTTTTATTTATAGCAAAAGGTCTATGAACAATTGTCTCAGTGATTCAATGTTCTTAAGTGGGTTGTGTCTGCTGTTGTGACTAAACTTTTTCAGTTTGTTTTGTTTTTTATAAACATTTACTTAATTCTTTTCTAACTATAAAATAACTTCTGTTGTTTTAAAATGAGTTATATGTAGACCTTACTAAAGAAAAAAAACATTTCTTATTCTTATCTAAACAGTTTCTATTTTTGTGTATGATATATTTTAACAAAGCAGATATTTTGATTTCTATATTGTTTTGTTTCTTACTTTTGAAACCCCATGTTAGGAACATTTTCTCAAATTCAAAAATAATATTCATAGTTATAATTTTAGGAATGAGCTATATTTCATTTATATGACATCTATCCATGTTTTTATATTCACTTAGGTGGAATTGGATTGAAATTTAACACAAAAGTCTACGAATAACCAGAATCAAAGGTTTCATTTAATGACGCCAAAACTAAGACCCATTCCCACTGGCATGCCTTACTTGTGACAATAAAGGAAAGTGTGTGATACCTGAAGCACATTAGCAATTTGCTGGCCTGCTTATCTCAGGCTAAGGTGACTGATGTTAAAGTTGAGAATTACCAAACACAATGAGATACTGTTGCTAAGTCATTTGGACTCTTGCTCAGGAAGCAGTCACACATTTCCAGACTGACTTTTCTGAGCACTCTAAGTGTACAAGAAAAAGTACTGCTTTTCTACCCTCTGAGGGATTAAAAAAAATCATCCTTGCTGATGTTTGCTGGGTCCTAAAGCCCTTCACAAATAAAATCTCTAATCATACAAAAGACAAACTGAAATAAAAAGAGATGTGATTTCCAGAAATGTCTCTAGTTCTTGCTACATGGGACAGCAAAGTATTTAGAACAGAAAATATCCTTAGTATTTTCCATGTTCCCAGAGAAAAAAACATTGGCATCTCCTACCCAGAATTTGCCCACTGGATAAACTAAAGCATTACACACACACACACACACACACACACACACACACACACACACACACACACTTATATATATCGTCAGTATAAACATGAAGAGTGTACCTGAGGAAAATACTACAATATAGCCTTTTGAAGACTGTCAAGACCAAAGGGAACCCCAACTCCCCAAAGGCAGTGGGTAACCTCAAGATGACACATTGATCAGCTCAAGATGGGCTATAGAAGAAACAGCATTCCCGAGGAAACTGTGAAACCAGTTTGTGTCCACCAGGCAGGGCCACTTCCATCTGCATATACCTGAGCTAACATTTCAAAGCCATGCTAGCCCCCAGACTCCATCAGTCCCCTTTCATACGAATCTGTTATGTATTTCAAAGTTCATGCTAGGATCCTAGCTCTTTCCATTCCTTCTTGACCGCAGAGTGTTCCAGTTCACAGGCATCCCTCCCCTCAGTTCTGTCCTTCTACTGTCCTTCTAATAATCCTTATGAGTTTTCCATACCCCATTTCTCTAGCACAGGCCTCGGACACTCTGCTTCTTTTTCTCTCTGCTCTGGATTCTCCAGATGCTTCTGCCTGTTCTTTCTCTCTTACCTAGAATAAAAATACAGCCTCTAGACATGGAGTGGCTACTTCAGTGGTTTCTTTACTGTGTCCTCACTCACAAGGACACAAAATAGAAGCAGAGTGTAGCAGGAAACTACAAAGAGTAGTCATTAAGCTGTTCAATTTGAAAAAAAATGATTCTCAATCTTGAAGACTTATTTCAGTGTGTGTATATGTATGTATGTACCAGTATGTTTATTCAACTCAAGTCTCAAGACCGTTATCTGCTTATATGACTTTTCTTTAATATTTTATACATGACTTCGTCAGAGGTTCTTGTTATAACTTCAACTTTCATTTCTGTGGGAGCTGTAGAGAACAATCACACATGTATTCACAAACAAATTTCTGCTAAGATGCTCAATATTTTATCACTTTAATTTAAAAGGGCACTTCCATCTCTAAAATAAACTCATATCCATTTAAAATTTTTTTACACACCCTATTCTAACAGGTAAATCACATTTAAGATTTTTTTTCTTATGGATTGTTTATTTTCAGGTTTTTAGGAATATGTAGATTTTCTCTAAGTAGGTAATGTAGTATATACTTTCAGACATTTTGAGTACTGGAGAGATCAGGGATACAAGGCACATATCTAAACATAGTAAAGGCGATATACAGCAAGCCTATAGCCAACATCAAACTGAACGGAGAGAAACTTAAAGCAATCCCACTGAAATCACGGACAAGACAAGGCTGCCCACTCTCTCCATATCTCTTCAACATAGTGCTGGAAGTCCTTGCTAGCGCAATAAGACAGTTGAAGGAGATCAAAGGGATACAGATTGGAAAGCAAGAAGTCAAATTATCACTATTTGCAGATGATATGATAGTATACCTAAGTGACCCCAAAAACTCTACCAGGGAACTCCTACAGCTGATAAACACCTTCAACAAAGTGGCTGGATACAAAATTAACTAAAAAAAAAAAATCAGTAGCCCTCCTGTATACAAAAGACAAAAGGGCTGAGAAAGAAATTAGGGAAACAGCACTCTTCACAATAGCCACAAAAGACATAAAGTACCTTGGTGTGACCCTAACCAAGCAAGTCAAAGACTTGTATGAAAAAAATTTCAGGTCTCTGAAGGAAGAATTAGAAGAAGATATCAGAAGATAGAAAGATCTCCCATGCTCATGGCTTGGCAGGATTAACATAGTAAAAATGGCCATCTTACCAAAAGCGATCTATAGATTCAATGCAATACCCATCAAATTACCAACACAATTCTTTACAGACCTTGAAAGAAAAATTCTCAACTTCATATGAATCTATTGAAGGTGATATTTAGGCATTAAATAAAATCTAAAGAAAGTCTACACTCTTGAACACTGAGCTACCATGGGCTACTTCTGTGCAGGGGTTCTAAGTTATCTCCATGCATGGTCCTTGTTTGGAGTATCAGTCTCAAAAAAGACCCTTGTCCCCACATGTTTTGGTTTTGTTGCTCTCCTTGTAGAGCTCCTGTTCCCTCCAGGCCTTTCTATCTCCTCATTCTTTCATAAGATTCCCTGCAATCTGCAAAAAGTTTGGCTATGAATCTCAGCATATGTTTTGATACCCAATAATAGGAACAGGGATAATTTCTGACAGGAACTCATGGGCTGGTTCTTTAATCACCTCCACCTGAGGGGGGAGCAACCTTACCAGTCCACAGAGGAAGATAAAGAAGCCAGTCCTGATGAGACCTGATAGACTAGGGTCAGATGGAAGGGGAGGAGGACCTCCCCTATCATTGGACTGGGGGAGGGGCATAGGAGAAGAAGAGAGGGGGAAGGTAGGATTGGGAGGGGTGGGGGCGGGGCCTACAGCTGGAATACAAAGCGAATAAACTGTAATTAATAAAAATAAAATTGAAAATTAAAAAAAAAAAACACAGGATTTTCAGATTGACGAAATTAGATTCAGGATGCCCAATTAAATTTGAATCTCAAATACATAACCAATGCTTGTTATACAATATTTGGGACATACTTGTAATACAATATTTGTTATTTTTATGAAAAAAGAAAGTCTATACTAAAATTTGAAACAAAGAGCTCAACACTAATTCCCACACAAATTGTAAGTGAAGATAAAAAGATATGAAACCATAGCTTTGCAAGTGGCACTTTTCCTCAAATGTTTATCTTCAGTGTACCTTTTCTTCTTCTGATCAAAATGTTTTATCACTTCATAAATGTATGTAATACGTTTTGACAATTATTTCATTCATGTACAACTTATTCTGATCAGCTTCAGTCTCCACTACTCTCACATCTTCATCCCTTTCTTGTTGACTCTTTTCTTCCAGCTGGTCCTTCCCCTCACTCCATGTCTTTCTCTGTGACCCACAGTCTACTTAGGGTTGCATGCATAAGGATGATGAAGAGTTGATAATTGAAGCTAGGGCATCTTGCCAGAGGCTATTCTAGCCATCAGAAAAAAAATACTTCCTCTTCCCCAGCACGTTATGCATAACTTTTAAGCCTAGTATTACTCATTGAATTTTTTACCTAAATCTTTCCCATTTACCAAAGGAAGTTGTAGGCTTAGACTTTTCAACAAACCTACTTTATTTAGGGTTTTTTAATAATTAAATTTATCTATTTTTATTAATTACAGTTTATTCACTTTGTATCACCCATAAGGCCCTCTCTCCGCCCCACCCGGTTCCATCCTCCCTCCTCCTCCTTTATGCATGCCCCTCCCCAAGTCCACTGATAAGGGAGGTCCTCCTCTCCTTCCTTCTGATCTTAGTCTATCAGATCTCATCAGGAATGGCTGCAATGTCATCTTCTATGGCCTAGTAAGGCTGCTCCCCCCTCAGGGGGAGGTGACCAACGAGCAGGCCAATCAGATTATGTCAGAGGCAGTCCTTCTTCCCATTACTATGTAACCCACTTGGACACTAAGCTGCCATGGACTACATCTGTGCAGGGGTTCTAGGTTATCTCCATGCCTGGTACTTGGTTGGAGCATGAGTCTCTGGGAAGACCCCTGTGTTCAAATTTTCTGGCTCTGTTGCCCTCCTTGTGGGGTTCTTGTCCTCTCCAGATCTTACTATTTCCCACTTCTTAAATAATATTCCCTGCACGTTGCCCAACAGTTGGTCATAAGTCTCAGCATCTGCTTTGATAGTCTGCAGGGTAGAGCCTTTCAAGGCCCTCTTTCAAGATGCACTAGCTCCTAGGAACCTCAAGGTTCCTAGGTTGTTTCCTGTTTTCTTCTTCTGATGTCCATCCTCTTTGCCTTTTGGGATGGGAATTGAGAATTTTAGTCAGGGTCCTCTCTCTTGATTAGTTTCTTTAGATGTAGTTTTTAGTGGTTTATCCTGTTATATGTCTATATAAGTGAGTATATACCATGTGTCTTTCAATGTCATTAGCCATTAGGGAAATGCAAATCAAAACTACCCTGAGATTTTGCCTTATACCCATCAGAATGGCCAAGATGAAAATCTCAAGTGACAACATATGCTGGAGAGGCTGTGGAGAAAGGGGAACCCTCCTCCACTGCTGGTGGGAATGCAAACTCTGGAAATGGTGGGAATACAACCACTCTGGAAATCAATCTGGCGCTTTCTCAGACAACTAGGAGTAGCGCTTCCTCAAGATCCAGCCATACCACTACTAGGCATATATCCAAAAGGGGCTCAAGTACACAATAAGGACATTTGCTCAACCATGTTTGTAGCAGCTTTATTTGTAATAGCCAGAAGCTGGAAACAGCCCAGATGCCCCTCAACTGAAGAATGGATGCAGAAACTGTGGTACATCTATACAATGGAGTATCACTCAGCAATGAAAAATAGGGAAATCATGATATTTAGGGTTTTTAAATGCTTCTTACCTCCCTTTCAACCAACTGACCAGAGTTAGGGGACAAAGGAGATTATTAGACCTTTTGGAGGTAGTTCCTTGGGGCGACTCCATTCTTCCTTGTCTGGATATCAGCAGTCCAGTCCAAACACCACAAACAGATGTTTTTAACTGGCCAAAATCACCCCCCTCACATGAAGCAGCTTGCAGCAAAACATGACATGCTCACTCACAAGCTTCTAGCAAAACATCACATGGCAACTGAGTCTTCAAAGAAACCAGAAACTTCCACTTCATACTGGAAGAATGAGGCACTAATTTAGAGCGAACTCAACAAAAGAACGCCATAGCACCTGTACGATCAAAACTTTCACCACTCATTTCTAAAGAGAATTTTCATTCAGTGGTCCACACATGGCGTTACTCAATATCCAATAGGAGATTACCTTGTTTATGATAAAAATAATGTAGATCTTGCTAAGAAAACAAGCAAGTAAAGCAATAGATGTGTTCTCTTCCCCCATGTTTTGGGTGTTCCCTACAGTATCTGCCACTCTCCACCCCATGCAAGTACCCTCTACTCCCCTCCCTCTCCCACCTCACCCTGTGATCAGACACCTTTTTCTTGTCTCTCCCCTGTGTCTCTGCTGTGCAGCTAGCCTAAGTGGGCGGTAACCATACACTCGTGTATTTGGGCGATTCCAAATACTATTTGCTAAGGAACACCCTAGATATGCTGTAAAAACGAAGGTGTGCAATGAGGCTATGTATTATTGTTACTTCCTTAGAGGTGGTTTTGTGCGGGCTGTGTCACCGAACAGAAGCTCACTGCTTTCCTCAAGGCTGCTCCAAATATCTAGCCCTCTCCTTTTTGGCTCTGAGCCTTAATAGTTGACAGCTCAGATTACATGATCTGCTTATGTCTGTCTTTCAATTTGTCCCATTTTTTTGTGATTACATTTCATAGGAAATCTCTCTAAAATCTCTTAACTCATGGAGCTACATAATTCCTGTGAATTAATAAGTGTTACATCGCTTCCTGATATGTTGTCCTCTCCTAAGAAGTATTTCTCCTCTCACAGCAATTAGGGTACTACCTGAACTCACCCAATGCTGCAGTTAATATGTGGAGGAACATCAGAGACCCAAAATGCCAGAGTAGAGTCTCTCCAAAGACATTTAAATGTGAAAGTAAGAAATTACAGCTGACATTGATTATTCTTTGCACAGAGAAAATGTCTTTGTGGCAGAATCGAAATGCAGCTCCTATAGAGGGAGAAGAAAGCCACTGTGCAGAAGAAGGGATCAAGCCTTTTATAGTTTTTGAATCTCCACATCCATTCGTCCCGAATAATAAGCATCAATCTGAGAACTAGCTCCAGAGACAGGCCAATGTTTCTTTGTGGTCAGCCCAACCCTCACTCACATACATCCCATCTGACTTCAAGTTGAAGAACAGCTTCAGCTTCTTGGAACAAAAGCCTTCCTGCAGCTAGCACTGTGTTTAATGCTTTCCCATTAAATTCTCATTTGCAACTCTTGGCTCCACAGAAGCCCTGCAGGAAGATAGCACTGTTTCCAATTTTTTTTCCCAAGACAAAAGAGACTGAGGCTCAAGGAGGTTAAGTAATTGACAGGGCTGAGGTTTGAACCTCAAACTACAAAACGCAAACTTTGTCTCCTAACCCAAGCTACACTAAATAAACTCTTCCTTGCAAAATTTTGTTAGACTTTAACAGCAATGGTTTGTGTGTGTGCACGTGTTTTCTTTTCTTTGCTGTTTTTTTTTTTTAATGTTTTCACAATATATTTTGACTTTACTTTCCCCTCCCTCATCTTCTCCCGGGTCATCCCCATTCAGCCAACTCCACACCCTTTATTTCTCTCTCTCTCTCTTTAGAATACAAACAGGTGAACAAACAAACAAAACCTATAAGAAAGCTAAATTGGAAACCATAATATGCAAGCAAAAGACCATTAAGAAAAAAAAATGTCCAAACAAAACAATATGAGACCAAGAGTCTATGAAAACACCACTGAATTCATTTTGTGTTGACCACTTCCTGCTGCACATGGGAGCTATCCTCAAGTGTGGTTAATATACCCAGTGAGAATCCATTTAAGAAAACTTTTTTTAGGGGTAGGAACTGGTGTCCACCTCTTTCTCTCAGTACTAGAACTCTCTGGCATGAACCTGTGCAGGACCCATATAGATGCTGCTTATCCCATTCAGTTAATATGGGCATCAACTCTATTGTGTCAGAGGGAGTCGGTCCCTTGGAGTCATCTATCCCCTCTGGTTCTTATAACCTTTCCACCTTTTCTGCTGTACCATAGGGTAGATATTTGATAAAAAACATCAATTTTGGACTGAGTGTTCCAAAATTTTTCACTTCTTTGCACATTGTTCGGTTGTGAATCTGAGTCAGTTTACATTTACCACAAGAGGAAGCTTCTATGATGATGGCTGAATGAGGCACTAGTATTAGTATTGCAGAATGTCATTGGGAATTACTATGCTCCTTTAGCAGATCAAGAGTATTGAGTATTCCCTTAGACCCTTGGCCAATACAGTCTTAGGTTCTTTGCTACTTGAGCAATGTCAGGCATGGATTTCATCTCATGGAATGGACTTTAAATTCAATCAGAGAGTGAATGGTTATTCCCACATTGCTTGTGCCAGCATTTCACAAGCATATCATGAAGGTAGGCCACCACTGTAAATCACAGGGTTTATAAATCGGTCAACGGTAACTTTCTCCTTTGTTAATCTGAAGAGTACCTTCCAGTGTCATGACCACTAGTCAGTAGGGGTGAAGGCTACATAGTTAGGCACCAGATTGACTTCTCCATATTCAATGAGGTGGTAAATGTTCCCTTCAGAAATGGAGTTGTGTAGAGCAACCTTGATAATAGTCTATAATGTTTGAGGATGTCCATAGCACACCCTTAACCAACGACTCAACTAGATGTAACCCATTCCTGGCACTGGAGGTTTCCCTTGGTGTCAAAAGATTTCTAATTGGGCCATTATCTCCTGATTATTTAATGACTCCATTTTGCCTTCTTTCATATATGTATGTATTTTAGGAATCATCTATAGTAGTAGATTTCTATCTCAACCCTCAGACGGCCTTTGATATAAGTTGTATTTCCCTATATTCCTCCCCTTACCCATCTCTTCTATTCCCCTCACCATTTACTCCTCCTACTACAGTCTACTCATAATTGTATGTTCTATTTCCCCCTTTTGGAGAGATCCTCCTTTCCCCCTAAGCCCTGACTTGATATCCAACTTCTGTAGTTATATAGATTGTACCACACATATTGAAAAAAGGCTACCTGGTCTTAGGTTGTTAATCACCCAAGTGGCATTGCATATGGGTTTTATCTTGTAGAGTCGGCCTTAAGTCAAAGCAAAAATTGGTTAGTTACTCCCATAAGCTTTGTGCCACCACTGTACTAGCATAACTTGCAGAAAAGACACTATTATAAATCAATGCAACAGAATTTGGTGCTCATATCTCTTCTTTGGTAGCATGCATCGTGCCTTCCTGTACCAAAGATCCTGGAATGAAGGGGTGAAAACTCTATGCAGGCACAAGATTGACTTTTTTCTATTCAATGGGTTATGTAGGTGTTGTTTTTACCAATGGGGCCCTGCTATCAGTTTGTGGGTAGCAACCCAAAGCCTTGACAACAGCCTATGTTATTTGCGATTTATACTAGAACCCCTTTGGCCAACCACTCAATTAATGTAACCCAATCCTGGTACTGGAAGCTTCATGTGGTGATGAGAGATGTCCATTTGGAGCTGACTCTCCATTATTTTGAGATTTTGTTTAGATTTCCTTCATATATATATATATATATATATATATATATATATATATATATTAGGAAAGTTCTACTATATTAGGTTTCCATAGTACCCTTCAAATGCTCCTTAATTTTATGTCTCTCCTTGTATCCTTTCCCTCATCTCCATCTTCCCTTCCCCCTACCACTTGATCCTCCCATTCCAGCATCTCTTTTCTTCCATATCCATCTATTCCATTTTCCTTTCCCTTTGCTAATATGATTATTAACTTAATTATTATGTTTCCCTAACATCTACAAATATCTGTTTCATGAAAGATCCATGGCTAATTGAGAAGGACTTGACTGTGGGCTCTAAACTTTGTGTGTAAGTGGTGTAATCCAACACAACCAGTGGTTTCCTTGCAAAATATGTGATGGGAAGAGTTGGTGGAACAAAGTCTTCAGCTTGGCAAATAGTAAGTCTTCACCACAGTTGTAAATTTATAGGGCTAGTTAATGCGTTGTTTCCTCATATCTTCCCCTTCCTCTTGTCTTTCTCTTTTTTTTTGTTGTTATTTTTTTATTTTTTTTTATTTTATTTTTTTTATTTTTTAAATCTTTTATTTTTTTTATTAATTACACTTTATTCATTTTGTATCCCCCCATGAGCCCCTCCCTCCTCCCCTGCCGATCCCACCCTCCCTCCCCTTTCTGCATGCATGCCACTCCCCAAGCAGAGCAACAGAACAAAATAATTTGAACACAGGGAACTTCCCAGAGACTCATATTTTTTTTATTTTTATTTTTATTTTTAGTTACAATTTGTTAACTCTGTGTCCCAGCTGTATCCCGCTCCCTCATTCCCTCCCCCTCCCCAACTCCCTCCCTGGTCTCCTCCCTGCCCCTTTCCAAGTCCACTGATAGGGGAGGACCTCCTCCCCTTTCATTTGACCCTGTTTTATCAGGTATCTTCAAGGCTGGCTGCAAAGTCCTCCTCTGTGGCCTAACAGGACTGCTCCTCCCCTGGGTGGGGGGGGGAGGACAAAGAGCCTGCCCTTGAGATCCTGTTAGAAATAGTCCTTGTTCCCCTTGCTTTGGAAAACTACTTGGTTACTGAGCTACCACGGGCCACATCCCAGCAGAAGTTCTATGTTATATCTATAGATGGTCCTTGGTTGAGTGTCAGTCTCAGAAAAGGCCCTGTGCCCGGATATATCTGGTACTTGTAGAGCTCCTATCCTTTCCATATCATACTAACTCCCCTTCTTTCATATGATTCCCTGCACTCTGCCATGGTTTGGTTATGAGTCTTAGTGTCTGCTTTCTATTTATGATTTTTTGCTTATTTTCTCTTGTTACATTTCCTTCATCTTGATGCTGTTCTACTTAAATCTCATGCTATTCATTTCCGATAGATGTGGTTTAAGAGAGGTACAAAAGGACAGATGGCTAACTGCAGTGTCTATTATCACACCAAAGCACACCCTGAACTCCAGGCTCACTCAGTACCTGTGGCTCTTCTCAGCTCTTCTCACTCTGCTCTCTACCTTAAATTTCTCTAACTCATGGGCTTTCTTCCACCCAGCTTCTGATTTCTATAAAATTCTGCCATTTTGCCATATGCTCTCTTTGACCCATCTCATGGTCTCTTTTGCCCACAGTCACTTTTCTTCCCTCCTTCTCCCCCCCCCTCTACTTTTATACCCCAGTTCAGTATGCTGGTCATGTTTCATCTACTACTTTCTCTCCCTGCTCTGGACTTTTCCAGATGCCTCTGGCTGTAATCTCCTGCATATCTAGAACTGTGAATGTAAATCATATTCTTTTTTCCTCCATAGTGCATGGTCCACCCTCTGCAGCATGAGTATCTTCTGATGATCCTGTGTGTACTGGCTCAGGTAATTTGCATACCCTCAAGGGACTCATTAGCTGCCTGTTGGTTTTCCTGTTTACTCCTGCTCAGGCTAAGACTGCATTATTGCATAATTCTGGGGGAGGGCACAGTTTTTATCATATTTTGACTGTAAATAATGTCATTGATTGTCTTGCAGCAATGCTACTGTTTGCAATACTTTTATTCATGTGATCTGTGTTATTGTACAGAGCAACACTTCACAATATTCAGCACAAACACAAACCCATATCCCCTCTTTAAGCTTGGACGTTTTAGGGTTGAGTCTTGAAAAACAAAACTTCAGAAAGAGAATCAAAATCAATGTGTCTTAACAATAGAGGGAGAAATTTACCGAGAACCCTGTAAACAATTGGAAAACTGCCAGTGAAAAGCATGTGTGGAAGGGATACAAACTAGGAGGAAGCAAAGAAAAAAAAGTATAACTAGTTCCTACAATTGCAGCACCTAAGTGAAATAAAAAAATAAAAAAGCAACACATGTGAGTAGGTTAGTTGTAGGCTCTGTAGGAATTGTGTCTGGGATCAAGGACTATTCTACATGAAGTTCATATCTTAAGATTTAACAAACTTTACCTTTATCAACATTTTATCTTCAAATAACACAGGGTAGGTAATGCCCTAATTTTCCTCCCTACACAAAATTCTCATTAAGATGCAACTTCAGCCAGTGGAGAATATAACTGTAAGCAACTCCCAGATGGATAGATAGTTTAATTATCTCAATGTCAACAATGCCTTGCCCTGGAAGCACTTCAAAATTAAATATGGAACAGTTATGAGACTTTAACACGATTCAAAATACCTGCAGGCTTTATCTAAACACACCCCTGGGCTTTGTCTCTGAGTTTCTAATCCAGTGAGTCTAGAGTGGCACCCAAGAGCCTGTATTTCTAACAGTTTCCCAGGTGATGTTGAGGTTTCTCATTTTGAGACAGTTTTGGATTCAAAAACAGAATTAAAAACAGCATACAATAGTATTAATTTGTATTAAATTTAGGAACATTTTGTATTTATTTGCTTTGTAGAGACAATGAGATATTAAAGCAAGTAAAAAAATTTCTCATACTTCTTTAGGTATCCAATTGTCTTATGGATGCAGTCTGAGAGTTTTAAGGAGAGAAGACACTGAGTAGTACTTCTACTAGTAGCACTTCTTCTGTTCATGTGTAGAAATTGTATTAAAATAATTTAGAGACTTGGAAATTGTTATACTGAATCACTAAGATATGCCTAAGTTCAATTCATTACAATTAGAAGGTATGCTTCTATACTTGGGAAGGTTTGCTTGCTAGGCAAACTACTTAAATAGAAAACTGAATACAATAAATCTATACATTCAGCACAATCAATGTGGAATGCTTAAGATAATTTAATTAAAAACTTTGTAAAAGTCTGCCTTAGAAGTGTTGTTGCCAACATTTATCAAGCTGAAAAACATATAGATAAAATAATAAATTTTAATTGAGATTTTTGAAGTTAAAAGGAGAATTGGGGTTTAAGGATTTAATTTCCTATATCAGTAAAACAACTGAATATATATATATATACAGAGAATCTGACCCCAGGTAATTTCTTTTGCAGACAAAAGCCTCTCCTCATTTGAGGTATCAAGTTTGCACTGAAATTCTCTGTGGTTAGAAAAGAACATGCAAACACACACACACACACACACACACACAGAAACACACACACACTTTCTATTATACAGTCTTGTAGCAATATTGACCAAAGTCAGTAATGTTCACTTTACATGAAATAGAGAAGAACAATTCCATCCCAGTCTTTAAATTATACCTCCAACTCTTCACATTACTTAAATTCCTATTCATTTGGAGAAAATACATTTTTCCTTGTCAGCTGCATACAATGAGCAGTCACCCACACAGCAAATATATGTTTTATTTAGAGACAAACTCATTGGGAAAGGGTCAGACTTCTGGTCCCTTTTTATTTGCAGAGTAAATGACAATCTACTGGAAACTGAATGGTGTTTGAGAGAATGGATGTGCAAATCTCTGCCTACCAGAAGCATACATACACAAAGTCAACCAAACTGATACAGAAAATCTGACATGCGGAAATAGCAGAGGTGTATCCCAAGAAGCCCACCCAATGCCTGAAATGAGCACCACACACATTAAGGTGACATTAGAAAACTGGTCCCTTCATTTTTTCCATGAGAAAATTTTTGTCTTTAAAAACATAGACTAGAAATGTTTAATGTTAGTATTTAATCAGTTTTATTTCCTGGATTTATTTTCAAGCATGCACACTTTCATGAATTTGTTAACAAAAAAGTTATCTTTTCATAGTTATTAATCAAAGGCCCAAGTATTGAATTTATTGATCCTGTGATATTATTAATCACATAATTGCAGAGTATTTGATTTCCAGATTTATTCTTATAGAGAATACTTGGATGGATAGTTCACTATGTTACAAATAATAGTAGTGAGTTGTTAAATACTTTTAGAAGCTTGTTTCTCCTCAAATGGTCAGAGTCTGCTTCGTGCAAACCATCATGAGTAAATAGAATTGGGAGGTATTCTTCAAGGAGCAAGAAGCACAACTTGCTTAACAAATAAGAATATTGACAGTTACATGACAAGAAGTGGAGGTTGGGCAGCGATGGGGTCAGCTGCCTGGTTATTTTGCTATTAAAACCCCTGACTCATTTGCTTTTGCAACTTTCACAAGCACATGTTGGCTTCATCCTAAGGCCAATTAGCCTTTCTTTCAATAAGGTAAAAAAAAAAAAAAAAAAAAAAAAAGGCTCTTGCAAAAACGTTGAAATAAATAACGTTTCCATTAGTCAGCTGCAACCAACGGAAGTTACCAGCCCACTGTGAATGGATAAACGCCACTAGAGCTTGGCCGTGTACCGGTGAGCCGGAACCAGTGTTCACGGCAAGTTCCATAATGATACCGTATGTCTGCAGTAAGTTTTCGGTAAAGACGGATTTCTAAAAACCCCACTCAGACCCAGGGAATCAGAATTTCTATTGAGACCGGAAGAATCTCTATATTTCACTCATTAATCAGGGAAGTATCTTAATCAGTGGAATCTCACAGATGGAATAGAACCCAAAGCAGAGCTGAGATAAATTCAATTCCTCCGAGTTATTTAGAAGAAGCCCAGTCTTCAATAAATTGGAGTTCATCTGTAAATGGGCTCAAATGAGATACTAAGCATGGTGGCAGCTATGGCAGCAAGGTTTACATCTAGTCCTTCACTGTAAGCTCCTTCTCATCCCTGACTCTCCTGCATCTCTGCCATTGTGGTCATTCCTTCCCTCCCCCAAGAGATGCACGCATCTCTCATATATAATTCTGACAGTAGCAGAATTGGAACAGAAAGATCATAACCGAGACAAAAATATTCTCTCTGTCTTTCCTTCACACTGTGAAAGTATCTTTCCCTGGCCTTTTTGGAGGCCAGGTCATCTAGAGAAATAAAACTCTGCAACTGATAATTCATATCTATTAATAGCAGTTACTCCCAAAATCTGTCATAGAACCTCATGGTACACTGTCATTAATAAAATACATTACTATCAGCATGTGGACACACACACACACTTCCAATGCTAAATGCACATATTTGAATACACATAAAAATGTCTCAGGGAAAATGAAGGCTCCACACCCACAACTAGCAAGATGTAACATCTTTAAATTCTCTGATGCCAGGAAATGTAAGGAAATTTGATCCCACAGAAATTACTGACGACATTGCCATTAGTTGGATCTCTGTATATAATGAACTGTAAACTTATAGAAGAAACTTTTCAAATGTGGGTCATGGAGCTGAAGTAGTTCACATGCCGACTGCCTACCTGCTCTTCTGCTATCCTTGTCACAGTTTGCCCCCATTTCACATCATTACTGCTCATCACACTTGCCGTCAACATATGCTATAGTCAAAAACAAATCCCTTTGCATTATTAAAGCAAGAGTCCTCCATTATCTGGCTGCCTGAATGTTCAGTCACTTAAACAGAGCCCTGGAAAAGGTCAACAAGAAAGAACCAATCGAGGTTTCCTAATAAACCAAAGTCCTCTCCACAAGCCAAGAAATGACCCATCTTCCCATAAGAAATAACATTTGTCTTTCTCCTTCTGGGATATTTCACTCAGGATGATCTTTTCTAGATCCCACCATTTGCCTGCAAATATCATGATTTCCTCCTTTTTGATTGCTGAGTTTGCAGCCAGTCCTGAAGATACCTGATAAAACAGGATCAGATGAATGGGAAGGAGGTCCCCCCTATCAGTGGACTTGGCAAGGGGCACGGTGGAGATGAGGGAGGAAGGGAGGGACTGGGAGGGAATGAGGGATCGGGACACGGTTGGGATACAGAGTTAATAAAATGTAACTGATAAGAAAAAACTAAAATTAAAAAAAAAAAAAAAAGAAATAACATTTGACCCAGAAGAGCTGTGTTTAATATCTTCAAACAGGAGCCTCCCTTCCTTATTCTTCTTAATGGTGTTCTTGTACAATTTATGGAATGGTCACTCAGTACAAATGAATTCTCTCTTAGGCCTCAGACTGTTCATATGGAAATATTTTCTTAGTGTATTGATCATTTTGTACACATTATCCTGAGCAGAAAACACATTGCAACTTGTGTTTATAGGCTTAACAGCAAATTAGTGTGTAAAGAGGAAGGCTGCCTAATGAATCATGTGCTTTCCCACAATCCTTAACCAGGAATGAATTCTTTGCAAGTGAAAGTGTATATCAGTTTCCTTCCCCATACCAAATTATTTACTTCCTTTCCCAATTAAAGGTAACTGCATAATGGAGTTTGTACTTTACATTTTCCTGCAATGAAAACTGCACTTGGGAAAGTTAATTTTGTATCACAAACTTTCCCCATCTATAATAGCATGGAGCACAAAACAGGTGCTACACCACGTACAATGAAGCCAATCCTCTCGGCCTGCTCTTCATTTCCACTGCCATTCCTGAGTACAGTAATAATCTACTGTGAAGGTTCCTGGGTAAGAGGCAGTGGCCCAAACTTAGCCTTTAGTATGAGTTTGTAAATGAAGTCGCAATGAAGCAGTCATGCCCGTTTGTTTACGTACCTCTGCGCTCACTTTTGTACAAGTCACGTGACAAATGAATAATCATAACAGACTGTTTGGACTAGAGCACAAAAAATGCTCCTAAAATATTCACCATCTGGTCATTTATAGAATATGTTTACTGATTCCTGGCCAGGTACAGGAATAATAAATAATAAATAATCTTCACTTGTCCAGGGTCAACAACACGTTTTTTTCCTAGTCACTCCCACACTGTCCCTACCACAGGGACCCCAGAGAAATCAATCTAAACCACAAATATATTCTTGCATATACTCTGACTTCTTAAGTTGTCATTAGCTGATCTTTCTTTGAAGTGTATATATATTTTCTCAGTATTCATGAAAAAAAAAAAAAGAAAACACAATGAAACATTAAGTGTCTGCGTCCAGACTCTTACTAACACACGTTTCCAGCCACAATGTAGTTATACATTTTGTCTCTGTGAAGAATCTTGAGCTGGTACTGCTGAAACAAAGAAAAATAATTTACAACTTAAAAGGAAAACCTCTGCAAGAGGATTTGGAAAATAAAATAACAGTGGGGAAGAGATCCGCATGAGGGATGTCTGGATATCCCTGGAGGTCTATGTACAGAGGTCTTAAGCCTTTGGGTCAAAAAACCAGAAATGTATTAAATCCCCAGTAATATAACTGCAAGGACATTATTTGTATTATATATGAGATTCTGTGTCTCCCCATATTCTCTCGACTTTGTAGGTGCTACCTTGCTACTACATCTTTACATGGCAGAGGTGTTGGGCAGGCATCCTCAGGGCTCTTATGAGAAGACCAATCCCATTCAGAAGGGCTCAGCTGTCATACCCTAACTACCTTCTCAAAGTCCTGATCTCTTAATAGTACTGCATTAGAGATCCTATTTCAAGAATTAATTGGTGGGATGGACAGAGATATTCAGACCAAAAACACTTCATGAGGCCTCTTTGAAGAGTTCAAGGTTAGTTAAGCGAGGGCATAATGGGTAGGTTTTGACACACAGGTAACTTTCAGAGGCTCCAGAGGTCCTGTGTACCTTCTTAGTGTACCCAGGAAAACCCTGAAACAAACCTGTGGCTCCATCATCTTGTCCAAAGAAACCAGCCAACCCAGTTTTGTATGCAAGCTTATAG
The DNA here is from genome assembly GCF_907164565.1 of Psammomys obesus. Taxonomy (NCBI): domain Eukaryota; kingdom Metazoa; phylum Chordata; class Mammalia; order Rodentia; family Muridae; genus Psammomys; species Psammomys obesus. The sequence goes on from NW_026585895.1 coordinate 29,252,661, forward strand.
GAAGACATTAGCAAATAAGCAATTCAATTCGTGTAGAGAGGAAGCTGACCAGGATCCCTTAGAGCATATGACAAACTGTGAAACTGTTACTAAGAATTTAAGTTTGCTGAGGATCTAATTTGTTCTCCTATGGTGCAATTTCTTCATCGTGGTTCCGCAGGAGGTAATTTTACTCTACAAACAGTCCCCAAGGGCTACAAATACTCTACAAATAGTCCCCAATCAATAAACTCCAGAATATTAAAACAGAAGAAAATTATAATATGCCTGTCTCTCATCCTTGGTTTCTGGGGTTCAGATGTATCAAGGAAGATAACTTGACTGGGAGCTTTCAGGACAGAAGTCTCGCCTGGCTTTGCAGCAGCCTTTTCCAGCCACCAAAACCCATAGATTTTTTTTTTCTTTCAAGTGTGGAATAAGAAAATTGAACTAAAAAATTCACAGGTCCTCTCAAATTTTAACATCTAATTAATCTGTTTGGGCTGTTAATTCAAGCTAATCCCTACTCAGTAGACCAAAGGAAGATCTAGTAAGATATTATGTTTTTTTTTTTTTTTTTTTTTTTTTTTTATGCCTAAGAATGTTTCATGTAGCCAGGCACAGTAGCACAAGCCTGTAATCCCAGCACTCAGGGAGGCAGAGGAAGGTGGATCTCGGTGAGTTGGAGGCCAGCCTGGTCAATAAAGCGAGCCCAGGACTGCCAAGGCTGCACAGAGAAACCCCTGTCTCAACACACACACACACACACACACACACACACACACACACACACACACACACACAGAATATGCCCTATGGCTGAAATCCTGACACCTACTACGTGTGTTTAGCCTAGCCGGCGATACCACCCTGGGAGGTTGTTATCCCACTGCTTCACAAAGGAGGATGCTAAGTGCCAAGACACATTGGATTAGGAATGTCTAGGTCTAAGATAGTTTCTCTTTATTCCCATCCTGCCATGTACCCGTTCATAAACACGCTCCTATAAGCCACTAGACCTTTGAAGCGCCAGTGTGAAAACACTGGTGCCATTGATTTAAATTAATAAATGAGTTTGAGAGTTCAGTGCCAAGCCAGCCATGAGGTCCTATTACAGACTCCTAACTGCACAGATGTGGAAAATGACAAGGGTCATTTAGCTAGGAAGAGACAAGGCAAGGATAGAAATATACCCTTTGCTCCCCACTTTCCCTTTTCTTCTTTTTCTTTCCTCCCTTCTTCCTTTCCTTCTCTCCTTTATTCCATTCCATGGTTTACAAGGTAAGTATAGTTCCTTTTCTGGAAGAAAGAAGCATATAAACTATAAATACTCATTGGCTCCCATGGGTTACCTTCTGACTCTGGAGTGCTAGCCAACAGGTCTATGTTCATCTCTGCACTAACTGAAGAACACTCAAAATCAGAAGAATATGGAGCTTTGCTATGGGAGTTTTTAGTCACATCATTTCATTTTGTACAAAGATCATCTCTTTATACTTGTGGATTAAGGGAATTGAAATGTAAAGCTTTCAAGGTATAAAAGCTGCTTTCAACAACTGTTTAAAAGCTGTACTAAGAGACTTTTTATTAATATGAGCAAAAAAAAAAAAAACCCGTATTTTCTGTATCTTGAAGAGCTAGGAACATCTAAAAAGCAGCAAATAAATTCAAAGCTTCTTGCTCATGATGCATAAATTCTCTAACAATTTTGATGCCTTATTTCTTCCAAAAGAGAAAGAAAATACATTACTACCTTAAGTGATGAAAATGAAACTCCTTCATAACCAAGTTATTCAAAGTGAAATAAAAACAAATCAAATGACACAAGTGCAGTAATTGGAATCTGCACAGCTACACCATGTGTGGGCATGGAGATGGGTTTTACATTTAAATACTCATTGGCAGAAAAACCAAGAGGCCCCATGTATAAACTAGAGTTTCCTTCTTTTTCTCAGTAGTATGCTTATTTATTCACTTTACATCCTGATCCCAGCCCCCTCCCACCTCTCCTTCCTGCCCAAACCCACTCCTTCCCTCTCTCCTCCCTATCTCTGAAAAACAGGGACCCCTGCACACAGCCACCAGCCCATGTACATAGAGTCGCATCAAGATTAAGGGCACCCTCTTCCACTGAGGCCAAACAAGGCAGCAACACCAGGGGAAAGTGATCCAAAAGGAGGCAACGGCAACCTTGCTAGGGAATATGGAGCTGCCAATCAGCTACATATGTGTAGGGGCCAAGTCAAGTCCATGCATGGCTCTTTGGTTGGTGTTTCAGTCTCCGTGAACCCCAGTGGGCTTAGGTTAGTTGACTCTCGGCCTTTATATGGACTTCTTGTCTCCTCTAGGCCTCTATGTCCTTCTCCCAAATCTTCCACAAGATTCCCTAAGTTCTACCTAACGTTCAGATGCGGGTATCAGCATCAAAAACATCAAAAACTGAATTCAACGTACTCATTTTGCTTTCTTATTGTTTCTAAAACAACAATCTCATACCTAGATCCATTTGAGGAATTGACTTTCATTTTCTTCTCTTTCAAATATGTATTTATACATCCTGGCCTCTAGAATGAGCATCGAAGCTAAATTGTCAGAAGGTAATAATCAGTACTATCATTTTTCCATTTTTAAACTCTTAATCTATGACTCTAGATTATTGAACAGTAAATTGAGAAAGAATTTATACACAACAGTTAGTGAATTCAGTCACAATATATAGTATATTGTGACAAATAAAGCATGAATTGATATAAAACAAAAGTTCTCAAAGCTTTGAGAAGGTGACATCATTTTTTTTTTTCAGAGTGTAGTCAGTCTGCAGTTGTTTGAAGGCCTGGATCTAAATAGATTCCCCTGGAGGCCTTCCTACTAACTCTCCTGTGGATAAATCACTATGTGCAATTACAGATGAAATCATATTAAGTAGATGTGGAGCAGGCTGTGTAACATACTGACCCAAGCTGCCTGCCTTGTTAGCCGTGATTTAATTTATGTTTCCCAGAAGAAGGTGGAGTGTTCAGGCCTCAAGTCTTACTTGCTCAACACAGATCCCAGCCCTAACACAAAGGACCTTTTTCTATTCACCCACATCTTGTTCTTCAGTTCATGAAGCCCAGAGAAACAGTTTAGCGCTCTCTAAACAACTTGGTGTTGGTCTTATTTCCCCATTGTGGTCTTTGCCTCAGTGTTTTAAAACTTATTTTGTCTAGCTGGGATTCTGACAACTTGCTCAAGGTTATATTTTTCTAGACTTCACACCGTTCAGCCAGCACCAGACCATCCTATTGCTATCTTGCTATTACTATATGTTTTAAGGAAGGTTACAGTAGTGAAGTAAAAGCTAAATACTCTTCAAATTTTATTCTCTAAAATGGCCACAGTTCTAGATAGCTCTGTGAATCCTTTATTGCCAAATCTCTCTAACACTACAGGGACAAAACGCTTTTCCTTCAGAAGCCTGTGAACAAACACTCCAATAATGAACAGTAACATGGAAAATAAATCAAAGTGAGCATACAGACGAGCTATTCAGAAAGAGGAGAAGAGAGAAGAGAAAGGGAAATAGTGGGTGAATATTATCAAAAAACATTATATACCTGAAGGACAAGTTTCAATGGGAGCCATTACTCTACAATTAACATGTGGTAGTGAAAAAGAAGAAAAGGAAAGTGAGTCATGTAGGAAATGGAACAACACAGAGCACCAGAACAGATTAGCCCTCTGCTTAATTTAATTATATCCTAATAAAACATTGGTACCTTACAAATGAAGGAAAACGGCATTTGCTCTTTATATTTTCTTTCAAAGTCAGTTTTTTTCAAAGGTCTTTGGATGTGAACTCCAAACTTCTTTCCCAAATATAGATATTAATTTTCCTACCACCTCACGTCCAGGGACGTGATGCTACTTCGCACAGCACACCAAAATACATTGCCTCTTTACAAATGAGTATGAATAATTTTCCATCTTAAGGCTTGTAGTCCGTTGAACTTTTTACCTCTCACCGTGAGATTATAATAGGTCTGGACACAGCATTTTGTTAACATGCTACTGGTACCATAACCCTTCCCCACATGTAAAATTTAAAGACACCGTAGAACAACCAATTAAGGAACACATTTAATTCCAGATTATACACATCATCATGATAACTTAGATAAATTAAAATAGACTAGAAAAACACGCTAAATACACATCTGCACTCTCTTGTCCTGCTCAGCCCTAGTCACAACAGACAATAAATGAAAAACCCAAGTTTTCATCAACTGCTGAACAGATAACTTATGGTACATATAAACCATAGAATACTAGTGCTAGGTTAGAATACCAGGGAAGACTATTGGACAGAAGTTTAAGCCAATAGAAAGAGTCTTAGCTAGCCAGTGACTATACTGGATGTTCAGAATCCTACTGTAGGCCATACCCTTTCTCAGTTTGAGCTCTTAACAAAAGCCACAGCCTTGCTTGGCATACTTTACTTAACAAGAACAATCAGCCGAAGTGGAACTACAGAAGCCAAATAGGAAGGTTAGTACATTTAGGGACTTTCCCAGAAATATGGACTTGGAGGGATTGGGTATTTGTTCCTGTTATGGCAGATGTCACTGCCTGCATGCTGGGTTTCATGGCCTGAATGGTACTCCCACCATGACATCAGTTGTGCTAAGTCCTGGGGACCTGTCTAGCCCACCGTTAGAGAACAAAAGCTTGTCTTTGGTGACAACGTGAGTGAAGCTTGAGATTACGTTCAGTAAAATAAGCCAAACAAAGAAAATGAAGTTTGACATAATCTCATTCATATTTAGAATCTAAAATTGTGACGTTATAGAAGTTGAGAGTTGACTGATTGGTTACAGATGCTGGCAGAATGGTGGAGAGGGAGGGATAAGAAGGGCTGGTCAATAGGAACTGAGTTAAAGTTAGATAAAGTAAGGAGTACTGGTGTTTTATCACAGAACAGGGCGACTATAAAAAAATCATGATGTGCTGAACATTTAAAATATGCTAGAAAACTTATTTCTTAGGTTTACAGCACAAGGACATTGTAAATTCTTGAGGAGGTTGTAACGATTAAACTCATTTAAACACTATACAATGTATAGACAAAGCAAAGTAGGACATGGTATTCGATATTATAAACAATTTTTTATATTTAATGTATCTAATCAATTAAACATAAGTTGCAGTTAAATAAAAAATGACTAAGTACCTTTAATAAGTCAAAGTAAAAGCCAGTGACAGACCTGGAAATAGACCACAGTCTTTTGGCTTTGACCTCAGCACAAGCTGCATGTCTACAAATGTACTATTTAGACGACTTTTAGGGACTGACTTTACGTAGGCGTAGGAGGCTCCCAGTATAAGCAACAATCACTTATAGAGAGTTACGGTTTTCTTAAGTTTTAAACTTTCAACAATCAATAAAATAGAAATTTTAATTTAAGCAATTAATTAAAATAAGCACTACACTGAATACAGACATCCAAAGCAGAAGTGTTTGCATAATTCTGCACATATTCTCATCTTTTAGGGTGTGTGTGTGTGTGTGTGTGTGTGTGTGTGTGTGTGTGTGTGTGTGTGTGAAGAGAGAGGGGGGAATCATTATAGAATGCATTACACATTTATGTAATCCCAGCACCCAGGGCTTCTGAACTGTCAGCCCCATTATACACGGTCAGGAAGCACTGGTTGTTGTGCTTCCTGGTGTGATGGTTGCTAAGCACTGAGGAGATACTGTAACTTCCTTCAATCTTATTATAATGTCTCTGCCTACTTTTCACAAACATGTTTATTAGTGCATTTTAATTGCATAAAATATTGAATTTCACTATGGCATCTCCCTATATGCATAAAGTACTTTGGTAATATTTGTCACCTCCATTGTCCTTTCTCATCCCCCTACTCCATTTCCCCCAGACAGCCTCTGATTTACTTGCATGCATACCCTAGACTCTATATATGAGTGAAAACAGGCCTTTGTGACACTGGGTTACATTGATTACCATGGTGTATCTGTTTTCCTGGAAACAATGTATTTTTGCTCCTCTTTATCTGCCCAGTTATTTTTGCAAGTTGAAGCTATTTAATTCAAATTGTCATTACAAGGTATCTGGGTTACAAGGTTGCCACTGGGCAAACCTAGATATTGGAGCCAATTCCTTCTAAACTACTAACACAGTCAGGCTCCAGGAAAAGAAACAGAATCCTCTTCTGAAGCTCTAATTGTTTCTCTGTGTTAATGAAAAGCAATTCACTGGTTCAGTATTTAATTCTGTATTCAACAGGGTATTTATTAAGTTATGATAATGCTTAAATAAAATATTATGATTTTTATTTATACCTTCCTTACATATTGTTCATTTTGAGTAGATATTTATGTGTCCTTATTCCATTGTTTTCTACTGTAAATTTAGTCACATTTCTTCCCTGCCATCCATCAGGTGGCTTTATCTTTTATGCCACTGATGTAATCCCACCTACATGTATATGAATGTGAGCTTCATGTAGCATGACTCCAGGCAAGGGGCCACACTTCCAGTTCGTAATTACATTCAAAGAAATCTGATTTCCATAGACATGACATCCATAACCAAATACAATATCTCTGCCACCCCCCCCTTTTCTGCTTTTCTTCCCAGTTAGTGACATCATTTAATTTTAGTGAGAAAATTTACTGATTATTAATAAATAATCAGTAGCATTTCTGCTGTTCCTTTCCATATAAGCATATGCAAGAATACCAAGTCTTATATTCCCTGGCATGCTCATGTGACCCACTGAGATCAACTACTTTTTTTGCTTCAAGCCACTGAAATTTGTGGATCGTTTGTAACGAAATATAGCTGAACTGACTTGGACCATGATAGAATTTCTCAGGTATGAAACTGAGTGGGTATGATACAAAAACACACAAAAGAAAAAAAATACACTCTACGCTTTCAGTTTGGGTTTTATGTCCTAAAAAATTAAGGCAGAGCTAGGCCTTCCTGGGCTGCAGCAGTAGCCCTGCAAACACCGGAGCCTGAGCCTCTGCCTCCTCCCTTCTAAACACAGGCATTTTCCACAGGTTGAAGCGCTCCAGAGCTAGGAGTTCTATGGCCAAAGAAGGAAACAATAATTCAAATGATTTAAAAGATATAAAAAATACTCTTATAGAAAATAAAATTTTAACGGTTGCTTTGAAAAAAAAAAAAAAAAAAGAACAACAGTGACCAGCATTCTTCCCAGCTCTAGGAAAACACAAAAGACGAATAGACGTGAACATACAAGTGAGTATCGTAACCAAACACACAGCAGAAAGTCTTGAATAAGGACTTTGAGGAATTTAAACTCCATTGTATGGTTCCTAGGGAATCTGACAATGAAGGAATAAAAAGGAACATGTGGACTGGTAACATTTATGGATACGTAGAGCATTAAGCCTTGAGAAGCCCCACTTATCAACAGTAGACTTGAGGGAAAGCAGCTACCATTCAATTACAATTGCGCAATGTGAATAAATATTAGTGTATTGTAATTACAACAAAGGCTTCATATTTAAAAAGACTCTGAGAGAGGTGTGTATATAATGATTCTAAAGTCAATCGTAACTGCAGCTCAGAACGCTGTTATTTTTCAGTATTTATTCTCCTTTTCTAGACTGTGTGACACACTGACACAGATGAAAGACTATACTTTTGAAGATCTGCTTTTAATTTTCAGTTGTATTTGTGTGCGCGTATATGCATGTGCTGGGCCAACAGAGACCAGAAGGAGATGTTCGGATTTCCTCAGAGTTGGAATGACAAGGAGCGGTGGGCCACTTGACGTGGGTTCTGAGGTCTTCTGTTAGATCCATGTTTCTACCTGCTGAGTCAGCTCTATGGCCCTTTCTCTATTAGAAGATTATATTGCCAGTTCTATCTTATATTCAGATACATATGTATTTATTCCATAAGTTCCATAAATGACATTTTTTATTTTTACATATTAAAAGTTTGATATGCATATTAGATATTTGTCTGATGAATGGATATATGTAATTCTGCACCTCACACATAGCAATGTACCCATACACTAAATATTAAATATTAATAAAAGTAGCATCTTCTTTAGTTCTCTACAGCTTTAACAACAGTTAAGAAGACAGCATTGGCTCTAAATCAAAATCCCAACTTTTTTCTCCTAGACTTGTCATAATTTATTTTAAATAACCTTACTATCCTAATTAAGAGTCCTAATCACACTAAATGAAACAATGTTGTCACTTTAATTGCTTTATTTTGAATACAAAGAAGTCTTAATTAGTTAGATTAGTACTTAATAAAATAAATTTTCCCAAGGGAGCTCGTAAATATTGACTTTTAATTGTCTGATCTCTATGTAAATCAAACAGTAGGTTTTCCTTAGAAAGTCTGGGCTCAGGTAGCTGTTTTCCTCCCTGCTCTTTAAAAAAACATGCACAACGATACTGGTGGTAAGAAACAGAAACACGATCTGTGTCGGGTTTTCTCGTTTATTATCAGTCAGATGGAAGGCAAATGTCTACACATATGGTTTTCTACAAGCAGCTTTTGGCCGGGTTTAGAATCAAGTCTATGAAACTGAGAGGTCTCTGAAGACGAACTTTGCTTATTTAATATGAAGCAGCACAGTATTCACTGCAGAGTCACATGGGAGGATAGAAGAAGCCTAACGATATCTCCTTTCTTTGGACGAGCCGGGGACTCTCCACCAACTTCCTGTTGCCAACTTTCCTAGTGTGGAATTATTTGGTCACATCCCTCTCCATAAGATGAGGACCAAAAAGCAAAAAATAAACAAACAAAACCCATAAAGATGGCGTAGAAGCCGAATTGATCAGTCTATAGTCTGCCAGCACTTGAAACACACATACCAGCAAGTTACTTTATTAGTGTTTGATCCACTTTGAGTTGGTTTCAAAACTAAAGCTCTACACAATCAATGGCTTGGGATCAAAGAGGCCTGCCTTGTTTCTGTGATTGAATCTATATACACACACACACATATGCATACCTACATACATACACACACACTACATACTTGAAAGTGGAAACCGGATGCTTTTAAAACATAAACTAAGCCAGAGGATGTAGTTCAGTTTGTAGAGTGCTTTCCTGCCATGACTGAGGCTGAGTTCACCGTTAGTTCAGCCACAACTGTAATCTTAATTGTAGTGTAACGAAGGCAGAAAGATTAGAATTTCAAAGTTCAATGACATCCTCTGCCACATTTGGAGCCGGGAAACAGCATGGATATACAAACCTGCCTTGTTTTGTTTTGTTCTACAGCTAACTGAAAACTCTACATGTAAATCCACTAACAGGGGAAAATATTCCAATCTTGACCAATGAGAACAAATTTAAGATTAAAGGTCAAAGTTGAGGCTTACTGTGTTCAGACTCGAAAAGAACGGCAGTGATGAGGAAGAGAACAGGCTGTGTGTAAACTGTGTAGGGTACCACAGCCTTGGCCAGTCAGCTACTATTGATCGAGTTTTCTGATTGAAAAGAACCCGAATACATTATGTCTGCTAAATACTCACTTCATAGCTACTGATTCCATCTTGATGGCATAAGCTGTGTTCTTCCAAAAAGTATGAGCTGATTTCTGAGAAGTACTTTGGTACAGCCAGAGATTCTTAGAAAATGATTTAACTCTGTTATTAATCCTATGAAGGCATGGGTTCTTTACAAGATGTTACGATTAAGAATGCAAATACGACGGCACAAACTGGAAGGTCCACATAAATCATATAACCTAATTTGTTTAAATGACATAATAGGAAACATTGTGCTCTCATTACTTAACCTGGTATTTCAATCATTCTGAGACTAAAAGAAAAATGGGAAACAGGGGCCAGAGAGATGGCTGAGAGGGCCAAGTCATTTACTCACAGATGACAGATGACTGTGTTCACGCCTCAGAACCTATGTGGTGCAAGGAGAGAAGCAATTACTACAAACTGTCCTCTGATCTACACACACTCACACCACATACTCACAATCACTCAAACACACACACTCACATATGCTCACATACAGATACACACATAAATGTAGAAAACAATAAAACAATTTTAATGCGATTCAAATCAGCTAAATTTCTATTTATAAGTTATAACCTCTGATGAAAGGATAGTGTGTGATTAATACTGAGTCCAAATATTCATTTGCTTTCTGAAGAATATCTGAGGAAAACCTATTTTCTTTGACTGCTTTTCAGTTTCTATCATTATTACATAAAGTAGTCCATGTTAGATATTCATCATTCTTTTACTTTGCTAGGGTTACCATAACAAAGTGCTACAGTTGGAATTAAAATACAGAAATTTCCTTTCTTACAGTTTTGTAGGCTGTAAGAAAGCTCAAAATCTGCTTTGATACACTGCTAGGTAGAGTCTTTCAGAGCCCCTCTACTGTAGGCTCCTGTCCTGTTACGTGTTTTCTCCTACATCCAATGCCCAACCCATTTGTCTTTCTAAATGAGGATTGATCATCTTACCCTGGGTCCTCTTTCTTGTTTATCTTCTTTAGGTGTATGGATTTCATTATGTTTATCATATCTTATAGGTCTATATAAGTGAGTATATACCATGTGTGTTTTTCTCCTTCTGGAATACCTCACTCAGAATGATCTTTTCTAGATCTCACCATTTGCCTGCAAATTTCATGATTTCCTCATTTTTTGATTGCTGAATAGTATTCTATTGTGTAAAAACACCACAATTTCTGTATCCATTCCTCCATTGACGGACATCTGGGTTGTATTCAGGTTCTGGCTATTACAAATAAAGCTGCTACAAACATAGTTGAGCTAATGTCCTTGTTGCATACTTGAGCAAATTTTGGGTATATGCCTAGGAGTGGTATAGTTGGGTCTTGAGGAAGCACTATTCCTAATGTCTTAGAAAGCGCCAGATTCGGCAGAGTGCAGGGAATCATATGAAAGAAGGGAGAGTTAGTATGACATGGAGATGATAGGAGCTCCACAAGGACCAAATATATCTGGGCACAGGGGTCTTTTCTGAGACTGATACTCCACCAAGGACCATGTACGAATATAACCTAGAACCTCTGCTTGGATGTAGCCCATGGTACATCCAAGTGGGTTTTCCCTAGTAAGGGGAACAAGGACTATTTCTGACGTGAACTCAATGGCAGGCACTTTGACCTCCCCACCCCGAAAGGGAGGAACAGTCCTGCTAGGGTACAGAGGAGTACTTTTCAGCCAATCCTGAAGATACCTGATAAAACAGGGTCAGATGAAAGGGGAGGATGTCCTCTGCAATCAGTGGACTTGGAAAGTGGCAAGGAGGAGATGAGGGAGGGAGGTTGGGATTGGGAGGGAATGAGCGAGCGGGATACAGCTGGGATACAGAGTTAATAAAATGTAAACTAATAATAAAAATAAAAAATAAAACAGAAAAAAAAGAAAGCTCAAAATCAAGGTGACAGCTAGACTGGAGTCACCTAGGCCTTTCTGCCTTGCTTGCCCTCCCCATACTTCCTCACCCAGCCAGTGTTCTGAGAATTTGCCTCAGCTTTTCTCTTCTTCGAAGACTATGAGTCATTAATGGATTAAGGCTCCAGCCTAATGACCTCATTTAACCTCATCACCTTGTTAAAGACCATATCCACATATATGCTTGCATTCTGAGACACTGGGAACTGGACAGTAAACGTGAGAACTTTAGGGGGGTTTAATTCAACGTACAATAATCTAACCACTTTGCTTTGTATAAAAAGATATGTTCATATGTACACTTATCATACTTCATTGACTCTTAAATGCAGCAGAGAGCATATCATAATATTCCTGACATGAGAAAGCATTTGACACAGAGAAGAAAATTAATCCGTATTTATTGCATAAATAAAAGAATACATGAATCTAACTAACATACCTAGTAGACACACATGATAACACATTCTCAAATTTAACCTTTTAAAAAGTGGACTCATTCCTTCTTCTCAGAAACTCCTCCCTCTACCTTCCTCCTCAGCTAAAATCTTTAGTTTCTCCATTTCTTTTCTTCTTTCTCCCTCTCAATCACCAAGTCTTGCAGATTCCACCTTATAACTTTGCATTCTTCACCTCAACATTTATCTCATATGCAACATATATTATTGAAAAAATATATATTAGACAACATATGATTACAACATACATTATTGCAAACAATATTGGCCCACGATTCTGAATGGCTCACGTGTCCCTAAACTGAGGCTTTGTCACTGTACCATTTTGTTATGTTTCTTCATAACCTAAAACATTCTAGCTATATTTTTCTCATCTTATAATTACCAAGTTTCCAATCAATCTTATAAACTCTATTAGTAGGCCACTTCTCAGATGAACTCCTTTTTGAGCAAACTGGGAGAACATTTTGTATTTTTCTGTTCCCAAACATTGTCTGATGAAAACAAAAATCTCAGAGAAGAGTTGGGAGATGGATCAGTGGTTGAATTACTTGCAGGGAAAACATTAAGACTGTGATTTGGATCTGCAGAGCTTAAGGAAATGCAGGGTGGGCCTGGGAACCTACCTGTAATTCCAGCCTCAGGAGGTCAAAACAGTGAATCTACAGAGCAAGGTGGATACCAAGAATACCCATATTGGCAGGCTTTGGATATGACTGAGAGATTCTGCCCCAGTGAATAAGGTGGATCCAGGATGACCTCAGCCTTTAGCCCCACACACATGTGCCTGTTCACTCAGACACATATATGCTGGCACATGCAAAAATGAATACCCACATATGCAAACACACACATATGCACAATATATGAAAAATGAAAGAAAAAATAATTTAAAGATTGTAAATTGTTTCAGACATATAGATAGTTCAGTAAAGTCAGTGGTTGAAAAAAAAGTGGCAATTTCAAGAACCAGTATAGTTTCTACACACAAATAAAAACTTGTTGCAGGTTATAGTAGAAGAGTATTCTATTATAGAAATTCTAACAATAGGAACCTGCCACAGAGGGCCTCTGAAAGCCTCTGCAGTATAGACTGTCAAAGCAGATGCTGAGCCTGATGGCCAACTGATGGGCAGAGTGAATGAAATTTTATGTAAGAAGTGGGAAATAGTAAGAGCTGGAGGGGACGGGAACTCCACAAGGAGAGCAACAGAACAAGATAATTTGAACACAGGGAACTTCCCAGAGACTCATATTCCAACCAAGGACTATTCATGGAGATAACCTAGAACCCCTGCACAGATGTAGCCCATGGCAGTTCAGTGTCCAAGTGGGTTACATAGTAATGGGAAGAGGGACTGCCTCTGACATAATCTGATTGGCCTGCTAGTTGATCACCTCCCCCTGAGGGGGGAGCAGCCTTACCAGGCCACAGTAGAGGACAATGCAGCCACTTTTGATGAGAACTGATAGACTAAGATCAGAAAGGAGAGGAGAACCTCCCTTATCAGTGGACTTGGGGAGTGGCATGCATGCAGAAAGGGGAGGGAGGGTGGGATCATGGGATCGGGAGGGGAGGAGGGAGGGGCTTATGGGGGGTTACAAAATGAATAAAGTGTAATTAATAAAAAAAAGAAAGAAAATCTGAATAGCAAATGATCATTATAAGTGAAGACTTCCACTAAGGGAAGAATGTTGTACTTATTGGCAAACAGATTCTTCAGGTATTATTTATCAGGTATTATTCTATACATTTGACACATATCTAATAAAATATCAATAGTTTAGGTAGGTATTATAGTTAGCTATCATAGGCAGATTCCAAAACACAAACTAGAAAATGAGTGCGAGGAATGATCAAAAAGTTAAGGAAAATCATGAGCAATGTCTCACTTCTAACATCATAAATAATTTTAAGTGGACCAAATTTTAATGCTGTGTAAGGTTACAAAAAATCTAGTGAAAGAAAACGTAGGATATTTATGTAATAGTTATATGAAGATAATCTTTTAAAATAACTAACCCCAAAGACATAAATAAATTATTAAGAAACCAAAATTTTATAAATGGCAAATTTACAAAAGTCAGTGTCACAGGTTTTTTTTTTTTTTTTTTAAAAAAGGATAATATATTTATAAACAATGATTTGTGGAGCGTTGAGTGAAATAAAAAAAAAAAAAACAAGCAACAACGTTGATCGTAAGTAAAATAGTGAATTAGTATGTTGTCTGAAAGCTGACAATAACAAGACAAAATCGTTTCTTTATATCTGAAAGAGGTCACAGAGAAGCACTTATGGGATGCAGACAGGGAAATATGTTCTCAGTGCTGCACAGATTCCCTCCCGGGATTCAGGGAAGAAACCACATACTTTTTTATATCACCTGCCAATAGTACTGATAATATTAATCAATGTTGCTTAAGAAGTATCCATCAGTCCTTACAGTTTATTCTTTTAGCAAAAAAAAAAAAAAAAAAAAAATCAAAGAAAAAAAACTTTAAAAAAACAGTAGGCAAAAAAGGACTTCAATGAATGGGATTATTAGATTGGAGCCTAGAGAAAAGTCTATGAATTAAAAAATAATCCAGGGTATTTTCTGAGACTGATACCCCAACCAAGGTACATTCATGGATATAACCTAGAATCCCTGCTCAGATGTAGCCCATGGCAGCTCAGCATCCAAGTGAGATTCCCTAGTAATGGGAAGAGGGACTGTCTCTGACATGAACTCAGTGGCTGACTCTTTGACCACCCCCCTTCTGAGGGAGGAGCAGCCTTGGCAGGCCATAGAGGAGGACATTGCAGCCAGTCCAGATGAGACCTGATAATCTAGGGTTATATGGAAGGGGAGGAGGACCTGCCCTATCAGTGGACTTGGAGAGGGGCATGGGAGGAGGTAAGGGAGGGAGGGTAGGATTGGGAGGCAATGAGGGAGGGGGCTACAGCTGGGCTACAAAGGGAATAAAATGTAATTAATGTAAAAAAATAGAAATTAAGAAATATATAAGCCAGGGCTGAAGAGGTGGCTCTTGGTTAAGAGCACTGACAGCACTTTCAGAAGGCCCAGGTTCCATTCCCAGCACCCACATGGAAGCTCACAATTTTCTGTATATTCTGTTCCAGGGGATCCGACACCCTTACACAGACATACTTGCAGTCAAAACACAAGTGTGCATAAAACAAAAATAGGCAAAATTCTAGGCTGGAGATGTAGCTCAGAGGTTAAGAAAAGTGGCTGTTCTTTCAAAGGTCCTGAGCAACCACATGGTAGCTCATAACCATGGTGGGATCTGGTGCTTTCTTCTGGTGCGCAGTCACACATTCAGGCAGAATGCTGTAAAAACAATAAGTGAATCTTTTTTAAAAAAGGAAAAAGCCTTCATTTAGGAAAGTAAATAAACTGAAATGAAAGACAAGCCAGCTATAAAGTGATATAGCTGTACAGAGTACAGAAATACAGAAAGATATAAAGACAGAAAACATAAGAAAAGAATTATATATATAGCTAAAAATTCCAAAACAAAATTGACAAGATAATAAATAACAGAAACATTATTTAAAATATAGGTTGATCAAGATCCTTCAAAATTAATAACTGTTTCCACAAATGTTGGGGCTGAAAACTGGCTGTCAATGTGGAAAAAAAAGAAATAGGTTATTATCTCAAACTATATATAAAAATCAAATTGTTTCAAAAATGTAACTATCTGAACTATAAAAGTTCAAAAAAATTATAACAAACCTTATGACATGACACCAGGCAATGGCTTTTTTTAGATATAGCATATATATTAAGTAACAGAAAACAGCAAAATAGGAGAGCAAAATTTTAAGCGTGGTTGTATTAAAAAGTGCCATCAACCTTAAAACTAAACCTACTGGATGAAAAGAGTCATTTTTAAATAACCAGTTCATAAAGGTTAATATCAAACAACGTAAATCACTCCCACAATTCACTAACAACAATGACAAAACTCCACTGAGCAAATTTCACTGAGCAAGTAAATTTCTCCAAGGAAAAACAGTAAATAGATTTGTCATGGAGAAAGATTTCATCCTCATTATACATTCAGATAAAACCACACAATGATACACCACTTCATCCATCTTGGTTGGTTAACAAGTGGCAATTATTAGCAAGGATGTGGAAGAAAGTGGAATTCTTGGGCAGTACTGTTCAGAGATAACATGATGCTACCCATTTAGGGCTTCCCAAGACTTTAAAACTGAATGATTGTATGATTCAGAAATTTCACATCCAAAGTAACTTAAAGTGGTTGTAAACATCGTTGTTCTCAATAGTCTGAAGAAAGAGGCAGTACCTATTGATGAAGGAGTGGACGTGCAAAATGTGGTATGTATATGTAGAGTGAAATATCAATGAACTTTAAAAAGTAAGGAAATTCTGACACATGTAACCCTGTGAATAAATCCTTGAGACAGAAGTGAGACAAGCTGGTCACAAAAGAAGATCCATGATGATTATAGCTCTTGACTATGACTATACATGAGGTCCCAAGAGTAGTCAAACTCGTAGGAAAAGAGGAGAGTTGTGGTTTTTCAAGAGCTGGGAGAGAATTGCTTAGTGAGAATGTGATTTCATTTTTGAACACTGAAAAAAGGTTTTGGAGTGAATCATGATAACAGTTGATGAACAATAGGAATCTACTTAATGCCAATACACCTTTTACATGTTTCTCTTAGAGATAAAACAAAAAATAATGAATGAAATATTTTAAACAAATTAAAAAATGGGTATTCATTTTTGAGAAATACAATTCTGTAATGAAATAAACTCACCGCAAATTTGTCTATGGGCTCAATGCAGTGTCAAGAAAGCTTATATGAGGAGGGAGCAGCCTTACCAGGCCACGGTAGAGGACAATGCAGCCAATTTTGATGAGAACTGATAGACTAAGATCAGAAAGGAGAGGAGAACCTCCCCTATCAGTGGACTTGGGGAGTGGCATGCATGCAGAAAGGGGAGGGAGGGTGGGATCATGGGATCGGGAGGGGAGGAGGGAGGGGCTTATGGGGGGATACAAAATGAATAAAATGTAATTAATAAAAAATTAAAAAAAAAAGAAAAGCAAGACAAATGAATGAGCCCCTGAGAGGAGAAAGGGCTGAGTGCAGGTGAGGATACACAGAACTAGAGTATAGTAGTTGAGAAAAATCTAAATTTTGCAGTTTTCACCTCTTACTATTGTATAAAACGTATTACAGTCAATATAATATAGTGACTTAAGATCTCTCTATCTATTTGCTTTTCTTAGTCAAAAGTAGAATTATATTGGTTTGAACTTTAATCTAGTTTCTTACTATAAATATTTATTCTTTTAGAACCTAAGGATTGCCTACAAATACTAAATGTCTACATATACACACAATAGAAAATATGCAAAACTATGAATTACACTTCAAAATAGAAAGTAAACAAAATAATTATAAAAATCATATTGACACATGATTAAATGACTTAAAGTGTTAATTTCTCTCTGATGCCTCATGTAACTCACCAAAATGTCAATAATGGAGACCAACAAGAGAAAAACTACAGTCACTAAAGGATGTCTATACATATAGCAAGATAGACATAGGCTTGATTATTGTCAATGCTAAGGATGGCAATAAAAAAACATACTCATTTGTTGAGAAGAAGTCACATAAGTCTCAGGATAGCGGTGCCCAATTCTCTGGGGAAAAAAGGCATATTCTGGTTGTCCTGTAGGCAGTAGGAATAGTGGCACTGGGGTTGTAGAGCTTGGTGGGATTCCCTTCAGCACTAGCACTGGCAAAGGGATTTTATGTATATTGTTGGACTCAGAGCATAGACTCAACCATGGTCAAGAGAGTAGCAGCTATGGTGAAGAGCGAAATGTTAAGCAAACATTTGGGTCCAAAAACTTCTGGGTCCTCCTCAGCTTGAGGTGACCTTGGGCAGGATGCGTCTACAGCAGTATCCCAGGATATGGGTGTCAGAGTGACACTGTGATGGCCCAGATGTTAGGTAGTTCTTCTAGCCATGCACCAAGCTATAACAGGAAAACTCATCTGCAGCTAGAACATATGGCCCCCCACTTTAAAACTCTCCTTTTCATCTTTCCTCTAGAAACAGAAGTCTTGGAGGTTTGGACACTGAGTTGCAGTTGCGGATACACTTTCTGTCCTCTAAGCTACCACCACAGGTCTCTGTGGCTTACCGTATTTGTGTAGTTCTTTGACGGGTTCCATGTTCTCCATTAGATTCTCACATCATTCAGCTGATTCATTTTTGTTACAATTCTCCTCTGTGGAGACAAATGCAGAGCATCTCTGGTTGGCCATCTCCACAACCTGTTGATTTTCAGCACTTCTAAAATGTGGCCATCTTGCTGACCTGCATGAATCTTGAAAAGTTGTCTTGATCTTAACTGTTTTCTGTAACACCAGTGTTCTATAGTGCTCTCAGTTTTTCCTTGTCTTAGTTTTAAGCAGTTTCTTTTCTTTCATCTGGTGTGCGCGTGTGTTATATGTTTATCTGTACATGTACATATTTACTAACTCTTGTCTGTGCATGGGGAGGCCAGATGTGGACATGATGAATCTTCCTTTATTATTTTCCCATTACTCATCAGTCAGGCTTGTTCACTAAACTCAAAGCATTACATTGGCTAGATCTGGCAGCCAGGGATGTCCTGGAATCCTCCTGTCTCTTCCACCCTCCGCACCCAGATGATTGCTGCCACGCTCTTTTTCCTTTTTTTTCCGTTTTCACACATAGGTGCTAAGAATCAAAACTCAAGTCATAATGCTTCACCCACCGTGATATCTCCCAGTGTTGGTTACGGCATTTCTAGGTGCACAGGTACCTTTGTGTATACCACTATTTTATCCCTATTTCCTGTCTTCTGGGAATCTGAATACGCATCTGTGGTTTTGTGTCTAAATTAATTTTGAGGATTTACCTTTTGTTCAAGGATTCAAACATTTCAACTGCTCATGCTTTTTGCTTCCCTCTGGAATTCCGATCATACATGTATAAAAATCGCATTTTTCTGCAGTCTTGACGCTGTTCTGCCTCTCTCACATCTCTCCCTCCCTTCCAGCTTCTTTTCCATTTGGTTCTGAAAAATCAGTCATTTCAAGTTGATTTTCACTATCAGATTTTCATTTGACAAACTCCCTGATACAGCCTTTGAAGATACTCTTCAGCTGCATCGTATTTGTTTTCATTTCTTGTATTTCAATTTGACCCATTTTTGATAGTTTTGATGTAGTTACCCACACGATCTCAACTATTACCCACGTTCCCACCAGGGTCTCTGCATAGGCCGGTCATGTATGGCAATCACAGTTATAAAGGCTGTCTCAAGTCACTCTCGCATGGCGATGTGTCTGCACTTGATTCTTGGGTTTGGTGGTCTGATGTAATTGTGTTACTTTCTGCCTTCTGGTATGCCAAATAATTTTTGCCAAAAGCAAGATTTTATCGTGTCTTTGTGTTTAGCTCAAGTGGATGATGCACTTTTCCCTCACTCTCTATTGTGTCGTCTCTGTTCACATTTAGAACACTCAATAGGTTTGGGAAAAGCAGTGATTTTGATGTGCCATTGCTTGGTTCAACAAAGTTAACTTGCTTTTTTCACATGTGTTTGTGAGCCCTTACTCTCAATTCTTTGGATAAGAATCTGAAAATATCTATCTCAAGCCCCAACCACCAGGAACAACATGACAGTCATGAGGCCTCCCAGAAAAATGGAACCAATGCTAGAGTTCTGGCCTTAAAATCCTAAAATTATCAGATAAACCTCCGGGTTGATTAAACTAACCTGCCTTTGGTATTTTCTTATAGAAATAAAAAGTTGAATCATATAGTACATATTTGCCTTTTTAAAATTAAAAATGTTTAACATTAAAGACGTATTAGTGAAAAATATGTTAAAACAAATACTCTATATCCATTCATATCTCAAAAACTAAAGCTGTTGTGTGGGAAATGAATTAATAAGAGCTCTTACTGACTAAAATTGAAGTATCTTTTGTTAAAATCACTCTGAGAACACCTGAGTGTATGATTAAAGTTGCTGAAGAATACATTAAGAGGCACAGATTATTTCAAGTGATACACTGTAATTAGTAATAACCACACATAAGGAAATTGGGAAATAAATAGTTTTCTGATTACTGTAGGCACTATACACATTTACATTAATTAATTAATTAATACATATTAAAACAAATTTATAAAACAAAGCTAAATTAAGTTTATAGGTTGTAAAAGAGAATGCACAGAATACCATTCCTATAAAATAGAAAAAAATAAAAATAATTATTTGTATGCTTACAGTCTTATATTTGTGTTTAAAAATGTGAAATTATAGTTTAGAATGAGTATAGCAGGCACAGACCACTAACAACTTTCAATAGGAAAAAAGAAAGCCAGGGAAAGCTTGGAAATGTGATTTAGAATCACTGAAAACATATGTAAAGCAACATCTGGTAAATGCGAATTGTGGATGCATTTGTGCTGATATATAATTATAAATTATATATATATATTATATATTTTATATATAATTTATATATATAAATATATATTACATATATTTATATATATAAAATATATATTTCTGTGTGCTTTAAATATTTTGCGATTTTAACCATTTTAAATAATTTTAAATATTTTTAATTCAATTGTCCTCATATTAACTATTCTGGTCTAATTAACAATCATTTATTTCAAAGCACTTGGATCTGCTATAGATAAGAACTCCCGAACACACTGTTGTTCAGTTTTTTGAGGATAAAAATGTCCCCACAAAGTTATGCTGCCTGCATTCCAGAAGGTCTGCCAACACTGGGGACAACCAAGTAAGCCCCCTCCTCGAACCCCTAATCCCATGCCTTCCAAGTCCCTCTAAAGCACACCCAGCAGTGGTAAACTGTCCCCTGTCCTCTGGGCCCCAACTTCCCAGGCCACAACTATGCCTGTTTTTTTAGAGGTCACTGTAGCACCAAGATTTCAGGTGATGCCGATCGTAGGGACCCCAAAGGCCAGGTTAGCACATAAAACCTCAGGAGCTACACAGTCCACAATAAACCAAGGGAGACACCCTGCTTGACGTGAAGAAACCTAGCTTGTCACCAAAACCCCAGGCTACTCCAGAAGACGGGAAAGGACATAGAAACTAAGTGTGGGAGGAGGGACCACCCATCTAATAATGATAAAATCAGAAATCACCATTTAAGCTTATACTAACCTCAAAACACACATGTCTAAAGGAAACAAAAATGAATAAATAAATTTATTTTAAGAAAAGAAGGCATCTTCAATAAATGGTGCTGGTCTAGCAGAGAAAAATGCAAATAGATACATAATTATCAGCAGGCACAAAATTCACATCCAAGTGGAACAAAGACCTCAACATAAAACCAGATACACTAAATCTGATAGACAAGAAAGTAGGGAATAACCTTGAATGTATTGGCATAAGGGACAATATTCTGAACACCAACAGCTCAGGCACTAAGATCAACAGTTAATAAATGGGACCTTCTGTAAGGCAAAGGACACCATCAATAGAACAAAACGGCAGCCTACAGAATGGTAAAAGATTTTCACCAATTCCACATCTGACAGAGGGCTGACAGCCAAAATATATAAAGAACACAAGAAACTAAACATCAACAAAACAAACAACCCAATTTGAAAAATGGGGTACAGAACTAAACAGAGAATTCTCAACAGAGGAATCTCTAATGATCAAAAAACACTTAAAGAATTGTTCAACATCCTTAGTCATCAGGAAAATGCAAATCAAAATGACCCTCACATTCTAGCATACACCATTCAGAATGGCTAAGATCAAAAGCTTAAGTCCTGTACCAGGACAGGAGCCTACCACAGAGAGTGTCTGAAAGACTCTACCTAGCAGTATATCAAAGCAGATACTGAGACTCATAACCAAATCTTGGGCAGAGTGCAGGGAATCATATGAAAGAAGGGGGAGTTAGTATGACCTGGAGAGGACAGGAACTCTATAAGGACTAAATATATCTGGTCACAGGGTTTTTTTCTGAGACTGATTCTCCAACCAAGGACCATGCATGGATATAACCTAGAACCTCTGCTCAGATGTAGCCCATGGCAGCTCAGCATCCAAGTGGGTTTTCCTAACAAGGGGAACAGGGACTATTTCTGACATGAACTCAATGGCTGGCTCTTTGACCTCTCTCCCCCACCCCCAAGGGAGGAGCAGCCTTGCTAAGGCAAAGAGGAGAACATTGAAGCCAGTCCTGAAGATACCTGATAAGCTAGAGTCAGATAGAAGGGGAGGAGGACCTCCCCTATCAGTGGACTTAAGAAAGTGGCAGGAAGTAGATGAGGGAGGGAGGGTGGGATTGGAAGGCAATGAGGGAGGAGGCTAAAGCTGGATACAAAGTAAATAAACTGTAATTAATATAAAAAAATAAAAATTTAATTTAAAAAAAAAAGCTCAAGTGACAGCACATGCTTTCCAGGATGTGGAGAAAAAGGAACGCTCCTCCATTGCTGGTAGAAGTGCAAACTTGCACAACCGCTTTGGAAATTAATCTGGTGCTTTCTCAAAAAAAATTGGGAAAAGATCTGTCTCAAATCCCAGCTATACCACTCCTGGGCAAATAAAAAAAAGATGCTCCTTTGTACATCAAGGACATTTGCTCAAGCATGTTCATAGTAGCTTTATTCATAATAGCCAGAAACTGGAAACAACCCAGATGGCCCTCATTTGAAGAATAGATAGAGAAATTGTGGTGCATTTACACAATGGAGTATTACTCAGCCATTAAAAACAATGACATCATGAAATTTGCAGGCAGGTGGATGGAACCAGTAAAGATCATCCTGAGTCAGGTAAGCCAGACCAAGAGAGACATACATGGTATGTACTCACTTACAAGTGAATATCAGTCATAAAGTTCAGGATAGCCAGTCTACAATCCACAGACCCAAGGCAAGGAGGGCCCAAGGAGGCAAACTTGAATCTCACTGAGAAGGTGAAATTGCTTAGACATTGGGGGTGAATGGAGGTACGGAACTACTTGGGGTAGCTTGTGGGGAGGGAAACAGGAGAGATGAGATGAGTGAGAGCGAAGGGAGAGAGTACTGGAATAGACAATTAGTTTTGGGGATGCATCTCTGGGATGAGCTAGAAACCTTGGACAATGGGAACTCCTAGGAATCTATGAGGGTGACCCTAGCTAAGACTGCTAGCAATGGAAGACATGGAGCCTGGACTGGTCATCTCCTTTAATCAGGCAAAACTTCCAGTGAAGGGATTAGGACACCAACCTAGCCACAAAATGTTAGACCCACAATTTGTCCTACCTACAAGATGTACAATGGTTAAAGATGGGACAGAATTTGAGGGAGGGGCCAACCAATAACTGGCCCAGCTAGAGAGCGATATACCATGAGAGATCCTGAGCCATGAGAGGGAGGCCGTCCCTGACACTATCAATGATATTCTAGTATACCTGCAAACAGGAGCCTAGCACAACCATCATCAGAGATGCTTCACCCAGCAACTGATGGATACTGATGCAGAGACTGACAGATAAACACTAAGTGGAGCTTGGGGCATCATGTAGAAGAGGGGGAGGAAAGATTGAAGGAGCTAGAAGAGTCAAGGATGCCACAAGAAAGCCAAAGGAATCGACTAACCTGGGCCCATAGGGGCTCATGGAGACTGAATTTCCAACTATGCATGGGATGGACCTAGGCACTCTGCACATATGTTACAGTTGTGTAGCTGGTCTTCATGTGGGACTCCTCAAGTGGGAGAAGGGGCTGTCTCTGACTACATTGTCTGCCTTTGGGTGCCTTTCCCCTAACTGAGCCACCTTAGTTGGCCTCAATAGAAGAAGATGTGCCTTGTCTTACTACAACTTTATATGCTCAGGCTTCTATGGGAGGCTCCCCTTTTCTGAGGAGAACGGGAGGAGGGATGGAAATGCAGGAGAGGAGAAGAGAGAGAGAGAGAGAGACTGGGAAGAAAGGTGGAAGAAGGCTGTGATCAGGATGAAAACAAATAAGTAATTAATAAAAAATGAAGTAACTAATAAAAAATAAATGTGTGAATAAAAAAGATCTCCTTTTATTGCTATCTGTGCTTGCAGTCACAAAGTAACTAGAAGACAGAATTAGTTCTTAGCTTCTGTGAGGTTCACTGTCCAGTGCCATAGCCGAGAATATCTGAAATTGTTCAGTGGAGTGGCAGGATGATCGCTTGAGGCTTTCCTTTCCTCTTTAGCAATGCTTCTAGATATCTGGAGTGCTTTATGGCTCTTATACTCTGGCTAATTTCAAGGACACTTAAGTCACTCCTGCTACATTTATATTTTTAAATTATTTCATTGTTTAAACATCCCACCATAATATATGTTCTTAACACTGGACTTAGCTCTGTATGTCTCTCATAAGATAAAATGTGAAAAACTCACAGGAGCCAAGTACTTTTTGAACATCTTTTGCATAGGACTCCCAAAAAGACAGAACTGCAAGCAAGTAGGCAAGTAGACAAGTTCTCGACCATATTTAGAAGCTTCATATCTAAATTCATATAAAGTATTCGGGGGGGAATGTCTCACTACACACACCACTTATACCTGGCTGGGCTGGAACTCACTTGCTATGTAAACCAGGCTGACCTCAAACTCATAGATGTCTGACTGTTTCTGTTTCCCGTGTGCTGTGATTAAAGGCCTGTGCCACCACGCCCAGCAATATACATTAAATTCTTAATAACTTAGACTGCATGGGCATCTATAAATAGCCAATCCAGTCCTAAACTAGCTGTACACTGCCAAATGCCTCTTGATAAAATTATAACAAACTAATACTATGAAGATTTAATGTCAGATTACAGAGATATATAAATTTATTGCTGTGGCAAAGCCCAACTCCCATTAAATCAGTATACACATTACTAATATGTTTAAAATATTTGCTATTTTCAGATGCAAAAACTTACCAAATAGGTTTACGAATATGCAATAGTTTTTCTACAATTAGCACAAATGAGTACCTATGTGCTGAGCAGACTGAAGAGGGAAAACATGTTGGAGTATTCAGGTACTGATTAGGGCTCAGCCTTCATGCCCATATTGCAGAATTCATAGGAGATATATTATAAACTGCTAGGCAGCCCCAGTAGTCTCAAGGAAATGCCCCTAGGACACTCCTGGGGACAAAGTGAGATTTTGTCAAACCTCATATTCCATTATTTAATGAACACACATGCAAATTTTCCTTTACATATTTTAGTCATGCTAATACGGGATAATTAAGGAATTAGCATTCTAATCAGTATAAATCGGTACTGAAATGTAATAAGGAATAATCAGGTTGAAATTAATACCTTCAGTAATCAGGTTTTACCCGAATTACTTGCTAAGACACTCTGCTTAAATTTGAGTGCTTTTTCTGCTAAATGTTCCTAATTCCGACTCAAGATGACATGCTTGTGAAACAGAAAATACTCCGTTAAAATATTGCCTATTGTTGCTCACATCAAATTCCAATACAATGCAACCTATACGGAAAAGAGAGAGAAGTATCCATTTCCTACAGTGATTAAACCGTTTAGAAAGCGTCAGGACTTATCTCTCTGTTTTCCATTTATTACATGAAGAAAACGGTGCTGAGTGCCCCATATACATATTCCCAACCACTCTACTTTTATCTAGGAAATTGATTTACACATTAATTTTGAAAGTATTTTATGAGAGAAAATTAGACCGAGCTTGAAGCACTAAGTGGTTTCGCTTGCTTTTACTGGACATGGGGCATATTGAGCAGTCTGCCAGCTCTGCTGCTCTAGCTAATAAAACACAAATCACAGTCAGTGATTCTTTGTTTCCTGCTGTTTTCCTCACTAAAGAAGACTCTAGGGAAGACAGAGGAAAGTTAATAGATACCATCCCTCTGACCTAATGGCTTGTCACATGGAATCAAAATGACCTTCTTTCACTCATAGATTCTTCCAGAAACATGAAGCCACCAGAATAACTGACAATGATATCTTTGATAACTTGCCTGTGAAAATGGCAAGTTTTAATCATTGTTGTATATTACAACATTGTACCAGAGCCCTACACAGTAGAACACTGATGTGATTTTTTATCTGTTATTTTTGGTTATCAAATCTACTTTTTGTGAATTTCTCTTGAGTGACTGACACATCATTTCTGCACTGCGAAGCTGTGTTTATTCATCACTGAGTCAGCAACGGAGAGGTTGCTGACTTCACACAGTGCAATCCCACAGCCTTGGGTTCGTCTCAGATATCACATTATCCAACTATTGTGACAAGCACGTGAACCAATTGTAATATGAAGATAGAAGGGCGGAGAGAGCTTCTGTTTTCCCAAAGTGGCAGAGCTGACGTGCATGATCAGCTGTCTTAACTGCAGTCTTCATCTGTTCTCTTTACTTCATGTCCTTTGATTGGTGGAAAGCCATGACATGTACATTACAGTTTGTAATGATTCTTAATTCTGCCAGTGGGATGCATATAAGTCACTAATACTCACTGATCAATCGCTAAATATCAGGCTGCCTTCCAAAAACCTTGGAAGAATTCCTCCATTTGATTTTTACAAGTATCATAATCTACCTCATGTTACATGTCCATAAACCGTCAGTGAGAGATACCTAGAAAATTACCCAGAGTCACAGAATTAGAAAAAAAGACAAGGACAATTCTAAGCCACTGACATCAGGCACATCCTAAGACTATCTCATATTTAATCCATTGTTTTCCTATTTGTGTATTTATTGTTTAATTATTCATTTATACAAAATGCTATGTCATATCTTGAGTTCACAGAGGGGAAAAAAACCAAAATACTTATGTTCAAGAATATGTGTTTTCTTTATCCCATGTTCTGTGATAGATATAAACAGTTAATTATGGAGGTCACTTAATAATAAGCAAAGAGAAATGTGAGTGAAATATTATATATTTGCTGCATATATTTATCCACAGTATCTTTTTTATAGCATAAAATACATATTTATGATACATGTAATTATTAGTTTGATCCAACCATATGATTCAACAATATGTAAGAAAAAAAAACAATATTTTCTTTGCCCAGATGGATTGGCAACTACAGCTAAGTTATTAGCCCCTGTTCATGTTTCCCATTAGAAATATTCATGTAGACATTTTTTTCCTCACCTGGACAGTGTGATATTTGGTTCTGTGTGGATGAGATGAAGCTATCACATCATTCTTCTCTAGAGAATGCTCTTGATTTGATGTTCTGTACTGGGAATTTAGAAATCCAATATATCTGGACACTGCTTCAGAATCACTTTGGCTAAGATAACAGTTCCATGTGTCTTTTGGAACATTCCTAACATTGGCCTTTATTATGAGCAGGAACCTGAGCATCTAGGTACAAGACTGGGCCAGACTAAGGACATTTCTATAGTTATACATAACAGTTATTAGGATGTAGCAATCTTTAGTATCATGCAATACCAGGTTATACTTGAAGAGGGTGGTGGTAGAGAGTAGAAAAAATGGGCCTTTTGTTGTAAAATACAAGTGAAACAAAACAAAAACAAAAACAAACCTTTTGTTTATTAGCTGTGCTTGCACAGTGTCACAGAATGAGCCTGGACCAAATACATGGGATTGGTCTGAGTCACCTGAGGCTAGTGGGGAAAGGACAGTAAGCTCAGGTGTCGGCCCAACTTATCCAGAAGGAATCCTAACTGCTGAGTTTCGTTTTCTAATGTGCTACAGATGTATGAGCTCTGGAGTTTCTCACATATTTTTCTTCTGTTTCTATGATCTTTTAGCAAATCAATGTAGTCTTACTATGCATATACCTTCTTCTCTCAAAAACAAAAACCACCAGTTAAAGTAAATTATTATGATTTGGATTTATGCTTCAGTGTAAATTAAAAGGCCCAATATCTGTACTTCTTCATTCTAAGGAACTTTCCTGCTAAAGTTCACAACACTTCAAAAAGGCTCCAAGAGGAGACTAAGCTGTTAAAAAAAAAAAAAATCAGACCTTAGAGCTGTGATTTGAACCTTCCTAACTGTGACTCTTTAATACAATTCCTCATGTTGTTGTGACTACCAACCATAAAATTATTTTTATTTCTACTTAGTAACTGTAATTTTGCTACTGTTACAAATTGTCATGTAAATATCTGTGTTTTCTGATGGTCTTAGGCAGCTCTTATGAAAACATCATTGGAGCCTTCAAAGGGGTCCCGACCCACAGGTTGAGAACCACTGCCTTAGGGAACTCAAGCAGGAGTTTAGAGGTGGAGAACTGGTCTTTGTCAGTCTGGCTGGCCAGTCAGCAGCTACAGCAAGCTGGTGTTTTGTTGAGAGGCTGAGCCTGTCTATAAAACTATAAAGCCTATAGTTACTCACAACATTTGCAGATTGTGCTGCGTTATTTTGATTATTTATGCTGTTGGCGGGGTGGGGGTGGGAGTTAAACGTTAGCCTACTGCACTAAGGCCATGAATGACCAAGCATGCTCACGGAACAAAACCAGTTCAAAAGAGTGGGGAGGAAAGCTTGTAAGAAACAGAGGATCAGGGAGTTTGCTGTGGAATTGTTTCTCCTAAGAATGTCAGAATCTATGCTCACACAGTCTCACCAATGTAACTGCCTAAACATGAATTGAACAAAGAAAACAACAGGCCAACGTGAATGAGAGACAAACCACAAGGCCTTACCCTACACAAAGAACTACAGACCACTAAGCAATGTGGAGAAAGGAAGAAATAGTCTTCCCTAAGGATGATGATACCAATTGCCAAATGGTCAGTCCAGAATACATGTACATACAAGCAATACCGTGCACAGTGAGCGGGTTATTGTTGAGGGGATTTTGTAATTTGGGTTTCTTTTTTAAAGAAGCACAGAAATGTTATGGGGATATATTTTCACGTTAATCTCAGGTGTGGGGATATGGGGCTGCTTTGTAGCAGGTGACTATGATTTGCCTAGTGCTCTGGCAGGGACATGGTTTTGCCAGCAGACAATTTCTGCAATTGTGTGACATTTGGAATTCCGAGAACCTTTTAGAGGGTACATAAATGCCACATTTGGAATTCTGGGAACTTTTCAGAGAGTATAGAAATGTTAGAGTCCTAGTGAGTTGAGATTGCCAGGTGGTGGCTGGTGGTGGAATGATATTGGTTGCTGTTGGTTGTGGTTTGTCAAGTATACACGCACAAAGAACCAAAAAGAAAAGATTAGATATCTTGACATCTAAGATCAAACTTGCCACATGAAACTTGATGACCCTAATCAGCAAGTACTAGTCTAATGATAACATCACCCCCTTTCCAACTGATCCCTTCACTAGGGCTATGTAAGACCATTGGAAAATACAGATGTTTACATTACAATTAATAACTATTGCAAAATTAAAGTTATGATGTAGCAATGGAAATAATTTTATAGTTTGAGGTCACCAAAACATGAAAAACTGTATTAAAGGGTTGCAGCGGTAGGAAGATTGAGGACCATTTGTTTAAGAGAACTTGATGCTCTTACAGATGAGCTGAGTTTGATTCTCAAAACCTACATGGAGGCTCACAAACATCTTTACCCTGGTTCTAGAAGATCTGACATCAACTTCTGACCTTCGTTGGCACCAGGCACAAAGTGGTTAACATAAATGCATGAAGGCAAAGCTATCAGACTCATAAAATAGGACAAAAACTCTTAAAACTTAGATTTAAACAGATATCTCACCAAAGAAGATATACATATAGTTAGAGTCACATTACACTTCACCAGAAAAATGTAAATGAAAGTAATGATGACCTATTGCAATAGCAACAATTAAGAACACTAAATTAATAAATTAATTAATTAATTTAAAAAATGCTACCAAGGATATGGGCTAACAAGTCACATTCTTTTGCTGGTTGTAATGCAGTTGCATTTCTATTTCATAGTGTGCTGTACTCTTACAGAACCAAATATATTTTTATCACATGATTCAACAATGATATTTTCTGGTATTTATCCAAAGGACAAAGATGATAATAGCAGTTTTATTTATAATTCCTAAAACACTGAAACATGTTTTTCACTGGGTAAAAGAATACACTCTGGTACATGCAGGGAATGAAATACTATTTAACTTTTAAAAGAAATGAGCTTTCAGCTCATGAAAAGATATGAAAGAACCTCGGGTGCATATTGCTAAATAAAGCAGAGCCAAGAGAAAGGGTACAAACTGTGTAAGCCCAGCTATATGACATTTTGGCAAGGAAATGAAGATATAAAACACAATAGTTTCCAAGATTTCTGGGGAGATATGAATGAACAAGCAGAGAGCTTTTTAGAACAAGGACAGTACTGTATCACTTCAATAGTGTACATGTACATATAATTGACATTATACATTTGTCAATTTCTTAGAATGTGCAACAAACATGGACCCTAGTGTATTCCATGGACTTTGACAGGTTTATGTATAATCATTAATTGTAAATGATACACTATTTTAAGAGATATCAATATGGCAGAAGTTTTACATGTGTGCAGGCATATGTGTGAAGAGTTATACTTTTGATTCCATTTTACTATAAAACTAAAGCTAACTTCAAAGACAAATGTAAAGAAAAATACATACTGCTTTGTTCAAGTAGCTCCAGTAAATAAAATCATACATTCAAATATTTCTGAATATGTATGTTTCTATTCCCTCATTATAAGCCTATGGAGGCATTGATATTAGATGGTACTTAGTTTGCGGGGGAATTTTTAAATACATAAAAGTTTAGAGTTCATTATCCTTCTAAACCCACAAATCATTTGAGAGTTCATCCTATTAATTTTTGCCAGACAATTGCAAAATTCAAACAGTACATTTTATCTTTGAGCAGGACTAATTCTTTTCTTGACATGAGGGAAATTAAATTAGAGAACATTTTTTTATATTCTGAAAATGAGAAGTGGAAAACAAGTCATACAGATAGACTTTCTTGTTAAGATGGTAACATCAAACCCACTGAGCACTCACTGTTTCTTCAGGCCAACTGGCTCAACGATAGTTGAGGTAATGAGTTTAAAACCAATAATACACAAGTAAAGTTCAATTACTCTGTAACATGTGCATCTATAAAGATACTAAGAAATCAAATTATGAAAAGACACATCAGCTCAGCTTTACGGCACACATTTGCAATTCCAGCATTCAGTGATTAGAGGGATGAGGATCAGTACTTTGAAACCAGCTTGGCAAAAGCTTGCCATAAACACCAAATAAACAAAAATTTCCATTGACTAATAATGATACACTTGTTTAGTGGAAGAAGTGTTTCATTTGTGTTACTCACAGAGGTCAGGATATTAGTAGAGGGTCTTGTGGAGGGAGGATCCCAGCTGAGGGAAGTGAGAACACAGTGATTCAAGAGGAGAAAGGGAATGCTGGAACACGAAAGTTTACATGGAGTGGGGGACGGTCATGTAGATCAGCAAAGAAAACATGGGGAAGGATAACTAACACTAAAGACTTTCTGAGAAAGTCATGAGAAAGAATACTACTATAAAGGCTTCCTGAAAATGAATATATGTATATAAAAAGTATTTGAATGGTGTTACCCTGTAGTAGGGTAACAATGTCCCTACTAGACGTTACATGCTAACAAATGTCAATGTCAAACACATATTTAAGCTCCAGCTAGACAAAACCCCACCTTGTGCGTGTGAGAGGGCAGGGAGGTGGCACGAAGTCTTACCTTAAGATGAGGTACTGCGGCTGAGAGGAAGAATCAGTTTTCTTTAACGATGTGGCTTTTAGTACACCTAATACACTCCAGTAGACGGCCACAACACAGCTAAAAGTATGTAAATAGAAAGCATTACTGACTTTGATGGGTTTTAAAGTTAAAAAAAAAATGAGATCACAAAGTTGGGTAGGTGTGAAATTGGGGACATGGATTTGAATGAAGATTGGGAAGAGGATAAATATGAGCAAAATACAGAATACGAAAATCTCAAAGACAATAAGAATTAACAAATGAAGAATATAAAAACTAACTTGTTCCCTGTTTTCTCCTTCTTCTGATGTCCATCCTCTTTGCCTTTCTGGATAGGAATTGAGCATTTTAGCCAGAGTTCTCCCTCTTGATTAGTGTCTTTAGGTGTACAGATTTTAGTAGAATCAGAAAGAAGGAAAAAAAGACCTCCCCTACCAGTGGACTTGGGGAGGGGCATGTGTGGAGAAGGAGGAGGAATGGAGGAATTGGGAGGAGAGAAGGGAGGGAACTACAGGGGGGATACAAAGTAAATAAAGTGTAATTAATAAAAAAAATTCAAAAAAAACCCCAACAGAAACAACAACAAAAATAGTATAAAAACTGCTACAGGAGGTTATTTGTAACAATGTATGTGTTCTCATTTTATTTTGTTATTTTATTATTAAAACATCTTTTACATGTGAATAAATGGATACTTTTGACAGAAGAGTTGAACCACACAGAGTGAAGCAAAGATTACACTGCAAGTATCATGAAGCCACCCCATATTACACATGCCAGGATCATCAAAGGGTAGACATAATGCTGAGTGCTCACATCACTGAGTCCAGTGAAGCGTGCATAGGGAACTGGTAAGCTGCACATTCTTGGAAAGACTCCCTTTTATGACTTTGTCTGAATCCCTTATCACCCCGAAAAGATGTAAGGAGTTTGGAGCTCTTTACATAATTGGAGTTAATGTTAACACCTCATTGTGTTCCTATAGTGCAAAAAACATTATATACATATACTGAAATCAGGAAACTTGTCACACACACATACACACACACACACACACACACACACACACACAGAGAGAGAGAGAGAGGCATGCAAACACACCAAACAAACAAACAACAAACCAGAAAATTTCATCTGCAGGACACTGCTTTGACAGGACTTACAGGGTTTTCGTTACATAGAACAATGGAGCAAGGTTAGATTCATTTTGTTAAGAGACTGGTTAAGACAAATTCACAAACGATGCCATTTGGCAGTAAACATGAGCAAAACCACTTGGACTTTCGTAGAACTACAGTTTGATGTAAGCATCATTCTTGGGAGGTTTTGCCATGTTCAGAAATGTCATTTAGCACTGATCTTCCCTCTCGCATGTAGGGAAGATAAATGACAAACACCAATTACAAGTGCACTGCTCTGAATACTTCTTTATTGGACCACAGTGATGCAATTTTTCTAGTCAGAGGATTATTTCAAACTCTTTAGAAATATTGTTTTAATAACACAAGACCCCAAAGAATAGAGAAAAAAGAATAAATTTTACTCATTGTAGCAGTACAGCCCTGTAGTCTGCCCATTAGGTAATAAAAAACAACTTTTATCTGCCCAGATTAATCATAAGAATCTTTATTCATATATTTAAGAAGGTAAAATGCATGGTTCATGAGGCTTTTTAAAAATATATGAACTTTTTCCTTGACGATACAATGCTCTTTAAAGCGAGGAGATGTGATCAGGAGATCGCCAGCTGATAAGTGTTTGTCCCATGAGGCCCATGTTTCTTCCTGACAGTCTATTAAGTTCCAATCTAAGGCCAGAAATATGAAGTGTGCTTATCACAGTCATTCTACAGTTTGGAATGGTGGTCTGAGTATTTATATTTTTAGTCATTTATTGGAGCAGCATATAATAGAAGGTTAAAAAAAAAAAAAGGCATGCCAGGCTATACAGGTCCCATGCTTAGGAAGTAAGCTCACATCCTTGAGCTTTGTGATACTCTTCACATCAATGTGTAAAAGTGCCTTGAGTACAAAATGAGGCAATTACAAAAGCCCAATGCTTTCAGTGGCATAATGGTGTTCAGAAATGAGTAGCACCCCTATGAGTATCATTTTAAAATAGGCAAGCTATATATCTATGAATTTTAATGTATTCCTTGAATCCAAAACACACAGCAATACTCATTGCATTTCTAAGATGCCCATCATGAAATGCACCATGTAAGAATTAGGACTTTATATATGATTAAGAAATACATATTTTTCTTATCCATAATTTCTGTATTCAGCTCTCACTACAAATATTTATTCTACAGAATTAACGTACCATGTTTTAAAGAACAAATTTCCCAAGAACAAAGCCTGTCATTTTCTAAAGAGAAAAAGGAAAAGCCTTAGGAATACAAATTAATTTCCTTGCACAATTGCTCTCAAAATGAAAGAAATTTGCAAAGCATGCCTCAGAATACATCACATGGAGGCATCTTGGTTGGTTTACATATTAATCCACTTCCCCAGCATCTCCCTCTGTGACCTGGCAGGTTTCAGCCATGCACACTGGCGTAGGGACAGGCTGCTGAAGAGCTTTCTTCTTTAAAAATGTCACTCCACTCAGCGATATGTTTTATTAAGAGTAATGGGAAACGTGCAGATCCAGTGGCAAATTTGCTTTTCATTCCTCGGAAGAAATTTGAAAGAGATTTAATAGGGAAATTTATCATTAACTGAAACTAGCAGTGTTGGCTAGTGCTAGGAATCAGTCTCCACTCCAAAGGAAGGACCTCAGCCTAACTTTTCAGGGAGGTTGGTCATCACACCCAAGAGTCTGTCTGAAGCTAAGTATCATGTGGCTAAGATTCAATTTCTTTAGCCAAAGCTAACAGCCTAGAGGGGAACATTTTCAGGACACCATGAAAAAGAGCCATTTTAAGACACTAGTGTTGATTCATCAGCATGACTCATTTTGCAGTTTTTCATAGAGATAACAACATTCAGGTTAAAACACTGATTAAAAACGTAATGACTACAAAGTGAAAAGCCTGCAGTCTCTTGAATTGCCTAAAAGTTGGGAACTCAATGTTTCCCTCAGTATTGAACTTTTACAAAGCTTCCTCTTTCCCTAACAAGAGCAAAAAGACTTCCTTTTGCTAAGTGAATTTTGATTTGCAATGAGCTTATGTAATTCCTATGGCCTCTACTAAAAGATCATGATTTCTAGAGGCGGGAGGAACTAGATTTAGGGGTCCTGTGTGACTTGGCTGTAGCCTGGAGTCTGTATTTAATACTGACAACGCCAACATCAAAGCTTTGTGACTTCATGGAGTTCCACGAATGAAACTTAATGCGCTCCTCTTAACGAGCTATACTTTTCCGATAGCAAGGCCCAGAAGAGGCCTTATTTTCATTTTACCATTTAGCATCATTTTCTTAAAATTCTTTCTGAAATATATTGTGATTTGTTGGTGAAGTCTTCTGGGATGGCCATGGATGTACCAGGGTCTCAGAGCCTCAGCTCAGGTCCTGCCTCCTACAGTTGTTTTTAATTAGTCTTCCTGTTTCCCTGGGACTGATTCTCGCTCTTTTCTCTGACACTTCAAGTTCCACTAAGGCACCCTCTACTAACCCTACCTAGTAACCACTGACAATATAATCTTGTGAGAGTAAGTTTACATTATAAGCCAAGGATTCCACACTTAGAAAATGGAGATGACAATGACTCCTGCAGCACAGAGAATTCAACTTCTTTTTTTATACTTATTTTTTAATATTAGTTACAGTTTGTTAACTTTATATCCCTGCTGTATCCCGCTCCCTCTTTTCCTACCAATCCCACCCTCCCTCCCTCATCTCCTCCCTGCCCCTTTCGAAGTCCACTGATTGGGGAGAACCTCCTCCCCTTCCATCTGACCCTGGTTTATCAGATATCTTCAGGACGGCTGCAATGTCCTCCTATGTGGCCTAGCAGGGCTGCTCCTTTCCCAGGGGAGACGTCAAAGAGCCCGCCATTGAGTTCATGTCAGAAACAGTCCCTGTTCCCCTTATTAGGATACCCACTTGGATACTGAGCTACCATGGGCTACATCCGAGCAGAGTTTCTAGGTTATATCCATACATGGTCCTTGTTTGGAGAAGCAGTCTCATAAAAGATCCCTGTTCCCAGATATATTTGGTCCTCGTGGAGCTTCTGTCCTCTCCAAGTCATATTAATTCCTCCTTCTTTCATATGATTCCCTGCACTCTGCTGAAGGTTTGGTTATGAGTCTTAATATCTGCTTTGATATACCGCTCAGGAGAGTCTTTCAGAGGCCCTCTGTGGTAGGCTCCTGTCCTGTTACTTGTTTTTTCCTACATCCAATGTCCATCCCATTTGTCTTTCTAAGTGAGGATTGAGAATTCAACTTCTAAAACGCCATGTAAAGAATATAAGACTTGATGAGCTATCAATGGTCCAATAGCATTAGTTTCTAATGTTAGAAAATGAAGAACAAAAAATATGCCTTGGCTGTATTAATGTAGAGCAGAACAGAAACAATATAATTCAAGGTATTTCAGAAAACCCAGGATCCACATAGACCATATTTATATCCATGATTTATTAAAGTCAAAAAACTTTAGAGTAATAGTTTTTAGGGTAAGAGCTTTGTATTTAAAGAGCAACCTAGGAAGTTTTTCATTTATTTGATTAAGAAGAACAAAATTTTAAATATTGAAAATATTAGAGAAAATAGAGCTTTTAAAATACGTTATATTTTATTTATTTTTTGACAACTTTATATTTTTATTTTTATATTAATTACAGTTTATTCACTTTGTATCCCAGCTGTATCCCGCTCCCTTATTCCCTCCCAATTCCACCCTCCCCCCTCTTCTCCTCCCATGCCCCTCTCCAAGTCCTCCTGCCCTTCCATCTGACCCTAGACTATCAGGTCTCATCAGGACTGTCTGCATTGTCTTCCTCTGTGGCCTGGTAAGACTGCTCACCCCTCGGGGGAGGTGATCAAAGAGCCAGCCACTGAGTTCATGTCACAGACAGTCCCTGTTCCCCTTACTAGGGAGCCCACTTGGATACTAAACAATAGATATATCAATGTGGTTTTTCATGTCAACCTATGACTCACTTACATTCTCATGCACATGCCTTCCTCCCCAGTGGATGACTATACCCATGCACATATAGGCACATAATTGGACTCAATAAAGGAAAAAATAGACATTTTAAGAGATTGTCCCTCTACTACAGGTGAAAAAAAGACAACTTAAGGGATTGTCTCTCTACTGCGGGTGCTACCTCATGAAGAAGACAGTGGACCCAGCAGCCGTAGCATCACCAGCTTCCAAGGACTGTGGGTGAAGACCTTTGCTACAGTGAACGCTCAACTGTCCAAGGTTATTGGACACCCAGAGGAAGTGCCTCAGGCTGCTCCGAAACTAGTCTATACACAAAAAGAAGTGTAAGGTGGGGAAGAAATTATGTCAATAATTCTCAGAAGCTTTAATATGATGTAATCATTTTTGTG
Organism: Psammomys obesus; assembly: GCF_907164565.1. NCBI lineage: Eukaryota > Metazoa > Chordata > Mammalia > Rodentia > Muridae > Psammomys > Psammomys obesus. The sequence continues at coordinate 29,289,857 of NW_026585895.1, forward strand.
CAGTACAACAGTGTCCACCTTATAAATTGTAGTTGTATATAAAAATGGACATATAATTTAAAGTAGTAAGTCTAAATATGTCCCCTATTATGTTCCTGAAATCACTTTATACTCACCCCACATTAAGAGTTAGTTCTTATCTAGATAGAATTCTCCTTTGTCATCTAGAGAGCACAGTCTACTCCTTGGACTCACTAAGAATAAACCAGAGATGCAGAGGTTATGCCCAATCTTCCAGAAGCACCATCAGAGTAGCCTGCTGGCCAAAAAGGTTTGGGTTCCCACCACTTTTTAGCCATTGCACTGTAAGTGGTAAGGTACAAGCAAACTCAATGTCGATACCACCAAGAGGATTGAAGTTCTGATTTCTTGTACACATATTGCCACTATTGCTAGACAACCAAAGCTCAGAAGATAGAGGCCCTTGCTACATCATGCTTGTTTTAAATATAAAACTCATGAAAGGAATTTTATTTTGATGACAGCAAGAATAAAGAAAGGAAGGTGTATGCCAGAAGATACCTGATAAACTAGGGCCAGATGGAAGGGGAGGAGGACCTCCCCTAGCAGTGGACTTGGAAAGAGGGAGGGAGGAGATTAGGAAGGGAGGGTGGGATTGGGAGGAAAAGAGGGAGCAGGCTACAGCTGGGATACAAAGTTAATAAACTGTAACTGATATTAAAAAATAAAAATTTAATTAAAAAAACACACAGAGAAACAAAGAGAAAGGAAAGCAATATTCTGAGATCATTTTCCCCAAACTAAAATTAATGGCTTGTAATCATCAATATTACAATATATTGTAATATTGTAATTATATATTACAATATTATATTATATTTGTAATTATATATTACAAATATCAATATATTTGTATTATATAATATTACAAATATTATATAATACAAATATATATAATTATATAATACAAATATTATATTTGTAATTATATATTACAAATATCAATATATTTGTCTGATGATTTAATGTATATTATTATTTATTACATTTTTGTGTCCTGCCTACTAAATTGTAAATATATATCTCTTCTTTGGAATTTTGGTCTCCTGAAATGCAAGTATCATATTTTCTTTTTTTTTTTTTTTGTATTTTATTTTTTTCTTATCAGTTACATTTTATTAACTCTGTATCCCAGCTGTGTCCCGATCCCTCATTCCCTCCCAGTCCCTCCCTCCCTCCCTCATCTCCACCATGCCCCTTGCCAAGTCCACTGATAGGGGGGACCTCCTCCCCATTCATCTGATCCTGTTTTATCAGATATCTTCAGGACTGGCTGCAAAGCTCTCCTCTGTGGCCTAACAGGACTGCTCTTCCCTTGGGGGGTGGGGAGGCCAAAGAGCCAGCCATTGAGTTCCTGTTAGAAATAGTCCTTGTTCCCCTCACTATGGGAAACCAATTGGTTACTGAGCTACCACAGGCTACATCTGAGCAGAGGTTCTGGGTTACATTCATACATGGTCCTTGGTTGCATGTCAGTCTCAGAAAAGACCCTGTGCCCAGATATCTTTGGTCCTTGTGGAGCTCCTATCCTTTCCTCATCAGTCTAACTCCCCTTCTTTCTTATGATTACAGGGAATCATAAGTATCATATTTCACCTAGGTTTTATTTTGACATTAATTATAGTCACAAGGATGTGCACTGATCTCCAGAATTTCTTTATTCTGAATCACTGAGTTCTTTCCCCACATTTGTCTGTTTTCTCATGCCTTCCTAACTAAGGGCAGCCATGGTTGTGTTCTCTGGTTCTACTAACTTAATTTCTGAGATATAATAACTATAATGCTGCTTACTTGCCTTTCTGTGTCTCATTTATTTTGCTTAGTATCATATTCTCTAGATTCATCCATGTTCTCATTGATAGCAGTACGATAGTCACTGAAAACACACAGATATATATATACACTAGTTGTACATTTCCTTCATTCATATATCCATTCACACATGTTTACATTGTTCTATTTCTTATTTATTAGTAGTAATGCTGTAATGAGCATAAGCGTATAAATATCTCTGAAATATATTCAATTAATTTTGATAGCTGCCCAAATTTAAATATATATATACTGTTTCCATAATGTTCATACTAATTTAATTCTAATAAGTGATGCACAAAGGTTCTCTTTCATACACATACATTGTATAAAGGAGGTTTATTGGGGGAAGGAAGGGGTGAGCATCTGGAGAAAGGACAGAGACAGTGAGGGAGCCATGAGGGCAGAAAGGGGACACAGAAGGAGAGAAAGGGGGCAAAGAGAGAGAGAGAAAGAGATAGAGAGAGATCCTCTATATTCTTGCCAAGACTTGCTGTCTTTAGTTTTCTGAACTCATTTTAGAAAGGATGGGATGACAGCTCATCAGATTTTTATTTGCATTCTTTAATGGTATAATTTGTCTGACTTCGTTGGATATGTTGACTCAGGCCCTTTGCTCATGTAGTCAAGTTTATCAATTGCTTAATTTTTTTTTCCTATGTTCAGTTTTCCTCCCTCCATATCTCTCTTTCCTTACATCTCCACTTACCCCCTCTTCTTCATTTCTTCCTTTTATTTTCATACACCCCAAAATACTTCAGTATATATGAAAAAGAGAAATAGACTTCTCCAGGGAAGATCACATCAATTGACAATCCAATGCTAAATGGTCAGTCCTGAAAATATATACAAATAACATTATGCAGGCTGCATTCATGTAATATATATGCATGTACATATACATATATGTACATGACAACAATTAAGAAAAAGAGAGGCCATCCCATAGTTTAAAAGAGAGCAAGAAGGGGGTTATATGGGAGATATTAGAGCAGTGGGTCTCAACCTTCTTAATGCTCAGACCCTTCAGTACAGTTTCTCATGTAGTGACCTCAACCACAAAATTATTTGGTTGCTACTTCATAACTGTAATTTTGCTACGGTTATAAATTATAATGTAAGTATCTGACATGCGATGTTCCCAGAGGGGTTGCTACCCACAGTGAAAACCACTGTGACATGTAGGAAATAAGAGAAGAGGAAAATGATGCAATTCTATTATAATCTCAAAAATAATAAAAAATACTTTTTTTAAAAGAACCAGAATATTCTTATTTTTATTTTTATAAAGAACATATAATTGTAGTTTACAAAATTAACATCAGTTTAAATATTTTATTAAGTGGTTTTTAACCTTGCTAATGCTGCCATGCTTAATACATTTGTTCATGTTATGGTGACCCTCAAACGTAAAATTATTTTGTCACTGCTTCATAACTAATTCTGCTATTGTTATAAATTATAATGTAAATATGTGGTCATGACTCCCAAGTTGAGAAGCACTGCTATTAACATACAGTTCATCTTTAGCGTATACGTACTTGTAGTTTTTAAGTGGCCAGGGTCAGATGGAAGGGGAGGTCCTCCTCCCCTATCAGTGGACTTGGAGAGGGGTATGGGAAGAGATGAGAAAGGGAGGGTAGGATTGGGAGGGGACCAGAGAGGAGAATACAGCTGGGATACAAAGTGAATAAACTGTAATTAATAAAAATAAATTAATTTTTAAAAAGATTCATATTTTAAACTTATCTTCTGGAATGACTTTGAAGCACATTCAACACAATGATTTTTGTAGTAAAACTATAAACAATAAGGGTTAGAAAAAACATTTTGTAGCTGAGTAATAGAAAATTATATCTCAAAAAATGGATATAAGGCTATATTTAAATTAAAAAATGCATTTGTTCTTTTCAACAATCCTGATTTTAATATTAGTGGGTAGAGGACTTTAAAGAACAGAAAGGAGGCAGACACAATTTGTCTCACCTTGTTTATTGGAAGGGGTGATATCATCCTTAAATAAGTGTGAGAACTAAAATGTAGCAAGTCAGAGAAATATGTCCCAGTAGAGAAAACTGGCCTAGGAAATCTGAAAAGGGATAATGGAACTCACCAGAGGATGTCCAATGTCCATTGCTGTGAATATGAAACACAATGAAGAAGCAAAGTAACCATTACTTCTAAGCTATTTTAGATGGCGAAGCTCTGTAATTTTTGATTCTTTGTGTTATACATATTTTCATTTTATCGTTTGTTTAAACACTTTACAGACTGACACCAGCCCCCTTCCCCTTCTCCACCCAGTCCCGCCCTCATGTCCCTCCCTCCGTCCCCCCTCTTCTTCTTTTTGGAGAAGGAGGGCCCTAAGGGGTAGCAACCTACCCTGCACTTCAAGTTACAGCAGGACTAACCTCATCCTCTCCAACTGAGGCCAGACACAGGTTAAATAATAAACATATAGCAGAATATATTTAACAAAATAATTGTTATGAGGACTTACCTAGTGTCCATGCTAAGTTGGTTAACATGGAGAACTCTGAGACAAGACTCTCTTTAATATTAAATTGGGTACTTTTAAAAATGAAAATGACGAGGAGGCGGGGCAAGATGGCGGCTCCGGGAGGACTCTCATTCTGAGCAGCAGCACAGCAGAATCGGCACAGTGACCAGCAATCAGAACTCATGGCCATAAAACACAAGTGATTGTGTATCCCAGGTGAGAGGATACACCACAGTGGGGGATTCAATCAGCTTTAACTCACCCGGCTAAACCACGGAAGATATCCTGGTTCCGCCAGGTGCTTGGTCACCAGCCCAGAACCACATGACAGTGTGATCTGGTCAGTGTCCCAGAATGAACTGTGGGCCCAGAACATCACAGACTGGATTTTCCAGTCAAGAGATAACCCCACGGAGCAGGAAAAAATTGGGACCAACCTTAGGTCACCCAGACACCCCCTGGAAAAGACTTGGGTTCCGTGGGCACCCCAGGAGCCAGCCCAGAGCCAGAGCTGAGAACCCAGGCTCTGGCACAGAGCCCTGCCTGCACACCTGATTCGCCGCCTCAGATAGAACTGTGGGCCCCAGGGCACCAGAGACTGAGTTTCACTGTCGGGTGCAAACCCACAGGGAGGGAAACGGCTGGTCTGATCTCAGAGCACTCAGCCGACACCCCCACCCTGAAAAGGTCTAGGGAAAATTACCCAGTTTAGGCAGCCGCAAAGGCTCCGAATGGCCAGAAAGGCGGAGCCACAAGCGGGCATCTGTGCCTGTGGGTTCTACTTGCCACCCCAGACAGAACAGCGGTCCCCAAAGAAAAGACTGGGTGTCTCTGGCAGGAGGAAACCCCCAGCGGAGGGGATCATCAACTCTAATGCTTAGGACACCCAGCACCAAAAGTCTTCCTGGATTCACGCAGACTCTAGGCTCTAATGCAGGCAGGCGCGCTGTGCTCAGCTGCCATTATTGAGTTCCCCTAGGGCCCTGGGACACACAGCTGTATCCTCAGACCTACAAAAACCAGAGAACCATTACAGCAGCCCTCAGATACTGTGCCAACGATCAACCACTTATCCTTAGCTAGACTGTCAAAACTGTGGGAATCCCTGAACCTTCAAGAGGTCTGCACCCACAGCGTCTGGACCAGAGCAGTGCCTGCAGCCTCCATCCCAGACAGGGACACACAGCTTCTCATCCAGACTGAGGCACCCAGCCTTCAGACCAGAGTGGAGCCCTGAGTTACCAGCCTCCAGACCAGTGTGGCACCCCCAGACACCAACTCAACCTAGGTGCACGTTCTCCAGGCACAGAGTGGAACACTCAGCCTCTGGCCCAGAGCCTTGCTGGGTGCTCCTCTCAATTTCCCTGGCAGAACTGTGTGCCCAGGATAACAGACTGAGTTTCCCTATTGGGAGAAAACCCCACAGCTAGGGAATCAGCAGGTTCTTCAAGAGGACTGTACCTGGAAAACTGTAACAACAGTAGCAGCTCACTAAATTTATAATGAGAAACCCAGCAGTGTGGCAGTTGTCTTGAGAACTTCTATGGGTAAGAGGAGATCCCCCCTGCCTAACAAAGACCACAGCTACTACTCAGGTCTATACACCTGAGGTGAGCAGTGGCAATTCCTGAGAAACACTGGCCATACAGTGACCATACCCAAAAAGCAGAAGAGGATTCCTTAAGGAAAAATCATCTTCTGGACAAGGGAATTCTCCCTACCTCAGGACTCCAGGAAGCACAGAAACTAACAGCCAACACCTAAAACAGCTCAATGGGTAGAGGTCAGCGTAAAAGCTCAACCAACAAAAGACAGAGCAATATGGCATCTCCAGAACCCAGCCATCCAGGGGCGAACAGCAATGGACAACGCAGCATAATAGAAAATCAAGAAGATGACCTTACATCTATGCTGATAAAGAGGATAATAGAGGAAACAAATAAAATACGTAAAGAATTAGAGGAAAATAAAACCAAACAGATCATGGCTATCTGTAAATAATTGGAGGAAGTTAAAGATAAGCAGATTATGGCCATCTGTGAAGAAATATGGGAAGATGCGGTCAAACAGTTTGCTGCCTTCAGAGAAGAAATAATTAAATCACTGAAAGAAACAAAAGAAACAGAGTTGAAGGAACTAAAAGAAAAAGAGGAAAATACAATCAGACAGGTGAAGGAAGTAAACAAAACAACTCAAGACCTGAAGATAGAACTGGAAAAATTAAAGAAAACACAAATGGAGGAAATAATGGAGAGGAAGAATTTAGGGAAGAAAACAGTAACTACAGAGGTGAGCATAACCAACAGAATACAAGAGATGGAAGAAAGAATCTCAGGTGTAGAAGATACAATGGAAGAAATCGATGTATCTGTCAAAGAAAATGTTAAATCCAAAAAATTCCTGACACAGACCATCCAAGAAATCCAAGACAATATGAAAAGACAAAACCTAAGAATAATAGGTATAGAGGAAAAAGAAGACTCCCTTCTCCAAGGACCAGAAAATATTTTCAACAAAATCATTGAAGAAAATTTCCCCAACTTAAAGGAGAGGCCAATAAGAATACATGAGGCCTACAGAACACACAACAAATTTGACCAGAAAAGAAAATCCTCCCACCAAATAATAATAAAAACAGGAAGTATACAGAACAAAGAAAAAATACTAAAAGCTGCAAGAGAAAAAAGCCAAGTAACATATAAAGGCAAACCCATTAGAATCACACCTGACTTTTCAACAGAAACTATGAAAGCCAGAAGGGCCTGGACAGATATCATGCAGATCCAAAGAGAACACAAATGTCAGCCCAGGCTACTATACCCTGCAAAACTCTCAGTCCTCATAGACGGAGAAAACAAGATATTCAATGACAAAAACAAATTTCAACAATACCTACAAACAAATCCAGCATTACAGAAGACACTGGAAGAGAAACTACAACCCAAGAAAATTAACTTCTGTCAAGAAAACACAGGAAATAATTAACCTTACTACAGTAAAACAAAAAGCAACCAAGCACACAACCTTATGAACACAGCCAACATCAAAATCAAAGGATCTAACAGCCACTGGTCATTAATCTCTCTCAACATCAATGGACTCAACTCTCCAGTAAAAAGACACAGATTAACAGAATGGATACGTAAACAAAACCCAGCAATCTGTTGCATACAAAAAAACAAAACAAAACAAAACAAAACAAAACACACCTAAGGCACAAAGATAGACATTACCTGAGGGTAAAAGATTGGAAGACGAATTTCCAAGCAAATGGACCCAAGAAACAAGCAGGAGTAGCCATTCTAATATCTGATAAAATAGACTTTTAGCCAAAATTAATCAAAAGAGATGGGGAAGGACACTTCATACTCATCAAGGGAAAATTCCACCAGGAAGACATCACAACCCTGAACATCTACGCCCCAAATAGAAGAGCATACACATTTGTAAAAGAAACATTGATAAAACTTAAACCGCAAATAGATACCCACACATTAATAGTGGGAGACTTCAACACTGCACTCTCAACAAAGGACAGGTCAACAAAACAGAAATTAAACAAAGAAACAATATCTCTAACAGAGGTCATGAGTCAAATAGACCTAACAGACAATTACAGAACTTTACACCCAAACACAAAAGAATTTACCTTCTTCTCAGCACCTCAAGGAACTTTCTCCAAAATAGACCATATAGTTGGTCACAAAGCAAGCCTCAACAGAGACAAGAAGATTGAAATAATCCCTTGTATCTTGTCTGATCACCATGGAATAAAGCTGGACCTCAACAACAGAAATAGCAAAAAGCCTACACACTCATGGAAACTGAACGACTTGTTACTAAATGACAGCTGAGTCAGGGAAGAAATAAAGAAAGAAATTAAAGTCTTCCTAGAACTCAATGGAAATGAAGACACAACATACCCAAACTTGTGGGACACAATGAAAGCAGTGCTAAGAGGAAAGTTCATAGCACTAAGTGCCTTCAAGAAGAAATTTGAGACAGCTCATTCAAGCAACTTAATGGCCCACTTAAAAACCCTAGAAAAAGAAGAAGCAGACACACCAAAAAGGAGTAGATGGCTGGAAATAATCAAACTCAGGACTGAAATCAATTAATTAAAAACAAATAAAACAATTCAAAAAAATCAATGGAATCGAGAGCTGGTTCTTTGAGAAAATCAACAAGATAGACAAACCCTTAGCCAAGCTAACTAAAAGGCAGAGAGACACCACCCAAATCAACAAAATCAGAAATGAAAAGGGGGAAATAACTACAGACACTGAGGAAATCCAAACAATCATTAGGACTTACTTCAAAAGTCTATATGCCACAAAATTTGAAAATCTAAATGAAATGGATAATTTTCTTGACTGATTCGACTTACCAAAGCTGATTCAGGACCAGGTAAATCAATTAAATATTCCTATATCCCCCAAAGAAATAGAAGTGGTCCTCAAAAGTCTCCCATCCAAAAAAAGCCCAGGACCAGATGTCTTTAGCACAGAATTCTACCAGACCTTCAAAGAAGAGCTAACTCCAATTCTCTTCAAACTATTCCACAAAATAGAAACAGAAGGAACATTACCAAACTCATTCTATGAAGCCACAGTCACCTTGGTACCCAAACCTCACAAAGACTCAACAAAGAAAGAGAATTTCAGGCCAATCTCCCTTATGAACATTGATGCAAAAATATTTAACAAAATACTTGCAAACCAAATTGAAGAACACATCAAAGATATTATCCACTATGACCAAGTAGGCTTCATCCCAGGTATGCAGGGATTGTTCAATATATGGAAATCCATCAATGTGATCCACCATATTAACAAACTGAAAGAAAAAAAACCACATGATAATCTCCCTAGATCCTGAAAAAGCATTTGACAAAATCTAACATCCATTCATGTTTAAAGTATTGGAGAGATCAGAGATACAAGGCACATATCTAAACATAGTAAAGACGATATACAGCAAGCCTATAGCCAACATCAAACTGAATGGAGAGAAACTTAAAGCAATCCCACTGAAATTAGGAACAAGACAAGGCTGCCCACTCTATCCATATCTCGTCAACATAGTGCTAGATGTCCTTGCTAGAGCAATAAGACAGTTGAAGGAGATCAAGGGGATACAAATTGGAAAGGAAGAAGTCAAATTAGCACTATTTGCAGATGATATGATAGTATACATAAGTGACCCCAAAAACTCTACCAGGGAACTCCTACAGCTGATAAACACCTTCAGCAAAGTGGCCAGATACAAAATTAACTCAAAAAAAATCAGTAGCACTCCTGTATACAAAGACAAACGGGCTGAGAAAGAAATTAGAGAAACAACACCCTTCACAATAGCCACAAAAGACATAAAGTACCTTGGTGTAACCCTAACCAAGCAAGTCAAAGACTTGTATAAAAAAAATTTCAAGTTTCTGAAGAAAGAATTAGAAAAAGATATGAGAAGATGGAAAGATCTCCCATGCTCATGGCTTGGCAGGATTAACATAGTAAAAATGGCCATCTTACCAAAAGCAATCTACAGATTTAATGCAATTCCCATCAAATTACCAACACAATTCTTTACAGACCTGGAAAAAACAATTCTCAACTTCGTATGGAATAACAAGAAACCCAGAATTGCTAAAACAATCCTCTACAACAAAAGATCTTCTGGAGGTATCTCTATCCCTGATCTCAAGCTGTACTATAGAGCAACAGTTATAAAAACTGCATGGTACTGGCATAGAAACAGAATGGTGGATCAATGGAACCGAACAGAAGACCCAGAAATAAACCCATACACTTATGGACACCTGATTTTTTACAAAGATGCCAAAACCATACAATGGAAAAAAAGATAGCATCTTCAACAAATGTTGCTGGTCCAACTGGATGTCTACATGTAGAAAAATGAAAATAGATCCATACTTATCACCCTGCACAATACTGAAGTCCAAGGGGATCAAAGACCTCAACATAAAACCAGACACATTAAATCGGCTAGAAAAAAAAGTGGGGAATACCCTAGAACTCATTGGTACAGGAGAAAACTTCCTGAACAGAACACCAACAGCACAGGCTCTAAGAGCAACAATCAATAAATGGGACCTCATGAAACTGAAAAGCTTCTGTAAAGCAAAGGACACTGTCATCAAAACAAAGAGACTGCCTACAGATTGGGAAAGAATCATCACCAACCCTTTATCTGACAGAGGACTCATATCCAGTATATATAAAGAACTAAAGCTGAAAAGCACCAAACCAAGTAATCCACTTAAAAAATGGGGAACAGAGCTAAAGAGAGAATTCTCTGTAGAGGAATATCGAATGGCCGAGAAGCACTTAAAGAAATGATCAACCTTATTAGCCATTAGGGAAATGCAAATCAAAACAACCCTGAGATTTCACTTTACACCCATCAGAATGGCCAAGATGAAAAACTCAAGTGACAACACATGCTGGAGAGGCTGTGGAGAAAGGGGAATTTTCCTCCACTGCTGGTAGGAATGTAAACTTGTACAACCACTCTGGAACTCAATCTGGCACTTTCTCAGACAACTAGGAATAGCGCTTCCTCAAGATCCAGCCATACCACTCCTAGGTATATATCCAAAAGAGGCTCAAGTACACAAAAAGGACATTTGCTCAACCATGTTTGTAACAGCTTTATTTGTAATAGCCAGAAGCTGGAAACAGCCCAGATGCCCCTCAACTGAAGAATAGATGCAGAAACTATCTATACAATGGAGTATTACTCAGCAATGATAAATAAGGAAATAAGGAAATTTGCAGGTAAATGGTGGCACCTGGAAAGGATCATCCTGAGTGAGTTGTCCCAGAAGCAAAAAGACACACATGGTATACTCTCATTCATATAAACATACAGCATAGAATAAACCCACTAAAATCTGTACATCTAAACAAACTAAGCAAAAGAGAGGACCCTAACTAAAATGTTCAATCCCCATCCTGAAAAGCAAAGAGGATGGACATCAGAAGATAAAGAAAACAGCAAACAACCTAGGAACCTTCTACAGAGGGCCTCTGAAAGCCTCTGCAGTGCAGACTGTCAAAGCAGATGCTGAGCCTGATGGCCAACTGTCGGGCAGAGTGAATGGAATTTTATGTAAGAAGTGGGAAATATTAAGAGCTGGAGAGGACAGGAACTCCACAAGGAGAGTAACGGAATAAGAAAATTTGAACACAGGGAACTTCCCAAAGACTCATACTCCAACCAAGGACTATTCATGGAGATAACCTAGAACCCTGACAATGCAGCCACTTCTGATGAGAACTGATAGACTAAGATCAGAAAGTAGGAGAGGAGGACCTCCCCTATCAGTGGACTTGGGGAAGGGCATGCATGCAGAAAGGGGGGGGGGAGGGTGGGACCGGGAGGGGAAGAGGGAGGGGCTTATGGGGGATACAAAATGAATAAAGTGTAATTAATAAAAGTTAAATAAAAAATGAAAATGACAGCTATTAACTTTTATTATCTTCTCCCTTTGCTCAATTATTTTAATTATAAAATTTAGTTGTATAAGCCAGTGCTGTTTCACTTTTGTAGATATCTATCAGTAGAAACATGGACCAGCCCACAAAGCAATGAGGCTTCCTTAGTTGTGTGTCCATTCTTAATCCTCTCAGAGCAATAGTACACATACCAACTAAAAACAACAAAGAAGATCTGGAGCCATTTATCATTTGTATTTAGTAAAATGTTACAGTGTTAAATACAAGGTATGCGAGATAGAAACTATCATGTCAGCTGAGATACAAAATAAACTGTGTGCATGTAGATTTCACTTGCCTTCATTACTGGTTCTCTATCTAGTCCTCTCCCTTATTTTCCTTTGACATATGTTTAATGTTCATTTTCATTGTTGTTAACACGCAAGCATAAAGAACTCATATTTAATCTGTATGTAGAATTGTGATGTACTAGAGCAAGTTAAGGTAATACAGCAACCTGTATCAAAATGGCAAAGACAGTAAAACCTTGAGTAAAAGCCAAGGTCACCACAAAGCTGAGAGAGCTTTAGTGCTCTCAACTTAGAAGTAAATGAATCAGGTGATAAAGGAAAATAGTAGTTTCAATTGCTCTCTTTAATTTCAATGAATTGTTTCTTTGCCAACTGTAGTGAATTTGACTCCTCCCTCATACCACTGTAATGCATTGACTTGATAAAGTGAAACGGCTCCTGTGAAGATAATTTAATTCCATTTAATTAAAGAAACCTATTTTAATAGCCAGTCCTTTGATACATGTGCTACTCATGGCTCCCAACATATTGCACACCATTGCTCATTAGGAAACTCTTTTAAAAGTCATTTAGTGCAGACATTATCTTCTGCTCCACAAATGCAAACCTATAAGTCAGACTCAGCATAATTGAACTATTATTCATAAACTCAAAGAAAAATATTGTAAACATGCAAAAAGTTAGCTTACTTGCATAAGACCCCTGGACATGTAGGCTGGAATGTATCTTTTTGATGGAAAAGAGGCAGTACGCAAAAGTTCGGTTTCTCTTGCCTTTATTAGGAACATGTACTAAAAAGAATCTAGCATTATATAGTAGCTAATAAGTCAACGTTTCCTTGATTATACCCCCTGAAAATGACTCAGATGTAAACATTTATTTTACTGATGAAAACCAACATATGAAATGCAGAAGTCTAAATTAAATTTGGTGGCATATGCTCTTTCCAGAGCCTTTGTCTCTCTCAGCAAGTTACAGTGCAAGGGGAACAATTTGATCTTATTACCTTGCTGCTGCTGGCAGCTGGTGCTTATCACAGAGGGTTAAGGATTTTATCACAGAGCCTGCAACAGGAGACTCTGAGTAGGGGAACCCCAACCTCCAGGTAGTCATTTACGGGTAGTGAAAGCCTTGGGGAAAGTTCAGCTCCCTAAGAGTATAACAGCCCAGTGGACCTGATAAGCAAGTGGCCCATTCCTAAGCAACTCTTTTTTTAAACCTTTTTTCTAACCACTATATGGCACAATACAGAATAGACTTGTTTGCTGACAGGGAAGTCAATTATTAGACAAAGCACTCAGGGAAGCTTCTCCTACTAGTCTTGCTAACAAAAGCAAAGTATATTTGTAGAGTATTTATTTTAAATTTATCATCATCATCATCATCATCTTAATTGTTATCATCAATTATTATTTAGCACTACTGAGGATCACACCTAAGACCTCACATGTGATACGCAAGCATGCTGCTGACCCACAACCCCAGCCTTAAATTGTTTAATCTTATAACTTGTCATTGTCTGGGTTTCCTTGGGCCCAAATGAAATACATTAAGTGTCCAGTTTGATTAGTATGCATAATCCAGTAGGATTAGTCATTGATAGGCCATGACAAGGGCGTTCTGACTTCGCCTTTAACAGACTTTATCAACTTCTCTATTTGCACAGAGTTAAACATATCAGAGGCACTGTTTCTAAGTAAGAAAGCTATCGTAAACATTACTTCCAGATCCCAACTTTGGTATTGTATATGAGGTCTGTGTATGAGATTTCAGGAAGGCGTCTTGGATATTTGAGGCATTTGTGAAGGACTATTTGTACAGACCTCTCATGATGAACCACTCTGTGGCATTGGGTCATATTCTCATGTAAAAGTGATACTGATACCGCTGAACCACTGCTAATACTTTGTACCATGCTGCCTTTCCTGAAGAGTAACTAAATCTCAAAAACAGAGTCAAGGAATGCCAAAGTGAACACATCCAATGGTGAGAAGGCTATTTTACTTTTATTTTTAAGAGTGAAAGAGTTCTGCTACAGAATACAGTTTAGCACACAAGCATTAACAAATAAATATCTACCATGTAGCAATTATCACACTAGAAGCAGATCTGGTAAAATAAAATGTTTAAGTGATACTTGTCAGAGAGTGACATCAGCAACATGGCAGAAGTACATTTTTGAGTTACCTTCTCCAAAACATCCTCTTGACAAACACACATGGGAGAGAATGCCTTCACAGGCGTTTAAGAGCCTTTCAGCACCCAACTGGGGAAATATAAATCCAAGAATCTATTCACTGAAGTAAGCAAGACGAATAATCTCGTTTCCCTCACTACCCTTGTCCTTAAGGCAGCAAAACTCATTGCCAAGAGGCCATCTTAGTTTGAAATTTCTTCCATGGCAAAAGGTAAAAAGACACTGAGCATCTGGTCCCACAGCCAAAAAGGCTTCTATCCAGCATCCCTGTGGTATAGCCACTCAGGGTGCTGCTGGACTGGCAGAGCTGAGTAGCCTGAGGTCAGCTAAGAACAAAGACAATGAGCTGTGTGTCAGCAACTGAGCAGGTGAGGGTACAGATCCCCCAAAATGGCATCAGTTCTACTACAAACTTGCAGACTCCTCTGCTCATCGCCGACTCCATATTAGACTTCAGCGTGTCCTTCTTTAGTTAACAAAGACAAAAGGAGGTGATAATTTCTTCAAATAGAAAAAGCAAAATCCAAGGTTTTAAGGAACACATACATGAACACATGCACTGAGACATGAACACAGGAAACAGTACCACCAAAAGAGCATAATATTCTCTCCTCATGAATTCCGAATAAATGAAGATCTATACATTTTTTTTTTTTGACAAATGATTTTAAACAGTCAGGCTCAAACAGGTGGTTGCAGCACATGCCTTTAATACCGGCATTCCGGAGGCAGAGGCAGGCAGATTTCTGTGAGTTCAAGGCCAGCCTGGTCTACAAAGTGAGTACAGGACAGCCCAGGTTATACAGAGAATCCCTGTCTCAAAAAATGAAGAAAAAAAAATAGTCAAGCTTCAAAAGCTCACTGAATTATAGTGACAAACAGCTCAACAATAAAAACAAAATGCATGAAAAAAATTAGAAGTTGAATGATGAGACGGTTATTCTGGGGCACAAGAGAACAAGCAGTGAATGGGCTAGTGACACAACTCAACAGAGTGCTTGCTTCTGAGAGGATCTAGGTCGAGTACCGAAGCATAAGAACAAAACTAAGGCTCAATCATGTTTGTAGCAGCTTTATTCGTAAAAGCCAGAACCTGGAAACAACCCAGATGTCCATCAACGGAGGAATGGATACAGAAATTGTGGTATTTTTACACAATGGAATACTACTCAGCAATTAAAAACAAGGAAATCATGAATTTTGCAGGCAAATGGTGGGATCTAGAAAAAAATCATCCTGAGTGAGGTATCGCAAAAGCAGAAAAAAGCACGTGGTATATCCTCACTTATATAGACCTATAAGATAGGATAAACATACTAAAATATGTACACCTAAAGAAGATAAACAAGAAAGAGGTCCAGGGGTAAGATGATCAATCCTCATCTAGAAAGACAAAGGGGATGGACATTGGAAATAGGAAAAAACAAGTAACAGGACAGTAGCCTACCACAGAAGGCACCTGAAAGACTCTACCTAGCAGTGTATCAAAGCAGATGCTGAGACACATAACCAAGCCTTCGGCAGAGTACAGGGAATCTTATCAGGGAAGGAGGAATTAGTATATCCTAGAGGGGACAGGGAGCCCCACAAGGTCCAAATATATCTGACCACAGGGGTCTTCTATGAGGCTGTTTATCCAATCAAGGACCATGCATGGATATAACCTAGAACCCCTGCTCAGACATAGCTCATGGTAGATCAGTATCCAAGTGGGTTCCCTAGTAAAGGGGACAGGAATTGTTTCTGACATGAACTCATGAGCTTCCCCTCCTCCCTGAGGGAGGAGCAGCCTTGCTAGGCCACAGATAAGGACATTGCAACCATCCTGAAGATACCTGATAAGCCAGGACCAGATGGAAGAAGAGGAGGACACCCCTTCTCAGTGGACTCAGAAGGGGGCAGGGAGGAGATGAGGGACAGAGGAGAGTATTGGGAGGGAAGGAGGGAGAGGGCTACAGCTGGGATACAAGTGAATATATAAAATTATTTAAAAATAAAAAAATATATTAAAAAA
Source organism: Psammomys obesus (assembly GCF_907164565.1). Taxonomy (NCBI): domain Eukaryota; kingdom Metazoa; phylum Chordata; class Mammalia; order Rodentia; family Muridae; genus Psammomys; species Psammomys obesus. The sequence continues at coordinate 29,306,166 of NW_026585895.1, forward strand.
AGAACAAAACTAAACTAGCAAAAACAATTGCTTAATCACTTTCCAGGTGCTAGGATAGAATACTCAGAAGAAGAAAAAAATTGAGGGACTAAGAGCAAATTTTGGTTTACAGTTCCAAGGAAGAAAGCACATGGAGGAAGGAAGACAGGTGGCAGCCACGTAAGGTCTGGTGTCGAGGCTGTCTGTTCATACTGCATTTGTAGTTAGGAAACAGCAGGTGAAGATGAAGTGACACCTGCCTATAAACCTTTAACACCTGTCCCTATTGACTCTTGGCCTCCTGTAAAGCTTCACCTCCTAAAGCTTCCAAACAGCCTTCCTAAAGGGGCCACCAGCAGGGAACAAAGTGTTTACATTTATAAGCTTATGGGGGACATTTTGTATTCAAACCAAAACAGCAATGAATAAGTTAGAAAGACAATACAGCACTTCAAAAACAGGAAATAAGACATGTGATTACAGTAAGTACATCTGGAATTCACTTATTGCAGAAGGAAAATGGAACAAACAAGGAAGAAAAGGCCAACCGAATAAATATGCACACTAGCAGTAGCCAAAGAACCAATACCAAATGGTCTGCCTGGAAAACCTATCAATGCAAGTAACATTATACAGACTGAACAGGATGTATTTATGTATTTGAGAGTATATATATTTATAACAACAATTAAAGGCAAAAGAGATTGTGCATTTGAAAGAGAGCAAGGAAGAATACATAGATGTGCTTGGAGGGAGGAAAGAGAAGGGGAAAATAATGTAATTGTATCACAATCTCAAAAAAAAAGAAGTGTGCAAAGCATATGTACAACACCTTTAAAACCTAACGTTCAAATGCACAAACAACGGCAAGAGGAAAAGAAAGGAAACACACACACACATACAAACAACAACAAAACTGGAAGTCAGCTAAGAACATAGCAGCATGTCCATACCTATTGATAGTGCTTTAAGTCTAAATGCATTAAATGAGATAATCAATAGAGAGAGTGCCTGAGTGGTCAGCTAGATGACTCAACAGGTAAAAGCACTTGTTGCTAAGATTGAAGACCTGAACTTGATCCTTAAAATACACACACACTCACACACACACACATACACACACACTGACAAACATAAAAAAAGTTTTTCTTTTTTTTAGAAGACAGAATTCTTAGACAGATGTGGGAGTTTACAAGACTCTGTAAAATCTGGCTTCTATGAAGCCTCTCTAGCTTTAAGGAGACACAGGGGTGGAAAACAATGGAAAAAGAAATTTGATGGAAGAGGAAGCAGAGTAGAGCAGCAGGAGTGGCTGTGTTACACCAGATTAAGGGGCTCTAAGTCAGAAACATTCAAAAGAGACAGCAATGGTCACCTATGATAAAGGAGTCAATTAATAAAGGTAACGGAACTAGGTAAAAACTTGGCATTCGAGTAACTACATATCTAAAGCAAATAGTTGATGAATTGAAAGAAGAAACAGAAAGCCAGAAACTAATTCACAGAATCATCTGGGAAGAAAATAAAGACATGCTGAGTTGGGTCAACACTTTGGACCATGTGGTTTTAAAGTACAAAATACAAAATATGTGGTGAGAGAATATAATACAATAACAGAACACTAAAATTTCCTAACTTCACCTGTAACATTTCTCAGGCCAAACTGTGGGCCACAAAATAAGTCCTAACAAATTTAAGAATATTACAATTATGCCTGGTACATCATTTTTAGTAAATGATTTGTATCTAGAAATCAATGAAAATGGAAAAATTTCAAATTTTGCAACTATATGGAAACATTATCCTCCAAAACAAAATGACAGAACAAAAAGAAATTTAGAGACAAATGAAAAGTATCCTGAAAATGAAAATATAATCACAACATAGGCAAAATATTTGGATTATAGAAAGGGAAGATATAACAAATCAACTTTATACCTCAGATAACCAGAAAAAGAAGAGGAAACTAAGCTCAGAAACCTAGAAAAAATGGGATAATGAAGATTACAATAGAACCAAATGAAATGAAATAGAAAAGATCAGTGAAATTAAGACTTGGATTTTAGAATATAAACATAATTGATAAACTAACTGTTAGTTACACAAATTAAGAGTAAAAGCCCAAAGATGAAATACAAAGGGTCCTAAGACAGAGCTATCTATACAATTTACACACACAAAAAAAGAGAAGAGATAAGAAATTCTACAAACACAACCTCTAAAGACTGATCCAAGTAGAAAGAGAATATCTGGAAAAAAAAATATTTAAGACACTGACACAGGAATCAACCAGCCTCCAAGAAAGAAAAGCCTGGGACTAGCTGTTTAACTAGTAATTTTTTCAAACATTTAAAGAATTTTAATCTGCCCCCCAAAAACATGTCCCATAATTTAAAAGGTAGAAACTTTTCCATACTTATTTTGCAAAGACTTTTCTTAATTCTAAATAAAGCCAGAGAAGGATGTTACAAAATAAAAGTCAATAAAATTATAGGTCAGTACCCTTGATTATCACAAAAGCAAACATCTGAAATGAAATGCCTATATAGTCAGCCATGATTTATTTTCAGGATACAAGAATGATTCGATACATGTAAATCAACAAATATAATACAACTACATTGTATGGTGAAAGATGAAAACATGCAATCATCATAAAAGGTCCCAAAACACATTTTAACATTCAACACCCTGCCAGGATGGGGAAAAAAAAATCTCTTGGCAAATTAAAAATAAAAGGAATTTGCTTCAGCATTCATTCTCAAGAGTGAAAGCAGAAAACATCAGGTCAGTCAACTCCTTTAAATGATAAAAGCTCTGAACAAATTAGATTCAAAGGAATACATCTCAGTATTCACACTCAGTGGTGAAAGTTTTTCTCTAGGATCAGGAACAAGACAAGAAAGCCCGCTCATGTCACCAAAATTTAGTGTGGAACTAAAAGTCTATCCAATACAATTAGGCAAATAAAACACATAAACGTCATCCAAGTTGGAAAAAAAATGGTGGTGGAGAAGATGATTTTGTAGGTAAGGTACTTGCCGTGCAAGCATGAGGGCCTGAGTTCGAATTCCCAGATGCCGCACAAAGCAGGGTGTTGCATAGGTAGCATGTGTCTGTAACATCAATTCTCCTACCTTAAGATAGGCCGTAGGGGGGAAAGAATCCTGAAATCTCGGGGCCTTGCTAGCCTGGGTAAACACTGAAAAACAGCAAAGCCCTGTCTCATAAGATGGAAGTCCAGTAAAGACATCAGAATTGTTTAATGACTCACACTACTGAAAATGCGTACACGTGTCATACGCACACACGTGTTTTCTCAAAACTAAAAACTTTAAAAAAGCAAAAATGACATAATATTATGTGTGAAAAATTCTCCACCACTAAAACAAACTATTATCTGAGGGAGCCTTGGGCTGTACGTTATGACTGAGGCACAGGTTCTCTGTGCCTCTGACAGGGAATCGGATAATATGGAAGAGCGGTAGTGGAAGTATAAATTCACTGAAAGTAAATGCATAGGTGCACTCTGCAGAAGCAGCAGCCTAAAGCAAATGTGCCCCCAGAGGCCTGAGTTTGTTTCTGGGTTGTTTCTTTGTTAACAGAGAGGGGGGAGCTGATTCCTAGGAGGAAGAGTAGGATAGATACTTACTTTAATTGACAGATGAGCTGCTACATAACTTGTCGAATTGGCCCATGTAAATGTATAGGCCATAGTCATGTAACCTGCAACATACATATACTCTATCCTGTATGCACAAGAAATGGTAAAAAGGAGTTTCCTGCTGACAGGTTACTTCAAGGACAAACTGAGCTTTATAGCTCATACACTTGTTCAAGCTGCCCTTGATTATCTCTCCTTTCATAAGGAAATACCAACAGGGAATTTCTCCTAGTGGGAAGTTACTGAGTGTTGCCCTACTGGGAAGGGACAGCAGCTAAAGGGACCTGAAGAGGGTCCCAGCCTGTCCCTATTTCTGCCTGCTTCATAATATACAAGCTCAGTAACACTGTAGATTATAAAAATCACACAAAGAAGTTCCATTTCTATATAGTAAAAATGAACTATCTGAAAAAGAAATTAAGACATCAGTCCATTCATAATAATACATTTAACTGAGAAGCTACGTCTGTCTGATAAAATTTATACACATTGAATTAAAAGATTAACCAGATATAAATAAATGGAACATTACATATTCATGGGTTAGATAAGTTAATATTGTGAAATTTTCCATATTTCCCTAAGCAATCTACAGTCAGTTAAATTCCTCTCAGAATCATTTTGGTCTACTCTTGAAGACTGTCTCGTAATGTTTTAACTGTGTAATTGTGGCCAAACTGTGGAGTGACAGATAGTTTTGCAGATTGCTTCAGTTGTAACTTTCCACTAGAAGTCAGTAGTACTACAAAAAAAATTAGTTACAACATCGCCTAACTCAGCAGAGCTGGGTTTGCTAAGGAAGAAGAGAGAAACATGTTAAAGGACCTACAGGACTTAATATTTACCAAGAGAAACAAGAGGAGTCTTGGGGCAGATCTTAAGATACTGCATCAAGAATGAGTAGAGAGGGGTGGGATTAGAGGGACATGTAGGGGACAGGAGCCCCACAAGGAGACCAACAAAACCCTGAGCCCACGGGCCCCCTGCAGAGACTGATGCACCAATGGAGTACTATGCATGGAGAGGATTTCGACCCCCTGCTCAGATGTGGCCTATTGGCAGCTCAGTCTCCACGTGGATCTTTGAGTGAGGGGGAGAGCAGCTGCCTCTATCATGAATTCACTTAACAGCCCTCTGATCACTCACACCTGATGATGCAGCCTTGCCAGGCCACAGAGAAAGAGGATCCAAGCAGTCCTAATGAGACTTAACAAGCTATGGGCAGATGGCAATAATGGAGAACTCCCCTTTTCAGTGGACTAGGGGAAGGGAATGAGGAGGAAAGGGAGAGAGGGTGGGACTTGGGGAGTTGAGGGAGGGGGTTTCAATCGAGATATATAATTGTGACGAAAAAAATAAAAATTAAAAAAAAAAAGAATGAGTAATAACTAGTTAAAAGAGTCCATTTTAGTTCCTTTCAATTATACCAAATTAAAAACAAGGCAAATTCTATGCCAGCTCTGGTGTCTTCTTGGGATGATTTGAAATTTAGAACTAGGACTAGCCATACACTGTGGCACCAAGATGCTGAAACAGTTAAGACACATCTTGTAAGACAGGATTAAAGATTCTTTGGGTAGCTCATGGTAGAATGAAACAGTGAAGACCAAAAGCCCACCCCTCCCAGCTGGAAGTGTCCTTCAAAAAACATGCCATTTACCAAAATTATAAGGAAAGCAGTAATGAAGAAGGTAAGAGTATTCTTGAGACTCTCAAGGTAGCAGCCCTCTCTCTGTAGGCTGAGCTGACAGGGAAGGGTATTACAGGTCTGAGCCGGCTGATAGCAATCAGAAGGAAAAAACATCCTAATGCACAGATGCAGGATCACAGCATCTCATTGTCAGATAGAAAATACACTAGACAACAAAGATAGGTCAGCAGACAAGAGTCAGATTTGGAGGGAGGGAGCCAGCTGCGCCACTGTCTAACACAACAATCAGCTCCCAGGGGCAACTCAGCCTAAAGCCAATGAGAGCAATGTTTGCATAATTACATAACAGTTCTAACGGTGCTTCGCACAAAAATATATATTAAAAAAAACTCCAACATGCACATGGAAGTCAATATTATTCTTAATTAATTAAAGAAATTCTGAGAAAAAAAAAAGGAAAGTTAGAGGCATCACATTTTCGGTAACAAAATTTGTTCCAATGCTGTAATATCAAAATATTATGTAAATAAACAGACATAAGGTCCAACGAAACAAAGTACAAGATGCAGATATTTTTTAGCCAATGCATTGTTGACAAAAGTTAAAGAATATAAAGAGAAGAAAATAATCATTTTAATAACTACGCTGAGAAAGTCGGATGTACAACTACAAAATGAAATGAAATTATCTCATAGCATAAATTAAACAATGATTTCAGACTTAAACACAAGGCTAGTATGGCAGTTTGAATAAACATGGCCTCCAAAGGCTTAAAGGGAGTGACACTATTAGGAGTTTTGACATTGCTGGTGTAGGTACAGTCTTATTAGAAGAAGTGTGTCACTGGAGGAGGTTTTGAGGTTTCAAATGCTCAAGCCAGGTCCATGTCTCTCTCCTTTCCCGCTGCCTTCAAATCCAGATATATAGTTATATATATATAGTTACATATACATCTCGGACACCATGTCTGCCTGCGTGCTACCATGTTTCCCATGACAATAACGGACAAAAACTCTGAACTGTTAAATGATTCTTAAGAGTTGCCATGGTCATGGTTGTCTCATCAGCACAATAAAACCCTAAGACAGCCACTAGAAATAAACAACAACAACAAATTCTCATTTGTGCTGATTCAAAGAATGATTTTTCTGGCAGGTGAACCCAAAGTACAGGCAACAAAAGATTAGGGAAATAAAGTGCATCCCATAAAAACATAGTGTGAAAAAACAGAAAAAGCCAACAGTGAAGACAAAACCTGAACAGGTTACAATCCAAACATCCCATAAAAGATTAGTACACACAGAGTTCTAACCAACAGTAAAATAAGAAACCTAATTTTTAAAATGGCCAAAAGATCCTAATAGATACTCTTTCAAAGAAGATACTAAATGTCCAGTGGCTACATGAAAAGGCTCAATGGCATCAACTATCTGAGAAGTGAACATTAAAGCCACAATGAAATACCACCTATACCTGTTAATATGGTTTTGTTAAAACAATAAAAAAAAACAAATGTTGCTGAGAATATGGAAAGAGAAACCCATGGACATTGATAACAGGAATGTTAATTAATATGTTAATTAACAAAAACAATATGGAGATTCTTTTCTTTTTGCCCCCCCCCCTTTTTTTGGGTTGGGAAGAGTAGGGACAGAGTTTGGGGACGGGTCTTTCTTTATAGCCCTGGCTACCCTGGTACTCACTATGTAATACAGGCTGGCAATCCTGCCCCAGCCTTCCAAGTGCTAGGATTACAGGAAGAATGCAGGATTCTTGAAAATGTATTATAATATCTGCCAATCTTACAATTCCATATATATCCAATGAAAGTGAAATCTAATCTATTGTGTGAAAAGACTGTACTCCTATGTTCTCTGTAGTACTTTTCACACATGCCAGAGTCACCTAATGCAAGTAAAGATAATGTAGATATATATACACACACAAAAAAAACCTAAACTAAACAAAGAAAGAAACTGATATATGCAACCACATGAGTGGACCCAAAGGATATAATGCTAAGTGAAATAAGCAGGCTCACAGAAAAATCTCAAGTAATCCCATTTAAATGTCGAATCTGAAAGGTTTGACCTAGAAGTTGTGGTTGCCAGAGACTGGGCATGGAAGGACTTACACGATGCTCAATCAACACATTTTACCTAGGCAGGAGGAATACATTTAAGAGATATATGGTCTACTGTGGCAACTATGGTTAATAGCAATATATTTTAAAATTGAATTTTGCTAATTTATATTTCAAGTGACATTTCCATGAAGTTTTTATTGTGATGCATGTCTGTTATATAAAGGATCACTGTAACAAAAACTTTTGTGCATGTACATTAGTATATATAAAGTCTACTTATCAATTAGAATACACTAAAATATATAACATAATATTTCAGGGTTTGCAATATAGCTCAGTAGCAGAATACTTACGGTATTATATATAAGTGTATGTATTTTATGTAAGGACCTGGGTTTAGTCTTATTGCACAGAGGAAGGGGGTGTGGGAAGGGAAGAGAGGAGAAGGAGGAGAAAAATTAAAGCAGAGTCAAGAACATATCACAAGCATTATTTATTTTTAATATTTAACATTAACACTTTCAAAATGGTTAAAAAGAATACATAATATGTTATATTATATATTATAAAAACATATCACATAATAAAGTGTATAAAACCTGAATTTTAGTAGCCACCTCATCAATTTTAGTTATAAAGTTATGGTTTAATTAATCCTGTGGTTTCATTACTAACAACTGATTTAAATCAATGAAGTAGAAAGAAAGATATTAAATATTTCTGAAAGGTCTTGATAATGATCTAGTGGAACAATATATTTGAAATATTTGCTACAGCTGCTCTAAGTAGTTTATAATGTTTAGCCATCACAAATATCACAACCTCTAGATGTTTATGTATACTTTGCGGTACTATCATAATTACTTTCTTAAGTTAGAAGTTCAAAGATACAATTCCTGGGCATGTATACCTTTGAGGCCTTGTGCTGATAGTAAGAAAATATTTCCAATTAGTTTGGATTCACTTACATTTCAGTAAAATTCTCCTGTCAGTGTTAGTGATTTTATTTTTTTAATTAATAACAGGAAGCAGTTAACATAAACCAGTGTATTACATTAGTGCACCTTTATTATGGTTATTATCAAACAAATGGCTTGAAAGCTTACAGTGATCAGAGAGCCTCTGAACAATGCTGAAGGTAACAGGACCTGCGAAGTAAGACACAGGCATAACGAAGACTGTCAACTCTGATATATTGTTTATATATCCCACAGATTCTGAGGCTGCCAATTTTTTCCAACTTTTTCCTTTTGGTTATTTGCCTTGGAGCAAACATTATTATTAAAATCATAAATAGATGGACTTACTTTTCTCAAACCAATAAACAAGTTTGGGAAAGAAGGCTTGAATACAATGTTCATTAGGAACGGAGGGGGTCTCTCTCCTTAAAATACCCAGGATTCTGAGTAAATGGGAAATTTCAAGACAATCTACATCCCAAACTACAAATTATAACATCTCACATAAATGCACCTCGTGTTAATCACAAATTCCTATTTTTGGGCCCATGCAGCACAAATAGCGCAATTCAATCACACAGAGGATGGCCCTGGAGCCTGAGAGACAAAGGGAAGTGAACCCTGTGTTTAAAGAGAACAAAGAGAGGAATCTTCATAAAAATAGGCAATCAAAATATTTCAAATAGACTGTTACATTTTTATAAATTGCTATTCGGCATATAATTCACAGCAGAAGAACACGAAGAACTCCCATTTTTAGGCAAGTGGGCTGTGAAAAAGCATCTGAAATTCTGATTTGTTCATGGTACGTCCATTTCAGTTCAGAAAGCTGTGATTTGAAAAATTATGTCTAAAGAAACATATTTATCCACTGTACCCTAGACTACAGTCAGTAAATAAGCTTCCTTATTCCTATAGCTTTCATCAAATTGTAGAATAACTTGGAAAAGTTTGCCTTCACCAACTCAAGAAGCGAAACCTCATTCTGAGCAAGGCCTCTATTTCTAAAGACTGTCTCAATAGGTGAGATACGTTGCAATTGTCTGCAACACAATGATCTGCACCAGCAAATATTACGGCCTCCAAACCGAGACCGCAGGCAGACTCTCTGATGTTAAACCTATACCCTGCCATCCAGACCAAGGAAAATTAGCTGTACATACCTCTCAGTCTTACCTGGGGTCATCAAGGTCTTTTCTCTTCATTTCTTCTTCTATGAATGTCTTGATTGGACCATATATTCCTATTCTTAGCCATGTGTTTCCGAGGAATCATACCCCCAGAAGTTCACATGTATGTGTATGGGGGCAAACAGACTAACTATGCTTCTCTCTGCTCAGCAACTCTCTGTTAGCATTCTTTCTTGAGTCCTTCAAAATGGCAGGCTCCTCTGAGTCTTTCCCTTATGGAATACCATTGAATACCTTCTCCTTAGGCCACAATTCTTGCTTTTGGAGACACTGACACTCTTCACACAGTAAAGAAAACTAATGAGAACTATGATAAATAGGATCTTTGCTGTAAAAGCTGGAAGAATCTTAATGTTTGTTTTTAAAAGTAATTGGCTTTGAGTAACTTTCTCAGGACTGGCTGAAAGTTTTTGCCAATCAATGATGACAGCTGGAGATTTTGTGAAATAGAAAGCTGTATCTAATCTGTCAGTATTAACACCACTGCCATAAATTAGAAGACCAACAAATTCTTGAGTCCATGTCTTCACAAACCAATACAAACTCACAAATACACAAAGCATGTTTCATTACTATTAGGTACAATTTCAGATTCTCAGATTAACCTGTCTTCCAATAATACTAGGACTATTGGTGTTCCAAGAAGAAAGTTTAACAGTATTTCAAACCATGTGCACCAGGTCCTCCGCCATCCTGTCCTGAAGATGACTCAAGAGGTATTGCTCAACAACAAAAATTGTTCGCCCTGGAAATCTGCACTTTTAGAAGGTCTTTACTTTGTTGGATAATAGACCCCGCCACTGCTTCTAAAATCTTGGAGATAAAACCCAGTAGTTTGCATCCACAGGCAAGAGTTCTGCCCTGAGACATAGCCCAAGGTACAACTATATGTTGGCTTGAAAGTAGAGAGTATTAGATAATTTTCCCTTCCTTATTTTCTCCCTCTTTGAGGAATCTTGGATACAAGGTTATGCATGTGTAAAAAGTCCAGTAGTAGTACTTAAAAAACAACACTGGTTAACATTTGCAGAGTGAAACTATTAATGATAAACAGACAAAAACATTTGCCTTTTCCACATCCTCTTATTGTATTTGAAGAAAATGAACATGTACTTATATTATGATAACATGAAAAATCATTTCATGACTACACTCAAAAATTACTGAGTTTTAGAGGTTGAGTAAACAAAATGAATCTTGAAGAACTTGGGCTGTCCAGGACAGAGTGGCCAGAGGAGAGGACTCAGTCATTGAAGTGCCTGCTAGGCCAGACGGTTTCAGCTCAGAATTCTACCAGACTTTCAAAGGAGAACTAATACCAACACTCCACAAACTATTCTACAAAATACAAACAGAAGAAACCTTGCCACACTCATGCTATATAGCCACTGACACCCTGATACTAACCCACACAAAGAAGGAGAATTTCTTAGCAATTTCCCTTATAAACATTGATGCAAAAATACTTAACAAAATACTCACAAACTGAATCCAAGAAAACATCAAAATATTGTCCAGACTGATTTCTGAAGTGGTTGTACAAGTTTACATTCCCACCAGCAATGGAGGAGGGTTCCCCTGTCTCCACATCCTCTCCAGCCTGTGTTATCACTTGAGTTTTTTATCTTTGCCATTCTGATGGGTATAAGGTGAAATCCCAGGGTTGTTTTGATTTGCATTTCCCTGATTACTAAGGATGTTGAGCATTTGTTTCTCTGCCATTCAATATTCCTATTGAGAATTCTCTGTTTAGTGCTGTATGCCAGTTTTTAATTGGATTACTTAATTTGTTACTGTTTAACTTCTTGAGTTCTTTATATATTCTGGATATTAGCCCTCAGTCGGACACAAGGTTGGTGAAGATCCCTTCCCAATCCATAGGCTGTTGTTTTGTTCTGAAGACAGTGTATTTTGCTTTACAGGAGTTTTTTTTTTTCAGTTTCATGAGGTCCCATTTATTGATTGTTGCTCTTAGAGCCTGTGCTGTTGTTGTTCTGTTCAGGAAGTTGTCTCCTGTGCCAATGAGCTCAAGGTTCTTCCCCACTGATGAGATGATTATGTTTTTTTTTTCTTTCACTTGGTTTATATGGTGGATTATGTTGATGGATTTTCACGTATCTAACCACTCCTGCATGCCTGGGATGAATCCTACTTGATCATGGTGGATGATATTTTTTCTTGTTTTGTAATTTATTGATTGATTTATTAATTATAGTTTATTCACATTGTATCCCAGCTGTAGCCCCCTACTTCTTTCCCTTCCATACCTCTCCCTCAGTCCGCTGATATGGGAGATCCTCCTCCCCTTCCATCTGACCCTAGCCTATCAGGTCTCATCAGGACCAGCTGCACTATCTCCCTCTGTGGCCTGGTAAGGCTGCTCCCCCCTTAGGGAGAAGTGATCAAAGAGCTAGCCACTGAGTTCATGGCAGCAACAGTCTCTCTTCTCATTACTAGGGAACCCTCTTGGACACTGAGCTGCCATGGACTACATCTGTGCAGGGGTTCTAGGTTATCTTCATGCATGGTCCTAGGTTGGAGTATCAGTCTCAGAAAAGATTCCTGTGCCCAGATTTTTAGTTCTGTTGCTCTCCTTGTGCAGCTTCTGTCCCCTCCAGGTCTTTCTATCTCCCTCTTCTTTCATAAGATTCTTTGTACTCTGCCCAATGTTTGGCTATGAGTCTCAGCATCCACTTTGATACCCTTCAGGGTAGAATCTTTCAGAGTCCTTCTGTGGTAGGCTCCTGTCCTGTTTCCTGTTTTCTCCTTCTTCAGATGTCCATCCCGTTTACCTTTCTGAATGAGTACTGAGCATCTTACCCAGGGTCCTCCTTCTTGCTTAGCTTCTTTAGGTGTTCAGATTTTAATATAATTATCCTATATTATATATCTAATATCCACTTATAAGTGAGTATATACCGTGTGTGTCTTTCTGCTTCTGGGATGCCTCACTCAGGATGATTTTTTCTAGATCCCACCATTTGCCTTCAAATTCATGATTTCCTTGTTTATAATTGATGAGTAGTATCTCATTGGGTAAATGTACCACAGTTTCTGTATCCATTCCTTATCTGAGGGGCATCTGGGTTGTTTCCAGGTGCTGGCTATTATGAATAAAGCTGCTACGAACATGGCTGAGCAAATGTCCTTGTTGTGTACTTGAACATCTTTTGGATATATGCCTAGGAATGGTATAGCTGGATCTTGAGGAAGTGCTATTCCTAATTGTCTGAGAAAGTGCCAGATTCTAAACCTGTTAGAAGAAGAATGCTGAAAAAGCATTTGACAAAATCCAACCATTCCCCCATTCCTGTTAAAAGTCTTGAAAAGATCAGGGGTACAAGGCACATAACTAAACACAATAAAGGCAACATACAGAGCCTGTAGCCAACATCAAATTAAATGAAGAGAAACTCAAAGCAATCCCAAAGATATCAGGACAAGGCCGCCCACTTTCTCTAACATCTTCTGTAAAGCACTTGAAGTCCTAGCCAGAGCAATAAGACAACTAAACAAGATTAAGGAGAAACAATTTGGGAAGAAGGAAGTCAAAGATCACTATTCACAGATGATTTGGTAGTATACATAGATGACCTTAAAAATTTCACCAGAGATATCCTACAACTGATAAACTCCTTCAGCAAAGTGGTTGGATATGAGATTAATTAAAATAAAAGTCAGTAGCCCTCCTGTATACAAGCAAGCCTGAGAACTTGAATTCGGATCCCCAACACTCGCAGAAAAAGCTGAGTGTGGTGGTGTACACTTGTAATTCTAAAGTTCGTCTTCCTAAGCCCCGGATTCAGTGGAAGACTCTGTCTTACAAATAAAGTGGAAACTGACTCCAGGAGAATTTCAGCTGTCAACACTGGCCTCTTCCCTCCACACACACAAGGGCACATACACATGCATACACATTCACAGACTCGTGTGCACACACACGCACACATTCAAGAGCGCACACACACACAATCACCATCACAGAGCCTCAGTTGGATATCTCCAGTTACTCATCTGGAAAGTTCTGTCTCTAGAAATCACATGTGAAAACAAAGAATCACAGAAATTCAAAACCGTTTGACCGTAGAGTTCAGACATTACCTGCCTGTGACGAAGTCTGACAGCTTTCTAAATTAAACACGAATATCACTTCCAAATGTATTCTATCCCCCTGGGAATAAAACTTCCTTAACAATCTAGGCCAACTAGTGAAAACGGTCAGACTAGGACATCCCGGGACATGTAATCTTTACACTGTTCTCACTCCATACAGCAGTAGTGAATCAGTACAAACAATTAAGCAATAACTAACGGAAGCTGTGCCAACTCAAAGCTTGATTCGATTTGGTAAGATAGGAGGTTGGAAAGGTGATTTTAACTTAATAAAGAGCCTACATAAATGAGCCTTTTGTGGATATTAGAAATCTATTTAGAATAAGAGACTAAGAAGTGAGTCGGGTTTGCTTAGAGCCATTTTCTGGATATTTCAATTGAGAAGGACTAAACTAGGCTTTATTTGGTGCAAGATGGGAACAGTGTGGTAAAAAACGTCATTTATCTATTTTCCACAGTTGTGATCAATTCCAGGAAATTTACGTTTAGGATGTTCATGTGCTGAGATGTGTCCGAGGTGCAGGACTTCTTGTCACTTTGTTCAAATGCAGTTAAAACCAATGTTTCCACGACTTCAGAATTGGCCCATGAACAAATGCTTCTCATAATAAACAAACAAATATTTGTTTCTTTGTCTACTAATAAACAAAGAAGCAACATTCTTAAAACACCCTAAACCACCACCATACTCACTTTAGATAATGAGCCATGTGTTGGGCTCAGGTTTATATTTTTGGAAGTGCGGCATTTGGGTTTGCATAAAAATGAAGAGGTTGATCCCTGTTCAGGTAACCAGTGAATGAAGAGACAGACAGTAACAGGAAATGTCAACTACTCAGTGAATAACTGAAGAACCGAAGGAGCGCATTGTTAAGAAGATCTACCAAGTTCACGAATTAATAGCTGAAAACATGAAAAGTCCACAACCACATAGGACGTTGTCAGTCTGGGATACCTGATGCCAATCTGCACACTGAAAACAACTCTAACACTTTGGAAAAAATACTTACTGCCAGGAAATCAGATCTTATTTGTCCAGGGTAATAGTCATAATGGAGTATTTTTATAATCGGAGTTTAAAACAACAGCTGGATTATGCTTTCATTCCCAAAATATTTCAGCCATCCAAGGTTTACACTGTGGTTCTTCCAAAACCCAAATAAGTACTAATTCTCACTCTCCTCCCAACCTGCCTTCCTATTGAGACCTTGATTGATAAATGGGGCCATGAAAGTCAATGTCCTTTTTAATTTCTTTTTCTTTTTCTTTTTTTTTTTTTTTACTAGTTAAATCTTCTGGCTCTTCACTGCAAATAAATAGGATGAGGATACAATCCTCAGTGAAAAATGATCCAAAAGGGCATGTTGAGCATATTAAGTGCCAAAAATTATACATTAATATTAACGTGGTTCCTATAGTGACTATTCTGGAACTCTAATATGAATAAGGTGTATCTACAAAATGTAAACATTTTTGTCAATCTCATCACAGAAATACACTTGCGTGAATTAAACATGGCATATGAGTTTTTCAAAGTTACGAAGTTCTCATATAGATTGGCTCCACAATAAATCTGATGTTTAAATCATGCTGAGGATTATTATTATTCACAATGTATAGGAGAAAAAAACACAAAGAACTTAAATCATAATAAAATAATAAAAATAAAAGATGGCAAAGGTAGCAATGACAGCTTGAAATACCACAGACTTTACCATTTTGCCACATAGCATGTATCATAAAATATTTTCTAGAAGCTGTTACAGTAGAATATCTTACTAATTCTACACCATAGGTAATATCCCCTGAACCAGTACAGGTTCCTTCAGGTATGTAGAAAACTCAACTCAAGCTAACTTCAAGCAAAAGGTAGGCTACATCAGCACACACAGCTTTCAGGTGTGTCTGACAACTAACTAGAAAATCAAGTTAATCACATTCTGTATCTCTCCTAGTTCTGTTTTCTTTATGGCTTGGCTATAACCAGTAGAATTTTTTTTCCCTCATGGTCACAAATGGCTCTCAGAGCTTCCAACTGAATTAGTTCCAGGTCAGTTGCAGTAATAAAACTCCAAAAGTAACATAAGGAGGAAAAAGTTTCTGTTAGCTTCTGGTTCCAGGGGGAGTTTCCATCATGGTGGGGACGGCATGGCACCCTGACAGAAACAGAATCCTGATCACATTCCCGTCTACATATGGAACCATAATGGCCCACGGTTACAGAGGAAAGGTCGAAGACACTTCAGCAAGAGATACTTCAAAACATGAGGACAGCAGGATTAGCTGCCTCCCCCCTCCCAACCTGGCACCACAAAGCTGGCAGTTATCAGGCTTCACTCCTTGTTTGACCTTGTAAGGTTCTCCCACAAAACACACACACCCTACAGCCCTGAGCATGTAGCTGAAGCATCTTCCAACACCCCTGCCCTTGTCAATGGTACACATGCACACAACACTTGCCCCAGAGACCCTGGCCACTCTCCAGGGGCATATAAAGCCTCCTTTCTCCCCAATAAACAGAACCAGCTATGCAAATCTGTTCCTGGATGTGTTCTTTACCAGTGATGCCATGGAAACCTTACACTGCACTCACCCATGCTCCAATGCTTCTCTCGCTCTAGCCCAGCCCAGTGAGCGATGGGTCTGGCTACCGCTGAGGGAGAGCTGACACACTTAGGAACACACAGATAGGAGAAAGATGAGAGAGAGGAATAGACAAAGAGAGAGGAGAGATGGAAGTAGGAAAGGAGAGATAGGTGGTGTAAGGCAGTGAAAAGAGAGGGCATAAAATCTCAAAACCCACTCCTGGAACTTTTCTTCCAGAAAGGCTAGAACTCCTAAACATTCTCTATAACCTTTTGCAAACAGGGCTACCAAGTGGGTCCAAGGGTTCAAGTACATGAACTATGATGGGCCTTCCTTATTCAAACTGCAGCAAAGCCTGGTCAAATTCAGTCAGGAAGATGTACAGAATATATACAGAACCCCTGCTCTGAAGGTCTGTATATGAGATTTACTGTGAAGTAAGTGCCTTCATTTAGGGCACCTGTGCATTCGTGTGAGCTAATCATGGATAGTGAAATGTGGCAATCCAGCTGACTTAGGTCTGTTTCTGCTGACCACTCCAGTTGTGAGCAGGGCTCCACAGGAACCACATGGAGAGATAATGGACAAGCCATTAGTTTCCAGGCAAAAATAGTTATTCTTGTGTCAAGACGCATCTTAACACAGAAGGCAAGGTGGATGATGTATTCCTAGTCTACATTTTATAAGAAAGGGTGCCATCTAATGAATAACTCTTTAACTCTGGTGGCAAAGAACATAATCACATCTTTTCTTTTATATTTCTTAGAATCTTGGATTTTATTCTAGGACTCTGAGGGCACAGCAGAACTATAATATGCACTGCTTCACATCACTGACTATTACAAATTGGCCAACCAGACATTGAGAAATAGATAATAAAAGAGGATGCTAGAAAAAAAAAATCAGTAAAGCCTAGGGGCAGGGATGAAGGCTACACTTTCCTTTAAATGAGATAAATGTGAGTGGGAAACTAGTGAAAGAAAAAAAAACTGAATTTTATTACCTAACTTACTTACTGTCTTATTGGATATAAAAGTTTTCTATTTTCCTGGTTATATTAGAGATGTTAATTAATTATTTGTTGTTTTTTTTTTACAATTTAATCATTTTATATCCCAAATGTAGTGCCCTCCCTCATCACCTTCCAGCCCAACCCTCCCTTCCTCTTCCCCCTATGTTCTTTCCCTAGTCTATCCAAAGGGAGAGTCTCCTCTCTAGCCATCTGACACTAGCTTATCAAGTCTCATCATGACTGCCTGGATCCTCTTCCTCTGTGGCCTGCCAAGGCCACATGGACAAGGGGAAATAATCAAAGAGCAGGCAACTGAGTTCATGAAAGAGGCCATGAAATTTGCTGGCAAATGGATGGAACTAGAAAAGATGATCCTGAGTGAGGTAACCGAGAACTAGAAAGACACACACGGTATATACTCACTTATAAGCAGATATTAGACATATAATATAGTATCCACATACTAAAATCTACAGACTTAAAGAAGCTAAAAACAAGGAGTTAAGGTTTTATTGCATGACAAAATACCACAACCAAAAGCTACTTAAGGACTTAAGGAAGATAAAGGGTGTGTGTGTGTGTGTGTGTGTGTGTGTTAGCTTAAGATTCCATAGAGTTAAGAACTATTTTGGCAGGAAAGACATGACATAGTAGCAAAAGCAGGAAACCATTTGATTACATTTTCATCCAATCAAGAATCAGAGAGCAAGAAAAAGTAGTGGGTTGAGGTTATGAACCTCAGGGCTCCCCTAGCAATGTGCATTGTCCAGTAAGGCTCTGCATCCAAAAGGTCCCGTAATCTTCCTAAATAGCATCATGGGGATAAAATGTTCAAATACATGAGGCTATGGATAACATTTCTCACTTAACCACCATGCTGATCATTACAATCAAAACAATTTTTTTTTTCAAAGTACAGGTGGTACTGAAATTATCAAGAGAAGGTGAGTTTCCCAACACTTAACTGCATGGGCAAGTCATCAACTGATATGTGTATGGTAAAGGCAGGGCTGCGCCGCAACACATTCTCTGAGCAGGACAAAATTCTTAGCTACACTAAGTACTGCTTTAATAAAAGATGCCTGATCAATAATTAATTCTCATAGAATATTGAAGATTGTTTCAAAATGCCAACATCCCTTTTAAAAATAGGACAATTCTATGAGAGCAGCACCAACATCAGCAAAAGTAGCAAAATATATTCTCTGCTAAGAATTGTAGTTTGAGTAATGATTCTCCTACTGAAAGTCAGCAGGTGGGAGTCAGAGAGCGCTCCATCAGTCTTCATTTCTACTCACCAATCAGGAACTGCTGAAGACACAAATGAACGGTGACAAGCCTCTGCAGGTATTGGGAACAAATATCAGAAACCCCAATACCACGGCATCTTTGGAAAATAGAGAAGCTTGAGGAAACCCAAATTTCCATTATTCATGTGGACTCAGGATGCGTCCAATCTGAACACTGTTTTCTAATTTGTTTCATAGAACTAATTTTCCTTACCAACAGTTTTTCATTATTTTTCTATTGAAACCCTAAAGGCGAGCAAGAAAACATTTTTAGGAGGGAAAAACAGTTTTATTCATTTTTATTTCCTTTCCTCCAGGAAGAGCTTCATTTTTATTATTTATTGAGATTTATACTAATTTTAAAAATAAGTTCCACTTAATTTTGACATAGCTCACCTCTGTAGAACCCACAGATCCATTGACACAAACGTTACCGCTCCAGAAATGTGCCTGAGCATCTGTTAAACTACCACCCACCACCTCCCCCATCCCACCCTACTCTGTAGGCTGTATTAGTGGAATTGGTTTGCTCCTTCTTATTGGTGAGTCATATCTCATGCTTATTCATTTTTCTGTTGGTAAGCATTTGTGCTGTTTTCAGTTTTTAGATGTTGATGACTACAACTGTTTTGTGGTAGGTACTGTTCTGAGGATATATAATTTATTTATGTTAGACAACCAAGAGTGAGAAGAGGGGGAGAAAGCAAGGTTAGGAAGTAAAGATTCCCAACAATTGATCCAAAGTTTTACCATGTTGTAGTCTCACTATCAATGAGAGTTCCAGCTGCTCTGCACCCTTTTCAAGACTTGATAGTGTCATCTTTTTAATCTCGTACTCTTATTATTTAGTGTCTCATTTTTAGATTTCTCATAACTAATATTGATGACATCTTCTCACATCCTTTATAAACATTCACGTTTTGCCTTTTTAAATATAGAGATGTTTTACTTCTGAGAGTTAGAAATATTTTTAATTAAATTTTTATTTTTTTATATTAATTACAGTTCATTTACTTTGTATCCCCAGTTGTAGCCCTCTCCCTCATTCCCTCCCAATACTGCCTCCCTCCCTTACCTCCTCCCTGCCCCTCTCTAAGACCTCTCTCACTGAGAGGGGAGGTCCTCCTCCTCTTCCATCTGACCCTATCTTATCAGGTCTCATTAGGACTGGCTGCAAGGTCCTCCTCTGTGACCTAGCAAGGCTGCTTCTCCCTCAGTTGGGGGAGGAGGGGTCAAAGAGCCAGCCACTGAATTCATGTCAGAAACTGTCCCTGTTCCCCTTACTGGGAAACCCACTTGGAGACTGAGCTGCCATGGGCTACGTCTGAGCAACGGTTCTAGGTTATATCCATATATGGTCTTTGGTTGAAGAAACAGTTTCAGAAAAGACCCTTGTGCCCAGATATATTTGGTCCTTATGGATCTCCTGTCCTCTCCAGGTCTAACTAACTCCCCTTTCTTTCATATGATTCCCTGCACTCTGTCCAAGGTACAGAGTCTCTGGATCTGCTTCGATACTCTGCTAGGTATAGTCTTTCAGAGGCCCTCTATGTCAGGCTCCTGTCCTGTTTTGACAGCCTACAGACTGGGAAAAGATCTTCACCAACCATATATCTGACAGAGGGCTAATATCCAGAATATATAAAGAACTAAAGAAGTTAAAAGGCAACAAATCAAGTAACCCCATTTAAAAATGGGGTACGGAGCTAAAAAAAGAGAATTCTCTGTAGAGGAATATAGAATGGCAGAGACACTTAAAGAAATGTTCAACATCATTAACCATCAGGGAAATGCAAATCAAAATGACCCTGAGATTTCACCTTATACCCATCAGAATAGCTAAAATAAAAAATTCAAGTGACAATACATGCTGGAGAGGATCTGAAGAAAGGGAACCCTTCTCCATTGCTGGTGGGAATGTAAACTTGTACAGCCACTTTGGAAATCAAATTGGCGCTTTCTCAGACAATTAGGAATAGCACTTCCTCAAGATCCAGCTATACCAATCATAGGCATATATCCAAAGATGCTCACGTACACAACAAGGACATTTGTTCAACCATGTTTGTAGCAGCTTTATTCATAATAGCCAGAATCTGAAAACAACCCAGATGTCCCTCAGTTGAGGAATGGATACAGAAACTGTGGTACATTTACACAATGGAATACTACTCAGCAATTAAAAAACAAGGAAATGATGAAATTTGCAGGCAAATGGTGGAATCTAGAAAAGACCATTCTGAGTGAGATATCCCAGAAGCAGAAAGACACACATGGTATATACTCACTTATAAGTGGATATTAGATCTATAAGATAGGATAAACATATTAAAATCTGTACAACTAAAGAAGCTGAACAAGAAGGAGGACTCAGGGTAAGATGATCAATCCTCATTTAGAAAGACAAATGGGATGGGCATCGGAAGTAGGAGAAAACTAGAAATATTTTATACAACCCAAATACAGGCCTGTGGTCTGAAAAGATCAATGCACATACATAGCTGCAAATGTTGCCATAGTGGCCTGTCCATTCATCTATTGAGAAGCTTACATCAAGTATAATTTTTATTCCAAATCTAAAGGTAATAAAACTTACTGGATACCCAATAGTAGTGAACACTGTGATGTTTAAAAGGAAGGCATGTCTGGTACCCAAGGACACCAGAAGAGGGCAATATGACTCCCCTGGAAAAGACACTACAATTGCAAGAAACCATATGAGTGCTGGGAATAAAACTCGAGTCCTCTACAGAAACAGCCAGTGTTCCTAACTACTGAGCCATCTCTCTAGTCCCAGCAATATAACATCTTCTTATAGATCTTTCTTTGTGTTCGATCATTTGACTTTGAATTATTTTACATTTGCACATCTCACGCCCCCAAAATTTAGGCATATGTTTACTATTAGTTTAAAACTACACATAAGTCTATACCAAATTTTCTTTACTATGTTGCATTTGAAGTTTTTAATTAAAACAGTGAGAATGATTGTTTGCCTGGAAATAGATTTTAGGACCTAAAGTAAGTCCTGAGCTAAAACTAAAAGAAGTCTAATTAATGTTTGAAGGTTGACAGAGGAGAAAGTGCTGACAAAGCCAAGGAGAAGCAATTAGAGGAATAATTAGAAATGCAACAGTGCTACCCACCAGGGAGATTTTAAAATGTGTTCAAGAAGTATTGGTCAGCTTCCTTCAAAGCCACAAAGCTTCTGAAAGATTTCTATTGGAATTCTAAAAGAAGCTTTCACAAGGTTCCATTCCCCTCCATCCTGTTGTAACTGGTATTCTAGAAAGGCCCATACTAAGGAAAGGGGCTTCAATGGCATGACGATGAGTACTTTTAAAAGTAGAGCCCAGATCCCTGATTATTCTGTCAGTAGTCTCCACTGTAGACACCCTGTGTCTCTAGAACAATGACTCTATTCAGGTTCAGAACTGTAAGAGTTAGGTAGAGCAGTTACAGTGTGTGAATTTGGGTTTATTTTCTGTCACATGTCTGATACTGGCTCCTGATCGCCCTAATCATGTGTCAGTTCTCCTGAAGACAAAACACTTCTTTTCCTCATTGTTTGCAATGCATTCTCCTAATTTATGCTTTCAGTGTGGATGACTGGATATTTAGAAAAATTCACACTTTTTAGCCCAGTGTAAACCATCACACACATTACATACTGAAAATGCTACTAAAACATCTACTTCTCTAGCTGACTTGTAGGATCATTTCCTTCTATGTTACTTCTTTTGCCATTTTTCATCATTTTTAACAACATCATACACTAGCACAATGTAACTTGTTTGCAATGTCCCTTTTTTTTCCTACAGCTTCTAATATTTGAATAGTTCTATAAACTAAATGACGACCTCTGTCAAAGAATTTCTGAAATATATGAGCCCTAGAAGGCATAGGCTCAGGGCTGAGATGGCTCAGTGAACAAAAGAGCTCGCTCCCAAGCCTTATAGCCCGAGTATGATCTCTGGGACCCACAAATATAGAAGACAAGACCCTACTCCTGCAAGCTGCCTTTTACCGCCACGAGTGCCTTGGCCCATACACTGTGATAGCTGCGAACACGTGCTCATACACAATAAATAAGTGAATCAATCAATCAATGTAATAATATTTTAAATGGAAAAACAACTCGAACTTTTTCCTCTCCAGAGAATAAAAATGATTCACATAACATGGAAAGTTAAAAAAAAAAAAAAAGCTTGTAGCATAGTTTGGGTAATTTGAGGAAACTGGGCATAGAAAGTGCAAATGGCAGGAATGGCAGGAGGAGGTGGCTCTGTTGAGGCCGATCATGCGGGTGTTTGTGTGAACAGTGACACTTACTTGAAAGGGAAGCATTATAGGAAGTACAGAAACCAAAGACTGTAACCAGCCACTCATGTAAGACCAAAAATGTAAACCAAATGGGAAAGATCAGGTTAGATTTCAGGAAAACTATTTATGAAGGTAGGAAAGTGTAGTGCATTTCTGAAAAATACCCATCAAAATATTTGTTAGTGTTTGTTTGTGTTTTAGTTTTACTAAGAACTTTGGTGTTTTGCAGAGTTAAAATGATGAAGCACTCCTGCACCAGAAAAAGCGGAAATGGACCCTTTGTGCTTGTCTGTTTCATTAACAGCATCTTTTCTTGATTATTTCTGTCTTGTGTTTCAAATGGGATACTGCATAATTATCTCTGTCTTGCGACCATACAAAGTCTAATTTAACTGTTTGGTTTTTCTTGTTTGTGCCTATTAATACGTTTCAATTCAGTGACATGTTCAGTCTAACATGCACTTCAGAAATAAAACTCTTGAGTTCCTTTAAACAACTGATTAGTTGACAAGACGGATGAGGATCATAAAAGTGGTGGCTGCACTAAGCACAATCTATTTTAGGATATTTAGTGTAGACATAAGCTTAATTTAAAATATTTTGTTACTAAACATCCAACAAATTATCTATTATCTTACCACTTCATGTGTTACAATTTTTAATTTTAATACACCTTTTATGTGTCTCCATCTTTGCATATATTCTTTAAAATTCTAATAATGCTATATTCAAAGTTTACTCTGTTTCTCATGTAATAATATCATAATAAAACTGCCTCCATTTTTAACTGTGGCAAAACAAATATAAAATTTACTGTGGTGATTATTTAATAGATTTTCACACTCATTTTAAAAATTATCTAAGTGCCCATCTACTGGATATAATAACAATGGCTTTGGTATTGTACAAATGTATGGTATTCAGGAAGAGTATATTTTTTTCAAAACTAGATAACATGATGATGATCAAAATTATTATATAATACTAATGATTTTAAATTTTTGATAATAAATGATCATAAATGACTCACTGGACTTACTTTCCCATGACAATAGCAATACATGAGCTTGCTCGTTTCACAATGAACTCTGAAAGACCTGTCTGATGAGCCACTTTAATGATGGTAATACTTGACCTTGGCTCATGAGAATTATTAATTAAAACTCTACATTTCTCTAATGTATACTCAGTGTCATTAACATACAGAACAAGTTACTCCTAATTTACCTTTTACAAGAGAAAGAACTTTGTCACCAAGGCTGTGGGATTGAGAAATCAGAAGGGATTTCTATTTTTTAAAAAGTATCAACAATATCATCATGGCTTGGCATTGATGAAACTTATTAGAATTACTGCTTTAAATACAACTAAAAATTTTATCAGGAGAGCCTGTCATAAAAATTGCTTAAAAGGCATACATGTTTTCAATTAAATGAAAGTATAAATATAAAAACACTAATATTTATATAGAAGTTTAACATAATAATAATAATAATAATGAAAAATGTAACGTTGTTTATGATGTGACTAAAATTATAAACCAAAATCTTGATTCCCAAGCAGATGTGGCTGGCTATACATAAATATAAAACCTGATAATACAGAAGAGTAATTCATGCTAAGTTCCAGCAGAAGGAAAATAAGCTGATGCCAGCTAACCTCTTCTTAGTGAATAATTGCCCATGATCCCAATGATACAATCCCAACCAAATATGCCAGACTGTTTTCCCTCCACATAGACCATGAAAAAGTGAACTGCTGTTTCCTAGGAGAGCGGCCAAGATCAAAAAAGGGACAACTGGAGAAAATGAGTAACCAGAATATTCTAAAAGCTAGTGGGTCATAAGATTGATGTCACAGATTCTACTGATTTATGATTCTGAGGCTCAAAATAAGCCACAAAACTCTTCAAGCTGCACACCTGACTGAGTAACTTGGTCATTACTTATTTCAGTGATAATCTTTATGATCATCTTAGGGTTTATCTAAATGGGCAGGAGGAGGTAATAAATCTAATGCAAAGGAGGTCTCATGAAGTCTCATGAAGGTATGCTAACAAACTCTTACTGATGACTGAAAACTTCTTAAAAAAAGACAAGCTCTCTTATTTTACAATAACTGATAAGAACTGCGGTGTTTAAAAATCATTGGTAGCATTGAATTATCCTTGAGGTAAACTTATGGCTAATATCAATGGACTTACTGGAAAACATCTAAAGTATTCCAATACCAAGACCTCAGATGAACTGGATCAGCATTTCCAGGGAGACCCAGGAAATGATACTTTCCAAAGTCCTCTAAACACTAAGGACTAGAAACTATTTATAACAAGGAATGTAAAGAATTCTACATCTTTCTTTTTAATTGGGTTATTTTTAAGTCTTACACATGTATATATTGTATGTTAAAGGTAAACTCCCCTTCATATTCTTTTTCTTATTCCTCCCAACTCCTATTAGCATATTTTGTCATCCAAGACAGTCTAACTTCTGCTTTCATGTCTTACTTTTATACTCAATTTTATGTATATCTATATAAAAATACAGGAATCACTAGTGAAATGATATCAAGTGGTTCAGTTCTCAACACAAACATGAAAGCTCGCACTGTCAGTAACTGTAGTTCCAGAGACTCTATTGCCTCCCCGTATTTTATGTGTATAAATTCTATATACATATTATATGTAAATCATATACAATATATACATTAAAATATATTTAGAACTTTAAAAAGCATTGATGTTGATGCACCAAGCTCTGCAGGTCCTCCTGGGCCTAGATTTGTTGGCTTTTGTTGGTCTTCTGACACATCAACCAAGTACCATGCATAGAGAGTACCTAGAACCCCTGCTCAGATGTAGCCAATAGGCAGCTCAGTCTCCATGTGGGTCACTTAGTAAGGGGAGCAGCGGTTATCTCTGACATGAGATGAGGGAGAAGGCTATAGTCTGGATATAGAGTGAATAAATTGTAAAAATAAAATATTTTTTTAAACATTGATGTACAAATATCTTTGTGACATGTTGACTTGGAGTCCTTTGGATAAATTCCGAGGAGTAACATAGCTAGGTAATACAGAAGATCTGTATTCAACTTATCTAGGAACTCTACAGTACTGACCTCTCCAGTAGATTAACTAGTGTAAGAGGAATCCCTCTTATCTACATCCTTAACAGGACTTGCTGATATTTGTTGGAATAAGCACTGTCATTATGGTTAGGGTGAAATAGAATCTCAAGTAAGTTTTTATGTCCATTTATTCTGATTGCCAGGGAAAATAAACGTTTTTCAAGTTTATTGACAATTTCTATTACATCTTTTGAGAACTATATTTCATTAGACCACTTACAGATTGGGTTGATTTCTTGTTTTTTTTATGTTTTGTGTATTTATGTATTCTAGAATATAAATATTCTCTGTCAGATATAAAGTAGGTAAATAAATTCTCCCATTCTATACTCTCTTTTCCAAACTACTTTCTTGGCAGTACAAAAGCTTTTAAATTTCATAAAGTCCTGTTAACAATTGTTAACAAAGTGTTCTATCTAAAAAGTCTTTGCCTATAAACCTTCTACTCTAGCATTTTCCGACTTTGGGGTTTTACATTCATATCTTTAATCAAATTTGAGTTGATCTTACACTAAAATCAATGCAAGGTGAGAGATAGGCATCTAATTCATTCTTGTGAGTGTGGCTATCCAGTTCCCCAAAGACCATCTGATGAATGGGCTGCATTTCTCCAATGTGTATTTTTGGTTTATTCTCAAAATTCAGGTGACTGTACCAGGATGAGTGTATATCTGAGTATTGTAGTCTAGTCTATTGATCTACTTTTATGACTTTGCCTGAGCACTGTACTATCTTTGTTACTGTGGCTCTACAGTAAGTCATAAAATCAAGTTTGGTGAGTGATAACTCCAGCATTATTATTTCCCTTAGGGCGGCTTCAGCTACCCAGAGTCTTTTGTTATTCTATGTGATTTTTAAAAGATTTTTTTTGGCATTGGTATTTTGGTTTTAAATAGTCTGGCTTTTGGGAGCGGCTTTATCCATACATACAGGGTGCTTCTCTTGAAACTTTTTGTTATTCTACTTCTTTAATGAGGTTATAAAGTGGTAGGGTACTACATGGCTTTTTCATATATCCTTAATTTTTAATGACCCTTTCTCCCATATTCCAGACCCCATTCACACCTAAACTTTTCTACTTTAAACACCCCACACATACTTCGTATTACATGTGTGTGTCACTGTCTTCCCTCATACCTATAAGGCCTCCTTAATGTGTAGCATTCTTAGTATGAGAAGGTATGGTGAAGATTTTGGGAACGATAAGTTATGAGTTATCTTAACCATGTGTGGACTATGCATGGCTATTGTACTGTCTTGATAAGCAAAATACTTCCATTGGTACAATTGTGTCATGACTGTTTGGGAAGTAACCAACCCACCAACAGATTTCTGATTATATTTGAAGGCATTTCTACAGGCTTGTTGTGTGATATTGTAAACCTGTCTGAAAGCCTATACCTGAGAGGTCATAGACCCTAGAATTTATCTCACTACTCATATTTTTCTAAATTATGTATAGTCAAACTGCCTTCTAAATATTTACGTTTATAGCCACAGACTTGTGTTCATTTTAGCCTATGTCAGAGAAGTTTGTTTTCACACTTACTGATGTTAAGAGCAGAAACTCATAAATGGCCAAAGTGCTGAAAATAAGGGATTTTCAAGTCTTTAGGTCTAATCCTGACATTTATGATACTTAAAGAAATGCTCAACATCTTTAGCAATCAGAGAAATGCAAATCAAAATGGCTCTGAGAAACACTCTCAGAAAAGACCCCTGTGCCCAGATATATTTGGTCCTTGTGGAGCTCCTTGTGGAGGTCATACTAACTCCCCCATCTTTCATATGATTCCTTGCACTCTGCTGAAGGTTTGGTTATGAGTCTCAGCATCTGCTTTGATATACTGCTAAGTAGAGTCTTTCAGAGGCCCTCTGTGGTAGGCTCCTGTCCTATTACTTGTTTTCTAGAACCCCTGCTTGGATGTAGCCCATGGCAGCTCAGTATCCAAGTGGGTTCCCTAGTAAGGGGAACAGGGACCGTCTCTGACATGAACTCAATGGCTGGCTCTTTGACCTCCCCCACCAAAGGAGGAGCTGCCTTGCTAGACAACAAAGGAGGACATTGCAACCAGTCCTAAAGAGACCTGATAAACTGGGGTCAGATGGAAAGAGAGGAGGGCCTCCCCTATCAGTGGACTTAGAGAGAGGCAGGGAGGAGATGAGGAAGAGAGGGTTGGATTGGGAAGGAATGAGGGAGAGGGATACAGCTGGGCTACAAAGTAAATAAACTGTAACTAATATAAAAATAAAAACTTAATTAAAAATTACTCTGAGATTTCACGTTACACCCATCAGAATGGCTAAAATAGAAAACTCAAATGACATCACATGCTGGAGAGGATGTAGAGAAAGGGGGACCCTTCTCCATTGCTGGTGGGAATGTAAACTTGTACAACCACTTTGGAAATCAATCTGGCACTTTCTCAGACAATTAGAAATAGTACTACCTCAAAATCCAGCTATACCACTCCTGGGTATATATCCAAATGATGCTCAAGTATACAACAAGGACATTTGATTAACTATGTTCGTAGCAGCTTTATTTGTAATAGCCAGAATCTGGAAACAACTCTGATGTCCCTCGGTTGAGGAATGGATACAGAAATTATGGTACATTTACACAATGAAATACTATTTACTACTCAGCAATTAAAAACAAGGAAATCATGAAATTTGCAGGCAAATGGTGGAAACTAGAGATCATCCTGAGGTATCCCAGAAGCAGAAAGACACACATGGTATATACTCACTTATAAGTGGATATTAGACATATAAGATAATCATACTAAAATCTGTACACCTAAAGAAGCTAGTCAAAAAGGAGGACCCTGGGTAAGATGCTCTATCTTCATTCAGAAAGGCATACAGGATGGACATCAGAAGAGGAAGAAAACAGGGAAGGACAGAAGCCTACCACAGAGGGGCTCTGAAATACTCTATCCAGCAGGGTATCAAAGCAGATAATGAGACTCATAGCCAAAGTTTGGGCAGAGTGCAGGGAATCTTAGGACAGAAAGGGAGATAGAAAGACCTGGAGGGGACAAGAGTTCCACAAGGAGAGCAACAGAACCAAAAAACCTGGGCACAGAGGTCTTTTCTGAGACTGATACTCCAAACAAGGAAAATGCATGGAGATAACCTAGAACTCCTGCACAGAAGTAGCCCATGGCAGCTCAGTGTCCAAGAGGGTTCCCTAGTAGTGGGAACAGAGACTGTCTCTGACATGAACTCAATGGCTGGCTCTTTGATCACCTCCCCTCGAGTGGAGAGCAGCCTTACCACAGAGAAAGACAATGCAGCCAGTCCTGATGAGACCTGATATGCTAGGGTCACATGGAAGGTGAGGAGGACCTCCCTTATCACTGGGCTGGGGAGGATCATAGGAGAAAAAGAGGAAGGCAGGGTGGGGTTAGGAGGGGACCAGGGAAGCTGGGATACAAAGTGAATAAACTGTAATTAATAAAAATAAAATAAAATTATAAAAGAGAGAATCTGACCATAAATTTTTAAAATTATAAAATTATAAATTATAAAATTTATAATTTATAAAATTTAATTTTATAATTTATAAAATTTATAAAATTATAAAAGAGAGAATCTGACCATAAATTTTTACATGCATGAAGAATTCCAAGCCTGCAAATACATAATATTCAGAAATTATCTTTCATTTTTTGTTCCTTTTAAATTGTAGATGTTTCAATTTCTTCATAATAAATGCCTTTTTTTTGCCTTATTTGGCCTTCATATCTAGAACTCTTTTCCTTTCTATATTCTAATTTTATCACTTTATAATACAGATTGGTCCATATCACAAATAATATTTAGAAAACTCTATAAAGGACTTGAAAGAATGAGTAAAATCTGGCATAGTGTTCTAAGAAGAGAAAGCTTGGAATCTACCAGTGATGATTCTTAGTTTTAGTACTCTTTGCGAATTTCACACATCTGTGCAAGGAAATAAAATTCTATGCAACTCTCATTGCACATTTCATCTTTCAAATTCCCACCACCTCGACACTTGCTCTCCTAACTTCCTGTCTTTTTCTAACCTACATGGCCTGGCATGTTGACCAGTTGCGTCTATCTCCACTGATCATTGCTCACCACAGGTAGAAGTTTCTCTGATCACTGTTAGAGGATCCCAGGTCTAAGGGCATAAAGACAAATATTTAAAAGTCACTTTGACATGAAAATTTAATGAAATTACAATAGAGGGTTCTATTCTAGCAGGTTCTTGATCAAGATTACAGTACCAGGTATAAAATTCCCTTCCGGATCAGGCCTCAGATCCTATCAGAATGTGGTTAGTTACCCCATTAAAGTTGTGTCACTATTGCTTCTCATCTGGAAGTTTGGTATTGTAGCATATAAGGAACAATACTAGATAACATCATTAATGTACTTTTCTCTCGTCAGCCTGCAGAACAGCTTCTAACATTATAAAAGACAGTCAGTGTGTGCAAATTTTTGTTGTTTTAAAATTGGGTTCTCTATGTCCTTTAGCCTAAGTGGGGAATGTTTTCCAAGATAGGGTCTTACCATGCAGTTAGGGAGGATAAGCAAGAGTGATATCAATACCCTGTGTTGTTGGGAGCCTCCTTGCCTTGCACTGGAATTTTCATTTGACAACCTATGTTTTTCTGGTAACAACATTGTCTGTTTAAAATGGATACCTAAACTTGAACTCATTTTTCAAAGTTAAATTTTTAATTGGCATAATAACTAGTAGATCCCCTTTATTTATTTAACCAAGCTAGCAGAAAGTTCAAATGAAAGCATAATTTGTACTTATTTTACTTTCACAACACACCGAGTTTTAACTTCTCCATTTAAAACCCTGTAACTCTGATGTGAGAACACAATTTAAATCCCCTAAGAGCTCAGGGAATGTCCTTCCAATCTACAGAGCATCTGGGAATCAAAACTACCTGCCCGAGTATTGCTGAGGTTTGAAATCCACCAGGAGCAACTGTGACTTGTATTCAACAGCAAGGGATGAAAACAACAGGAGATGAGGCAATGAAGGTACTGGGAAATTATTAAGACTAAACAAGTATAAGAGAAATATGACAACACCCCAGGGAATATCAGTAAGCAGATGGTGAAAATGCTACAAAGATTCATCTTGAATATTGAAAAATTAACAATTTATGCATAAAATTTTATGAGGAGGTAAGCTTAATTTTAAAAGCCATCAGGAGGCAAACGTGTTGAATATAATCCCTTAGGTCCATCTCCTATCCCACTCACTAAGATCTGTGTTCTTAAGGCTGATCTGTACTGTTTGTATTGATGAGACCCTTGTAGCTTGCATTCCTGATGGTTTTGCTAAAGAAGGGAGAAGAGTGCATATCAAGAGAGCTGCTTAAGGGTTTTATTTTCCTAGCTTTCTGCTGTCAGGTAACCAAGATTTAGCCGCATCCTGTGCAATAGACCAGAGCCAGTCTCAGCCAGCAAGTTATTTCTCTGATTTCTTTTTGGCCCCTTCAGGTCTAGGCTGGCTAAGTTTCCCTTCTTGCTAGTTCTTTCATACTGCAAGATCTCTTCCAGATTTCTCTGAAAGTCCCATCTGCTCTTTGGTTTCTGTATCAAATTCTCTTCAGTCCCAAGTTTGAATAAGCTATTTCCTGACAACACCCCAATTCAGCATTCTTACAAGGAACAAACCACCATGCTTTAAAATAAGATCATTTTCTTTGTTCTTACCATCTATCCTTCCCATAAATTCATCCCGTCAATATTCTTTACTGTGTGACGTATTTTCTTTTACCTAAGCTAAAGGAATAAACTATACTGTGCAAATACACATTTTTGTTACAAATGTTATCTGGATTAGTATTGTATTCTATTTATTGCTAGGGGCTATGTGATGGTTTGAATAGGAATGGCCCCTATAGACGCATGTGTTTGAATGCTTGGCCAATAGGGAGTGGCATTATTAGGAGGCGTGGCCTTGTTGAAGGAAGTGTGTCGCTGTGTGGTCCAGCTCAAGTTAGTCTCATCCCGCTGCCTGACAATCTGGATATAGAGAACTCGCAGCTCCTTCTCCAGCACCATGTCTACCTACATGCCACCGTGCTTCTCACGGTGATAATGATGAACTAAACCTCTGAAACTGTAAGCCAGCCCCAATTAAATATTTTCCTTTTTAAGAGTTGTCACGGCCATGGTGTTTAGTCCCAGCAACAGAAACCCTAATTAAGACAGGGTAGTAAATTCATTTGTCATTAAAGAGCCTATTTTTATTCTTTAGGTCAGTTTACTTTTGAGAGCAGAGAAGTGGGTCTGTCTGGAACATCACTGACTTTACAAAAATAATCCATCCTGGGATGAAAACACAACTATAATCTTCAAAGAGCATTGACCTTAGCCTTGGTTACATTCACGCAAACTTTCTTATCCAGACAGGTTGCTTCAGCTCTATAGAGAGGCAGAATGATCTGACTCATGTTAAAGGTCTTCCAAACTATCCCCAGTTTTCCCTTTGGTGCATGGTTTCAGCTACTATTTCCCTGGGTGGTTGAGTGCTAGCCTTTGCTTTTTCTCTGTTCTCTTCTTGGCAGACACAGTCACCTGTGTACGAGAAACCGCACAATAGGTCACTAGCAGCTTACACTGGATTTTCCGGTGGGATCTTTTGTTAGCAAGAGCAAGGCACAGGATACTTGAGAAAATGGAGGTTTGTGAAAGCGATGAGCTGGATTGGCAAACAGAGAAGGGCCTGGCAGCATGACGAGGCTTCACGTGCTTTAGAGGCGATACACTTCACATTTCTGTAGGGGAGAAGCACAGGGTTCTCAGTAAAGCTCAAAATGAAGACCACAGGAAAGGAGGTGAAGAAAGAAAAGTAAGAAGGAAAGGGCACATCATAGCTAGCTCTTTGATGCCTTCTTTTCAGACCATCTGAATGACACACAGGTCAGTTGCACTGAGGTGCACTATGAAATAAATTCCGTACTCTTTATTTAGAATGTCATGAATATTTACTTGTTTAAAATTGAGTGCATGTGGGGCCTAGAGAGATGTCTCAGTGGGTCAGAGTGTGTACTGTTGTTGCTGAGAACACAGGTGCCGATCCCAGCATTTTCAGGCTGACAGCTACCAGTTCCAGGAGTACTTGATAACTGTAGCCACTGTTTCCAACTACACCCGTGAGCACATACACTCCCCTTCCCCAAAAACACACATAAGCATAGTGAAAATAATAAAAATAAACCTTTTAAATTAGTGCAACGTGACTCAGATGGTCACCGATCTCCTAAGATTTCACTTTCACAGAGGAAACTAAACGCTAACAAACTTTAAGCACCTGATGCTTAAAAGAGAAAAGTCCACTGAAAGGTGGAGTTCTCCTCCTATGTCATCTGCCCATGGCTTATCAAGTCTCATCAGGACTGCCTGGATCCTTTTCCTCTATGGCCTGGCAAGGCCGCATCGCCAGGGACAAGTGATCAAAGAGCAGGCAACAGAATTTACTCTCCCTTTCAGTGGAAGGAGATGGGGGGGGGAGAGGGAGGGAGAGTGGGACTGGGAGGAGTTGAGGGAGGGGGCTACAATCGGCATATACAATGAATAAATCGTAAAAATAAACAAGTCAATAGTTTTTAAAAAAGAGAGAAAACTCATCCCTGTGACAGGTGTTCGGGTAGGAGGTCTGCATGGCCTGCAGACCTGTTAGAGCAGTTGCCTGCAAATGTGTACCTATGCTTTCTTTGAAGGGTGTCTCTCTGGCAAAGCTCCACTGGAGTCTGTGCACTCTCCATTCTTTTGTGTTTGTTGTTTAAAGTCACAGACATCCTAAGTATCAAGACAATTTCCTTGAGGAAGTGATCTGATATGGAATAGAGAGAACAGAAGAGACGTGCTGAGAGCAGCCACAGAAGCAGACTAAGAGCGCTTTGATGCTGGGAAAGGAAGTACCCTTAATTTCTGTTTCTTTGTGTACCCGGCAGCTCTTTCCCTGCGTGTGTACTTGGAGCCAGCCTGGTTTGGGTGCATTCAGGACTCACTGAGAAATCCTGTGTGTTCAGGTCTGTGTTCTTTTCTAGAATCATAACTTTCCTCTCTGACAAAGGTGTTGGCTCACCCAACTTAGAAGGACATTTCTCAGCAGATCACTTTTTCCAGTTGACACATTGTGACACTCGTTCAGATATACCCTATACCCACACTTGAATCTTCAAAAGGAATATTTTACTCTATTCAAACTCGGAGCAAGTTCACTAATATGAGGTCATCAAACCATTAGAGAGATTTAGTTTCTCAGTGTTGCCCAGAATGAGTCCTTAGTATTTACTTTTTTTACTAATTAAATATTTGATGCAAACTAAATATTTTGCTTTCCAAACCATCAATTAGTTCATTATTATAGATTATAATAATGATGGAAACTAATTATAATAATAATATATAATTATATAATAAACTAAATGTTCACATTCATCAGTTCACAGACAATAGAATGGGCTATATTTCTAAGCTTTTATCACATTTCTAATTCCATGTTATCAATCCCTCAAATTGTACTATATTACACAGTGATTGACATACAGTTAAATTCCTTAAAAAAAAAAAAAAACACTCTACAATGCCTTGCCTCTTTCAGATTCCTTTATGTATTTTCATGTGAATTTTCAAGTCTGCATATCTTAAATTATCTTCAGTGATTCACAGTTCCAAGTAGAAAAATAAAGACCTCCTTTGGACTGACATTTAAAGGTTTATTATTCTCTCTTTGATATATGAGCTTAATGCTCATTAACACTAAAATGAACCAGCAGAGAAAAGAAAAAAAAAATAATCTGCCTTCAAAGATTCAAGAATAAATAATGTAACACAATCCACTTCTTCTCACCTCACTAAAATGATATTAACCAATTCCACATTCCTTCAAAGAAAGCTTTTAAAAGTTTAATACTATCTGCCTTCACTTTTCAAAGGTGTGCTAATGCCTTCCTGGAGTTTGATTGCTTTGTGAGGGATCCCTCTACCTCAAAGTAGATTTAAACATTCTCTTCCATCCCATTTTCTATATTCATACTCTAAAATTAAATATAAAAGAACTGAAAACTCCAAGTATTTTAAACTAAATACAAAGCATGTAATCCTCTTTGAAATATTATAATTGTTTAGTTCTTCCATAATTTAGAAAGTTTCAATGGTAGGTAAACACATATACGTTTATATAGAGCAAATCAAGATGAGTATTTAAATTAGCATGTTTTATTGATTCATTTTTTTTAAATTCCTCTCTGCTCTATTTTCCTTACAGGTTTCAATCCTGTGGACATTTATTTCTCTTTTGTATCAGAAATAAACACATCAGCCAAGCACACATGTGAATCTAAAGATAATTTCATATGCCTCTTTACAGGTGACAAGTTGTCATATAAAGATAATAGAAAAAGTTTGGAATTAAAATCTGGAATATTCTTACATACAAAACACCCTGTTGTCCTTAAGCGGGTAAGAAATTAACAGGAAGGAGGAGGTTGCAGATCTTTCAGGATGAGTGATGGCTACTTATCAGAAACCTTGCTTTGGTGGATTCCCTCAACAGGCAGCCTTCTGTCTGTACAGTGCTGGAAAGAGAGTTTCCAGAAACAAGAGCTACCACCCAGTGTTGATGATAACTTCGGTCCTTCCTTGAGATCCACTTTCTAGAATTTTCCACTTGCTCAAATTCTCCTTCCTCAAATTTCGATTCTTATTGCTGATCAAGGTTTATCTCAGGGTTCAGTTTTGTACAGCAGACTGAGAGCAGAGATAACAAGATAGTTACTTTTCCTATCTGATGGGCCTCACTTTGTTAGCACACTGGGGAGTGGAACAAATTTTGCCATATGCCTGGTAGTGACACAGTGTTGAAGACAAAGTGTGTCCCCTAACTCATTGCTGGCCTTGGTCCTGACCATGAGTGACAGAGAAGTAAAAATTTAACAAACTCCACTGAGAGGAAACCATATGTCAGCTATCTGAAGTTCCAACTGTTTGTCCTGTATTTGTGGGAGCATTTATCAGTGTTTAATACTGAAGTTTATATCTGTAGTCCTCATGTGACTGGAACCGCCTGAGAATCTTCAGAATCTGTGTTGGCATAGGTCTCTGCTTCCGTACAGATTCTCAGGTAAGGCTGGTACCCAGTATGGGCTCATATTTAGAAAAACAAGAGACTTAAGCGTGCAGTAGAATTAATTCCGTAGGCAACTTAATTCAAACACAGAATGTCAAACACTGTAGCAGGGCATATAAGGTGTAACCCAGGATTTTTCACTTATATTTCTTTTAGAACTGAAAACTCATAGGCTTTAGCACATAGGACAAGTTCAGGGCTTGCTAGATTCAGCTTTGGATAAGATATCAGTCTAAAGCACAAACGTACTTTGGCTTCACAAATTATGAAGCCTGGAAACTGAGATAAGTAATTTTAGAACTCTTAGGCATAGCTCCCAAGGTTACAAAATCAGCTTTGTAATACGTGCTCCATTTCTTTCAGCGCTGCTGTGACTATCAAGCAGATCACATACGTTCATCGCTGTTCACGTGTAAGCTACCTGCCAGCCCCCGATAATCATTTCTAGTCATCTGATCCGAGACTCTTGTCACCACCTTCTCCCTGATGTGCTGCCAGGCCCACTTTTCCAGTCTTTGAAATATTCAAAGGGGATCACAGTAATAGCCTCCGAGGGAGTCCTGGAACAGCACCAGGAAGCCCAGGACACTCAGAATACTGCAAGCATCCACTTCGGACAGTCCATCAGAGCAGCAGGCTTCACCCGTGCCTGAGCGGGCTACTCCCTAGGTCAGAAACAAGTGCCCAATGTTAATTTGAACCCATGAAGCCTGAGTTTCTTAAGGCACCATATAACCTTGGATGCTTTTATTCTCATGGCATCTGAAGCTTTGGTTTAAAGACTCTTGGGAGACTCTTGCAATGAAAGTCTCCCCATTTGGCATTTGTATCACACGGTTCTCAAAAGCTAAAGAAGTGATGGTGGTTTTGATAACCGGGAAACAATGCACGTGTCAAATGATACCCCAGCTCCTCTATTCCCTTCATTTCTTTGATCATCTATTCAACTCCTGAGCCCCATAAGCCAATAGAAAATACCCTCTCCTCTTCTACCCCCGGATCCCTCACAATCAGCATCTGCTGTTTATTCTTAGGAAATTTCCACTGAGGGCAACAATAATTGAAGGATGTGCCATTCCTTGGAAAAATAAAAACAAATGAATCTCGGTATGTGAAATGGTGTTCCACAGTATTCATACATTCATGCAAGACTTTAAAAAAAAATCTTTCTGGACTCAGAGGTATTTTTCATACAAAGCTTGCTCTGAACTGGGTTAAATGGCCATGTCTCTGTTCCTATAGCTAGCCATGTCATGCTGAGCAGCCTGATAACTGTGCAGACCTTCAAAACAGTTCCTCCCCTCTCGCACATATGCCATTTGCCTGTCTGCAACCAGCTTCAGACATCTCCCCTGCCACACTGCTTCCTGAAACTACAAACTTAACTTTTTTGAGTTAAGAAAAAAGAGAATAAGTTAACTTTTGTTAATTAACTGACCCACTTGGGAGTAAACATATAAGATCCACTACAGCAAAGTTAGTTACCTTAGTTTCTTATTGTTGCTAGGATGACTTAGCACACATGTGTGGCTTAAAGCAACAAGAATTTCTTACAGTCCTGTAGGTCCTACGCCAGAATGGGTTCCATGTGCTAACACTGAGTTGTTGACAGGGCTACGTTCCTTCTGGAGTTCTAGGGGAGAATCAACACCCCTGTACTTTCACATAGAAGAGAAGACCTGCAATCCTCGGTTCATGGCCCCGTTTGTATCTGCCAAAAGAATGTTATCGCATGCTCAAAGCTGCCCTTTGCTCACACTATTATTTTCATGTACTCTGTTCTGTCTCCCTTTTCCATCATTTTGCAGTTACATTGAGCCAATTATGTTATACATGTTAATCTCCACAACCCATTTTTCACATAAAAATTATTTGTTGATGTGTTTCAGAGAGTGAGATGTGGACATTTTTGGAGGTGCATTATTCTGTTCGCTGTTTTGTGTAGAAAGATGCCTTACAAGAAATAAAGGTGTTAGAAGCCAGACCTGGATGAAATGGATAGAGCCAAAGAAAGGTATTGAGGATCTAGAAAAGAGAAAGCAAGGACCAAATGAGGGAAAGGAACCTTATCCAAGAATAGGTAAATTTTGAAAAGAAAATCTACCTGCTTCATAGTTTTCCTTAGGCTCTGTCACAAAATAAGTGACAAGTACACCTATGACAGTACAAATATATCAATATATAAAAAATATATGGCTTTTTTCTGTTTTCTAATTTAAAATGATTCTATCTTCTTATTTTTTCACTGCTCTGGTGAATTGTCCTAGTCTGATTGTATTTCCATCTTTGTGATGCCTTCAGCAGCCTCTCCAGTGGTCTCTTTGTATTCATGTTTGCGCCTTTAATATACCCTCCAATCATCATCCAAAACACCACCTCCAGGGCTATCTTCCTCCTTAACTCGCCCTGCTTCTCCAGCCTCAGCTTCCTACTGCGTGTTTTCTGTGCTCCAGGCATTGAACTTGATGAGCCTTGCAGTCAGACATGCTGCCATACCCCCACAGCATTCTGAACACTGCCCTACATGTCACGCTACCTGGAGTCTTTGTGGGACTGTATCTCGGCAAGGAAAGAAACTGTTATGTCTAACATTTCAAATGATTCCCAACAAAGTATGGCTCTCAGCAAAGGTGTTACATATCACACTCTTTTAAAATAGACTTGAAAACAAGATATCTTTTTCTCTTTTCTCAGAGAAAAACGTGATGGAATTTTCTGCCTTGGTTAATACCCCTTTTACTAACTACTCCTTCTAGCACAGAGCTTTTGTAATATGACCACAATAATCATTGGCTCGTATCTTTTAGAGCACAGTAATGTACCCTGGAAAACAAATATGGGAAACATCGATACCAGTAGAAACTATGCCTAGAAGCAGACACAGAAAATCAGTAGTTTGTTATTGCACTGGCTTTATGGATGGTGACCTTTCCATTTTCAGAATGCTTTTGAATTTGATTCATGCCTCTCCTTTCAGGGAAAGTGTTGCTACTATTCACACTAAACTAGCAACATACTCAGACTTAAACTTCAGGTCAGTAGGATGGGAGATGCTTGTCCTACATGTCCCCAGACAATTAGTATATTATACAAATCCATTTTATGAATACTAACAAATACTAAATAATACTTTATCTCCTGTGCTATGAAAGGCATATCTGCCCCTTTAAAGTAACCTGTCAAGAAATACTTTGTAATTATATCATAGACATGATTTCATTATTTCCTATTAAATAAACCATATGTCCCCAACCTTCAAAGCCAGGAGACAGGCAAATTGTTGGGTTTTATCTCAGAAATCACAAGTCACCCTCCTGTGTTGTGTGGTCCCTTAATCCAATGTGGTACTGGGATGGTGAGTTGGTTCAGGCACTTCCTAGAGTGAGAAAAAACAGCTCAGAAATAGAGCACAATATTTGTTGTTTTATATGCCATTATTTGGTTTCAAGTTGAAATTAAATAATAGATAAAACTAATTCCAGTTATTGAGAAAGAACAGAGCTCTTGAAGGTTCTTTCTTCATAGCACATTTCTTCTTTAATCTAAAATGTAAGGTACAAAATATTATATGAACATTGCAGGATTTGGAATAAGAGCATTGGTCTGTTTACTGAAATGATTCTGCTGCATTAGTGTCATCACTATCATTGTTATTATTTTATTAGACCACAAGTCACCTATATTTTATCTTAATCTCAGTATTTGTCAATATTTTATGATAGATTTTGGAGCCTGATGACCCCAATCAGTATTTATGTAACTTTGAAACTCCTTTAAACCAGTCTTGACAGATTAATATCACTTAGTTTAAAAAATTTTTTGGAGGTGTTAGCTATGATTTTAAGCAATATCTATTAAACAAATGAAAAAAATACAAGGGAAATATAAAAGAAGATGTACAATAGATCACCTAAATTTCATAGCAAACAATTAAAGAAGCAATACACATTCTGTTTCACATAAATAATCATAATAATTGGAGTATTGTGTTATATTTTCACAAGTAATTACTAGAAACCACAAATATGACATCCCTCTCATATGGAAGTTTAAGCGTTGAGGTATAGCATCAGTTTTAATTTTAAAAAGCTTTAAAAAAAATGCTATTCCATAAAGACAGTAAGTAAATCCTGTAAAGGATAGGGAACATAATGGAATTTAAAAAAAAGAAAAAGCCTTCATCTTGCCCTCCATTTTTCTACAAAGAATATTGGATTTGGAAAAAGTTCTACCACACAAAGTAAATGAATTGGCAATGTAAGAAAAGTAAGAAGAATGGTATTGTGCATTGGGCTCCATTAAAACAGCAGGTGTTTAATAATAGCAATTTGGTAACTATATTGCTGGGCTCTTCCTCAGTGGGAACTCACAGGCAACTGCCTTCACAGTAGCAATAACAAAGCCCGTTAATAATATTTTAGAGTGTAATCTTTTAAAAATCTAATAGCCATGGAGAAGCAAAAAAAAAAAAAAGTTCTCAAACTTTAATTTCAAATATTTTTATGTGTGAAACAAACATGGCATAGTATAGATTTTACATGTCATTTTTGATAGAATAAAATAGAAGGATAAAATAAAATAGAAGGACAGCTTACCTTGGATCAAGTCCCTTAGTTAAAAACAATAGTAATAAAATATTAAAATATGGTAACATTTTTAGAAAAAAAATTAAAATTTAAAAGATTGAGAACTTGTGTACGATTGTACTTATTCATTTGATAACCGTCTTAACCACATTTTCAATTCATAATAACAAGGTGACTTCAGAGTTAGGGAAATAAAAGTGTAAACACACACACACACACAGACACACATATCCCTGAGGGTCACCCTCAGGGTTTTATGGAATTCAGGCAAGAGCTTTGCCACTCTTCATTGTAGACCTCCCTTCTTCTGGGGGTCATTGGCCACCGGTCGACAAGAGAAAGGGAAGCAGGGGTGGGGACAAGGTTTGGAAGGTTGTGAGGACCTCGCAATAACCTTCTGGAACTAGTGTCAGCGTGACTGCTCAGCTTTACTTGGGGTGAACAAAGGGTATGCAGTTCTTAGGAGAGGGATGAAGGGTTTCCCTAGTAATCGTGCACTATTGGCTGGAACTTGCTGTGCCAGGAAAGCTTTATTTACCTTCCAGAAAAATCCCAGATACGTGTAGGACAGGTTCTTATTGGGAGAAAGGAAGTTGACCCTGCTTTTTGTCTATGGGCTACATAACTTTCCTCAGGGGCAGAGGGAGGTCATGCTTAGAGAGGAATTCGGGCAGAGAGAAAGAAAACCCCTGCTGAGAAAGGGAATCCTCTGGACATGGCAGGACTGCAACCTTAAAGAGCAGTGTCTTCCAAAACTGTACTTATTTTAAAATAAATCAACGTGACAAAATAGTTAAGTTGTAAAAAAATCAAGCTTCATAAAAGCAGGGACCTGCCCTTGCTCACACAGCAAGGAGATAAAACAGCCTGTTTTTCACTGCGCACCCAGCCGATTCCATTTCCCCTTGCTCCAGCTCAGCTTTCTGTGTGGTCTCCCACTACAAAGAAAACCTGGCAAATGGCATTCCTATGTAACATTTCATTGTACTTTTTCAGTGCCCGCATTACAGTGTGTTCTGACAGCCTGGCCCCCGGGTGTGTTTTAATTTGCCTGAAGGTTTATCTCCTTCACCTCCTTCCTCTACCTGGCCTTGACTATGTTTGAGATGCAACCTCTGAGATAATACAGCTCTTATTTAAAATAACTTTGAGAGTATTTTTTTCTTTTGAAAAACAAAACAAAGCAAAAGTAAATAAAACAAACAAACAAAAACAGCAATAATCCTGAGTAAGGTAGCCCGGACCCAGAAAGGCAAACTCCCTCATAAGTTAAGTATTAGTCCCTGTTCATTACTAACGTACCCTCTTGGACACTGAGCTGCCATGGGCTACATCTGGTCAGGGCTACATCAGGGCATGCATGGTCCTTGGTTGGAGCATCAGTCTCAAAAAAGACCCCTGGGCCCAGAATTTTTGGTCCTGTTGCTCTCATTGTGGAGCTCCTGTCCCCTCCAGGTCTTTCTATCTCCCACTTTCATAAGATTCCCTGCACTCTCCCCAAAGTTTGGCTATAAGTCTCAGCATCTGCTTTGATACCCTGCTGAGTAGAGTCTTTCAGGGCTCTCTGTGGTAGGCTCCTGTCCTGTTCCTTGTTTTCTCCCTCATCAGATGTCTGTCCCATTTGCTTTTCTGAGTGAATATTGATCATCTTGTACAGGTTCTTCCTTCTTCCTTAGCTTCTTTAGGTGTACAGATTTTTAGTATGATTATCCTATATTATATGTCTAATATCCACTTATAAGTGAATATAAACTCAGAAGCTGGCTCTTTGATCACTTCCCCCTGGGGGGGTTCAGCCTTACCACGCCACAGAGGAAGACAATGTAGACAGTCCTGAAGAGACCTGATAGGCTAGGGTCAGAAGGAAGGGGAGGAGGACCTCCCCCATCAGTGGACTTGGGAAAGAGCATGGAAGGAGGTGGGGGAGAGAGGCTGGGTGGGATAGGGAGAGGATGAGGGAGGTGTCTATAGCTGGGATACAAAGTGAATAAACTGTAATTAATAAAAAAGTAAATAAATTTTAAAAAAATAAGTAAGTATTAGTCATACAGTACAGGATAACATGCTACAAGCCATGGAAGCCAAGCATGGGGTGGGAAGCACAAGGGTGGACACTTTAATCTCACTGAGAAGAGAAAATAGATGAGACATTTGTGAGGGGTGATGGTGGGAAGGCACTGAGTGGAAGAGGAGTTGGAATAGACAACTGGATGGCGGGGGCCATCTCTGGGATTAGCTAGAAGTCTAAGACAATGGAAACTCCCAGGCATCTATGAGGGTGACTCTAGCTAAAACTCCCAACAGTGCTGGATATGGAGCCTGAACTGGTCATCTCCTGTAACCAGACAAGACTTTCCCCAGGGGAACTGGGCAACAACTCAGCCACAAAACTTTAGACCCGCAATTTGTCCTGCATACAAAATGCAGGGGTAAGAGACGGAGCAGCATTTGAAGGAAGAGCCACCAATGACTGACCCAGCTAGAGACCCATAAGAGGGAGGCCGCACTTTGACACATGGGAACAGATGCAGAGACAACCAAACATTAGATTGAGCCTAAGGAATTCTGTGGAAGAGGGGAAGGAAGAATTGAAGAAGCCAGGGGGGGTCAAGGACACCACAAGAAAAGCTACAGAATCAACTAACCTGGGCCCATAGGGGCTCACAGAGACTTGAACCACAAACCAGGGAACATGCATGGGATGGACCTAGGCGCTCTGCACATATGTTTCTGTTGTGTAACTGGTCTTCATGTGGGACTCCTCAAGTGGGAGCAGGGGCTGTCTCTGACTACATTGCCTGCCTTTGGATTCCTTTCTCCTAACTGTGCCACCTTGTTTGGCCTCAATGGAAGATGTGCCTTGTCTTAATGCAACTCAGTGGGTCAAGTGCAAGCATGAAGACCTTAGTTTCTTCTCAGCACCCACAATAAAGCCTTAGAAACAAACCAGTGTGTGTCTCCAGATCTGAAAGAAGCAGAGACAGACAGACCTTAGGTGCTAGCCATTCCACCTGAAAATAAGCTAAATAATAATAACAACAACAACAACAATATAGTAGATAAAAATCAAGGCACGCAGACATCAACCTCTGGCTTCTGTATGTGCTGCGTGAGTTCAAGTATACACACAATGCACACACATGCATAGCCCATACACACAATGCACACACACGCATAGCCCACTACCCACAAACCCCCGGGCAGCTCACTGTTTACCTAACAGATCTGCAGCTTGAAAATTCAGGATTGGCTGGCTCTGTCTGTTCATCTTCTAGGGAAATCCTCATTGACTGTGTCAAACACAATAGGTAGCATGAAATCAGGCTAGGGGGGAAATCACATGGTGTGACAGGGTGTCAGAGACTAGAGAAGGTCCATCATCGTTCACTTTCTCAAAATTAACCAGCATCTTGTAGAACATGCACTGATCCTTTCCAAGGGTCACAGTCACACGATCTACTTACTTGACACTAGGTCCTACCTCTTAAAGATCCCCCCACAATAATACCATCACACTAGGGACCAAGGTCCCCCTCACATAAGCTTTTAGGGATAGAAGCTACCCCTTAAGCCACCCGAGACTGTTTCGCTATCTAATAAATGAGGTTCTTCTTCTCATTCTTGATTGGCATTGCGAGGTTTAAATTTTTCTGGTAAGCCCTCCTAAATAATATATGCAATTGAACAAAGTATGCTGGCTAGTTTATGTCAACTTGACACAAGCTAGAGAAATTAGAGGAAGCCTCAGTTGTGAAAGTTCCTCCATAAGATCTTCTGTAGGCAGGCCTGTAGGACATTTTCTTAATTAGTGATTGACGGAGAAGGAAGCAGCCCATTGTGGATGGCACCTCCCCTGGGCTGGCGGTCCATGCTGAGCAAGCCATGGATAGCAAGTCAGTAAGCAGCACTCCTCCATGGCTTCTGCATCAGCTCCTGCCTCCAGGTCCCTGCCCTTGATGAGTTTCTGTCTTGACTTCCTTCAGTGATAAACAGTGATATGGAAGCATAAGCTGAATAAACCCTTTCCTCCCCAAGTTGCTTTTGGTTATCTAGCATTTGCTTTTCTAGTTTTTGTTTCATCATAGCAGTAGTACCAGGGAGTATAAAAAAATTAAAATGTTTAGCATTAGTGATCGAGGATATGATTAATAATACGTGATAAAATTAGGTCAGTGGGTAAAGTAATAAAGATTTCTTCTCTCTGTCTAGGCTACAATGTTACCTACCATTGTGAATACAAACTAGGAGTTTAATTAAC
The DNA here is from genome assembly GCF_907164565.1 of Psammomys obesus. Classification (NCBI taxonomy): domain Eukaryota; kingdom Metazoa; phylum Chordata; class Mammalia; order Rodentia; family Muridae; genus Psammomys; species Psammomys obesus. The sequence goes on from NW_026585895.1 coordinate 29,351,128, forward strand.
ATTGAGGACTAAGATCAGTGTAGTCTTGAGCTCAGGAAAAAGTAGAACAGTGTTTATGTTTTATTATAAAAAATTAATATATATAGTCAAAATAAAACTGTAATGAGCAATAAAAAGAACATTACACATACCTTGGCCCAAAATTCCAATGATCCCTACAAACAATTGCTTCTGGTTGTGGCTATGATTTTATAATTTTGGTTCAGAGTTTTATAATATACAGATATATAGTATGTTATAAATATATAATTTGTATATTATATTGATTAAATTGCATATATTAAGTATATTAATTACAATGTACTATGTAGTATATTGTATTACCATTTTATGTGTCATTTTACACAAAAAGATTAAGCTTGTAATCTTTATGTATATAAACACAAGTGTAGATATACAAAGTATACCACACATACAACAGGAATTAATTAAAGGTAGACATATTCTACATCCTTTTTTTTAGGACACAAAAGGTTTATTTCTGTTGGTAATAAATGGTTTGTTTCATTAAATTTGATAACTCTTTCTGTTATTTTTCATTGTGCGTTATCACACACTAATATTTTAATTGCAAGTACAAAATTTCAGACTGTGCAATAATTTGGGACTTTGATCTCAAGGTAAAATCAGAGTGCTTAACAATAATGATAATCATAGCTAATTTTTCTAGTTTGAATGCTTATTTCTATTATCTAATTATACTGGTTAATAGGTAAACAAACAATGAATGTAGGAGAAAATTTTGTTTTTTCTACTCGTTTTCATAGCTATTGTCCTTTTTTTTCTAATCACATTTGATAATGTTTGGGGAAAATTATGAATATACCCCTCCATTAGTCAATATGGCTATCATGTCTCATTTGATATGTGTTTGTTTTTAATCTTTAATTGTGAGGGAGAGGATACAGAAGATAATCATATACAGGGAGTAATGGAACAGGAAGAGTTAAATTTTGAGGATGATGGGAAAACAGTAGAGGACAGAGATTACAGGAAATGGTAACTAACACAAGAAATCCTTTGAAGGAAACATGGAAACCTACTTCTATAAGAAGCTTATGTACATATAAATATATAAGATGAGCATAGTGATGCTCAAGACTAGGCTGGGAAGGCTATAGCTAGCTGCTTTTCAGCCCATGGCGCTGTTTGCTGTGTGCTGTGTGTGTGTTTCTTACTGCTACTGCCATCACCCCGACTCCCACCACTGCTGGGACTACCAGGAACAGTAATCCCCCCTGCCACAAAAGTTCCAGGGCTACAGCTGACAGTGGGAGTTATTCAAATGGCGAGAGGAAACATTCTACATGCATCATTCTCAGCACTGTTCCCGTTACAGAGTAGCCATCGACAAGCACCTTACTCCCCCAGTTCTGTGTATATCACACGCAGCTCGGTTTCCAGAGCTCACTGCCTTCCCTTGGTTCTCAGAGGAAGATCTTACACTGACTAACACCATGGTGAAAACAATTGATCAGGCAGAAGAAGCAGGTACAGAGAAAGTACACTGCTGCTCAAAACTGTAAGCGAAGAGACTGGAGTCTAGCTAAGTGACACGTGAAGATGCAGTCTTGAGGAGAAGGCATCTATAGCATAGGTCAGCTTGTTAACTTGGTTTAGACAAGTGTCTACCACATGTGCAGACAGTAACACAAGAAATATGAAAAAGCAAAGTAGCTGGCCATGATGTTTCACATCTATATTCTAAGCATACGGGAAGAAGAAGGAGAAGGATTTCCATGAGTTCAAGAACACTCTCATCTACGTGGTGAATGCCAAGCCACCTTAGAGCGAGCCACTGTCTCAAACAAACCAATAGCACAGTAACACAATACCTCCAAAGGAACACAATAGTCTCCAGATACTTAAAGGAAGCAACAGATACTTAAAGGAAGGTGGTGGAGCTGGGAATATAGTTCAGCTGGCAGAGTCTTTGCCCAGCATCCACGAAGTCCTGGATTCAAGCCCCAGAATGATACAAACCCGCATGGCAGCACAGACGTTAGCATCCTAGAGGTGAGAGTAGGAAGATCCAAACTCCAGGTCTACTTTCGCCTAGCAGGTTTGAGGCTGCCCTGGGTTACAGGAGGCCCTGTCTCAGAAAAGGGCCTGCAGGGTTGTGGTAGTTTTGGATCACTGGGACAAACACATGAAAGAAACAACTGAAGGGAAAAAGGATTTATTTTGGCCCAGAATTTCAGAGGTTTCAACCTGTAGTTGATCATATTCCTTCTGGGCCATATTGAGGCAGAACATCCCGGGAAGGTGTAAGTGGTAAAGAACTATTTACTTCATAGCAGGCCAGAAGGAGGGCGAAAGAGTAGAGTAATGGGGGCCAGGTAACAATACAGTCCCAAAGACACATCCTCGTGGACTATTTTCACCAGCTAGGCCTTGTCCCCCAAGCTTCCGGAAACTGTGAAAGCATTGCTGCAAACTGTCTACCAAATCTTGAACATATGTGGGGGACAGCTCCTATTCTGTCCATGACAAGAACATTAAAATGCCTGAAGACAAGTTTAACAGATACCACGTTTCCTTTTTTTTTTTCCTCTTTTCTTTTCAAACACTGAAAGTAGACTTAAATTTGTGTGTGTATGTATGGAGCGCTAGGAAAGCATCAGAGAGGAATATTTCCATAAGAAGGTAAGAGATTAAGGATAGAAGTGATCCTGGAATGCCTAAAAAAATGAAAGCATGGTAGGGGGCAGCCCTTGGAGGAAGGAAGGTGATCAGAACCAGAAAAAAGTGGTGTCTGCATTGAAGAAAGCAAAGAATATAACACATATGAAAATTCCATTAAACTCCATTACATAGCATGCAAAGGTATACTAACTTAAAATATTAAAATTCAGAAGAACAAATATAAAGAAATTCAATGAGAAATAAGTAAGATAGGTAATTCAGAAATATTAGGAAAAGAATTTGTGCTATGGAGACAAAGTCCAGCAAAAAGAACGTGATCATGAAAATGACTCCTACTGAAATGACTCAGTCTGATACATGAGAAATAGTCAAGACCAAACAACAGACTTGCTCAAGACAAAGGAAGAAGTTCTAAGTCGGCTCTCCTGATACAGATTTGTAACACCAGCTGTTCTGGAAACAGGAAAGAGGATTTACTAATTTTAAAGACAGCCTATCTTAACAGCCTGTCTTGAAACCCTGTCTCAAAAAAAAAAAAAAAGTTTAAAAAGACCAGGGATTTATCTCAGTGATAGAGGACTGTCCAGCATGCACAAGGCAGTCACAACCCTAAGAAAAGAAAAGAGTGAAGAGGAAGAAATAAATAATTATGCCACATCCTTAAACAAGCACCTTTGAATTTTAAACCTCAACAAGGGGGGAAAGGCATGAGAAAAATATCTCATCACATAACTGCTAGAACTACCGTGCTTTAAGGAAATATGAATATTCATGTGTTTATGTGAACCTAGATAGATTTAAGCAGAAAAGATTCTTAATGCATGATATTGTTATCAGCCAGTCATAAATGCAAATAGAGAATTCTAAAATCTTTCTTCAGGAGAAAATTTCAACTTACGTTTTGGAGGAATTCCCATTGGAGTAATGGCAGAATTTTTCAACAGAAATAAATCTCAAAATATTTAAACAGAAATCATACCTAAATTATGGTAGGTAATGACTGCCAGTGAAGAAATTTCAGAAATGTAGGAGAAACAAAAAAATTTCAAGGCAAGTAAAACCTGAGGGAGTTCATTCTCAGCAGATCACTCTTACAAAAGATGCTTATTGGAGCTCTGTGTCTTCAACGGCCATGCTTAGAATCACTGTCACATGAACAAATGGAAGTATAAAGTCCACTAGGAATGCAGGCCTGCAAGTGCATATACTCCTAGCACACAGAAATAGAGGCAGGAGAATTGATTTTGATCCTAGCTACAGAGCAAGATCAAAGAGGAGGAGAATAACGATAATAAGCAGAGCAAGGAAGTCAGGACCTGGAAGAGCAGGAGGAGCAGGAGAAAGAGAAGGAAGAGACACTTAAAAGAGGAAGAGAGAACAAGTTTTACCATGACAGGACAGCAACACCACAAGCATTAAAAAATAAGACAAAAGTAAAACAAAACAAAAAGTAGTTGGTATTCCAAGTAGAAGAAATTAACAAAATAATAGGCATGCTATCTTTACATCTGAATATGAACATTCAATGTATATTGGATTCTTTCACTTCAAAGACTGAATTTAAAAACAAGACCAAACAATACACTTCCTACAAGAAATGAATTTGACCAGTAAAATCATACATAGGATGAAAGTGAAATATGAAAATAGAAAACAAAAAGTAAGCAGGAATAAGTTATATTGATAACCATAAGGTATGACCTTTAAGATAAATTCTGTAAGAGGGGGCATCACCATTTAATTCTCAAGAAATCATTTAAACAGGAAAATGCTACAATGGCGATGTATAAACACCTGATGTTGGAACAATTAGTTGTATTTTTTTATTATTGTTATTAAAAACAGTTTTGAAATTTAAATTTATTTTGATTATATTCTTCCCCTTCCTCCAGTCCTTCCAGAAGCTCTCCTCCTCCCTACCCACCCAACTTTAAGTTCTTTCTCACAAAACCAAAACCCAGTGCAACAACTAACTCCCTAAACCAGGAAAACAACATACCACCCAAAATGAAACAAACAAACAAAACACCAGCAAACTTTAACTTAATAAAAGCACAGAAAAAACTATGGATTCCATTTTATGGTGGTCCACTACTCCTGCATATGGAGCCTGTCCTGCTAGTTTATTGGAGAAAATTGACTTTCCCCCTCCCAGCAGGTATGACAAGTTTAGTTGTTAACTATTACTTTAGTGGCTAGGTTTTCATTCATTCATATATATATACACACACACATATATATACGTATATATATATATATGTATATATATATATATATTAAAGTAAGATATTAGATAAGACAAAACAATCACATTGATGTCCGACAAGACAAACCAACAGAAGGAAAAGAGGCCCAAGGGAAGGTACAGGAATCAGAGACCCATGTGTGCATGATCTGTGTTCTTTCTGACTATAAAGAACAAGGAAGCTAATTCTGCAGTGTTTTCAATGATTGCAGACTCACAGCTGAAAAATAGAAACATAGACGGCTTCTGTGACAACCATCACCCCCATCTTCCCCCCCAAAAAGTAACGTACACAGGAAGCTATTAAGAGGACTGTTAACATTTGTGATAAAGATGCTGAAACGTAGCTCTCCAAAATAGATTTTACTGTCAGGGGTCGGGTGGAGAAGGATTTACTTTTCTTTCTTTTTTTAATTTTTTTCTAATTTTTATTAATTACAGTTTATTCACTTTGTATCCCAGCTGTAGCCCCTCTCCCACCCCCTCCAAATCCCACCTTCCCTCCCTCTTCTTCTCCTATGCCCCTTCCCCAGTCCAATGATAAGGGAGGAACTCCTCCCCTTCCACCTGACCCTAGTCAATCAGGTCTCATCAGGACTGGTTTCATTTTCTTCCTCTGTGGACTGGTAAGGCTGCTCTCCCCCTCAGGGGGGAGGGATTTACTTTTCTTTAGGAAGCTGCCCACCAGGAATTTGACCTTGCTCCAGTGACTATATGGACAACACAAATTAGACCTCCTTTTCCTCCTACTCCTTCTTCTTCCTCCTCTTCTCCTTTTATTTTTTTTTTAATCTTTTTTGGACCACAACGGTGGGGAGTAGCAAACCTGAGAGAACATGGAAGTAAGGGGTGATCAGAGTACAGAAATTCCCAAAGGAAAGTGGGGACTGCATCAGGCATGGACTTGCTTGCCAGCTTTTTGATCACTTTCCCCTGGGTAAGGCTGGAAGAGGAAAGCTCAGCATGGATGCAACTTGATGAGCTGGGCTAGATGGGAAAGTGAGCTCCCCTTTTCTGGGGAAAAAGGGGGGGAGGAGGGACTGGGAGAGGCGGCTACAACAAGAATGTTAAGTGACTGAAAAATAAAATTAAACTAAAAAAATATTGTTATAAAAAAGAAAAGAAACAAAAAAAATAGAAACCTACTCATTTATATACTCAGGAATGCTATGAAAACACTCAACTGGAAGACAGGTGCAGACCCATGCTGGCAGTGTTAGTCTCTTGAGTTTATATGAGCTTTGCTCATGTTCACTTAGAGGGCCTTGTTCTCCGAAGTGTCATCCATTCCCCCTGGCTCCTGCACTCTGATTTCAATTTCATGAGGTTTCCTGAGTTGCGAAATTGAGGTTAGAAGGGGAAAGTTTGTGCGATCCACTAGAAATCCACTGTGGGCAGACAACAGGCTTTCTGCTTTGAAGCTGCGGGTGATCTAGGGCATTGGGGTTTAAGGATTAGAGGGTAGGTGAAAATCTGCAGTCACTCTGCTCAGACATGGGTTTAAACTAATAGGAAGTCTTCATTAGCCAGACTGGTATTTCACTGAGTGTTTGGGATACCAGTGTAGCCCAGGCCTTTCTTAGGGTGAGATTTTAAGCACACACACACAAAAACATATCCTGGGGCGACATACTTCAATTAAAAATAAGTTAATCATAAGATTTCATGCACATTGCCCAACAGTTGGCCATAAGTCTCAGCATCTACTTTGAAAGTCTACAGGGCAGAGCCTTTAAGAGGCCCTCTGTGGTGGGTTTCTAGCTTGTTTCTTGTTTTCTTCTTCTTCTGATGTCCTTCCTCTTTGCCTTTCGGGATGGGGATTGAGTATTTTAGTCCAAGTCCTCTCTCTTGATTAGTTTCTTTAGATGTACAGATTTTAGTAGGTTTATCCTATATTACATGTCTATATGAGTGAGTATATGCCGTGTGTGTCTTTCTGCTTCTGGGACAGCTAACTCAGGATGATCCTTTCCAGGTCCCACCATTTACCTGCAAATTTCATGATTTCCTTATTTTTCATTGCTTAATCTTATGTAAGAAGTGGGAAGTAGTAAGATCTGGAGAGGACAGGAACTCCACAAGTAGAGCAACAGAATCAGAAAATTTGAACACAGGGGTCTTCCCAGAGACTCATACTCCAACCAAGTACCAGGCATAGAGATAACCTAGAACCCCTGCACAGATGCAGCCATGGCAGTTTAGTGTCCAAGTGGGTTACATAGTAATGGGAACAGGGACTGCCTCTGACATAATCTGATTGGCCTTCTCATTGATCACTTCCCCCTGAGGGGGGAGCAACCTTACCAGGCCACAGAAGATGACAATGTAGCCACTCCTGATGAGATCTGATAGACTAAGATCAGAAGGAAGGAGAGGAGGACCTCCCCTATCAGTGGGCTTGGGGAGGGGCATGTGTGAAGAAGGGGGTGGGAAGGTGGGATCAGGAGGGGAGGAGGGAGGGGCTTATGGGGAGATACAAAGTGAATAAAGTATAATTAATAAAAATAAAAAATTTTTAAAAAGATAGAAAAATTCCAAAAAAAAGTTAATCAGAGGAGGAAGTACAGAAGCCAAAACACAAGGTTAGTATATTTAGAGACTTTCCCCAAACTATGGACTTTGATGGATTATCTTTTCTTTTGCATTTTGGCAGGTGGTGCTGTCTACACACTGAGTTTTAGAGCCTAAGTAGTATTTCCATTATGATATCAGTTGTGCTAAGGTCTGTGGCCAGTTACAAGGCTACTTTTTTGCTGGCTGGAGTGGAGCAATCAATTTTATAAAGCAAACATGATTAAGGGAAAGATAGATTCCAATTAAAGGATTTGAATACCTGAATTTTGATAATGTGTACATAATCCAGACAAAAATCTGTATCACAGCTAAAAGTAATAAAATATCTAAATATAAGACCTAAAACTCTAAAAATGTAACAAAAGAAATATATAAGACTGTGATATGGAATAAGATGTTTTGAGTAAGATCCCCAAACACCAACAATAAAAGTAGGAACAGACATATGGGATTATTTTCAACTAGATAGTCTTCTGCATAACAAAAGAACCAAAGTGAAGAGAGGTGAAAAGAATGAACAAACTGAAGAGATAATCTTCAGAATGGGAGAGGGTACTTGCCAACTCTTTGTCTGACAAAAGATTAGCATCCAAAACCTTTATTAAAATGCACAAATAACCCAAATCAGGAGTTGACAAATAATCTAAACAGACATTCAGACATTTCTAACAAGAATTACAAATAGCCCACCAATAAATAAAGATATGATTAACATCATCATAAAGCAAGGAAATGAAGGTCAAAATGACCAAGAGATATTGTCTCACCTTAGTAAAGATAGTTAATATCAAAAGGACTAAATAAACAAATAAACAAAACAAAAATAAAACTAAAAGCCCAATGTTAGCAAAGATGACAAAGAATGGGGTTCATGAACTATTGGAGGGTATGATTTTCAAAATAAAAAATAAAAATAGGTGGAATATAAGATCCATTACTTTTCCACTATGGTTATATATACTACCATCTGATAGAGGAACCACACAATCAGATGGAAGATGGAATAGCTAGAAAATGGAATCAACCTTGGTGTCCACCAATAGTATACTGGGTAAAGAATACACACATGGGGTCTGGAGACGTTGTTGAGTATTTAAGAGCACTGGCTGCTCCTCCAGGGGTCTGGGGTTTGATTCCTAGTATCCACATCATGGCTCACAACCATCTGTAACTCTCATTTCTTTTTTTTAATTAAATTTTTACTTTTTACATTAATTACATTTTATTCGCTTTGTATCCCAGCTGTCATTCCCTCCCAATTCTACCCTCCCTCCCTAATCTTCTCTCATGCCCTTCTCTAAGTTCACTGATAGGGGAGGTCCTCCTTCCCTTCCATCTGACCCTAGCATATCAGAGCTCATCAGGACTGGCTGCAATATCCACCTCTGTGGCCTGGCAAGGCTGCTCCTCCCTCAGGGCAGGGAGTCAAAAACCAGCCACTGAGATCTAAAATCTGTACAACAAAAGAAGCTAAATAAGAAGGAGGACCTGGAGGAGATGAGAAATTCTCACTTAGAAAGACAAACAGGATGGACGTTGGAAGAAACAGAACAGGAGCCTATCGTAGAGGGCCTCTGGAAGACTCTACCTAGCAGTGTATCAAAGTAGATGCTGAGACTCATAGCCAAACTTTGGGAAGAGTGCAGCAAATCACATGAAAGAAGGGGAGTTAGTAAGACCTGGAGAGGACAAGAGCTCCACAATGACCAGATATATCTGGGCACAGGGGTCTTTTCTGAGACTGACTGTCCAACCAAGAACCATTCATGGATATAACCTAGAACTCCTGCTCAGATGTAGCCCATGGCAGCTCAGTATGCAAGTGGGTACCCTAGTAAAGGGAACAGGGACTGTCTCTGACATGTAACTCTTATTTCAAGGGATGCCATGACCTCTTCTGATCTCTGCAGGCACCAGGCATGCACATTCAGAAAAGAATACAAACATATTTTAGCTTTGTTGGTCTTGTCCTCTCCCCTCTGTGTCCTTCTATCCCCCGCTTCTTCCATAAGATTCCCTATGCTCTGCCTAAAATTTGGCTGTGAGATTCAGCATCTGCTTCGATACCCTTGTAGGCAGAGTCATTAACTGACTCTATAAAGCAAATTGTTAAAAGAATATATTAAATTGATATTAATCTCAAAAAAGCTTTACTGTATAAAACAAAAATCCTTACTAGATTTTAAATTTAATTTCTTTTTAATTAAAAATCACTTGATGAATTTAACATGCTTAAAGTCTTTCTACATAACATATAAAAGGGACTACTGGGAATGTTTGGTGACAATTTTAAGTCAGCACATAAAAAGCCAAAGGAGGATGGCAAATTGGATGGCATCTTCAGCTATATAGCAAAACTGTCTCAGATAGAAGGAAGGAGAGGCTTCTGACACAGCTTTAAAGGGTCCAGTTGCTTCACTCTATTGCTACCATGCCTTCCCACCATGATATACTGTAACTTTTATTTATTCTTTTATCCTTTTGAAATTATGATTACATCATGTCCCCTTTCTCTTTCCATCGTCCAAACTCTCCCACATACTACATCTCATGTTCTTTCCAATTCCTGAACTTTGTTCATTAACTGTTTTTACATGCCTATAGTTTATAGATATATATATATTTATTTATATATTCCTAAGTGCAGCCTGCTCAGTCTGTATGTTACTGCTGTGTATGTGTTCAGGGCTAACCATTTGGTATTGGGTAAGCAACTGGTGTGCTCTGATCTGGGGAAGACTATATCCTTTCTTAAGCTGCAAACAAAAGCAGGGGGAAAAACCTTTTTATCCCTAGAAAATGTTGTGGGAAGAGCAAAGACAAATGACAATCAAAAAAAAAAAAAAACAAGAATTTTAATTTATAACAGAGGACAATATTTATTTCATGAGAAATAAATATCGCCACAGAAAAACAACCCCACTGAAAATAGACAAATAGGAATGATAAATAGAAAATAAAATTCAAATGATCTTTAAAACTATAAAAATGTGCTCAAAGTATTGATAATTTCAAAATGCAAATTTAAGCAATAAAGATCCACAATTTGTTATTGATCATTAAGTAAATTTAAGAAGATAAATGAGGGGTAGGGAAGTGGTTCAATTAATAAAATATTTATTATGTAAACACTCACATGATAAGCAGGGAATCATGACATGGTTTTATAACCCAAGTACAGGGGATGCAGAAGCAGAAGGAGCCCTGGGCCTGGCTACCCAATCTAGCTAATCACTGAATTCCAGGTTCAGTGTGAGATCTGGCCCCAATCAAATACAGTGGAGAGCAACTGAGGACACCTAACATTAACCCTGGCCTCCATAGACATCACAGTCTCTCTCTCTGTCTCTCTCTGTCTCTCTCTCTCTCTCTCTCTCTCACACACACACACACACATACATACACACATACACAAAATGTGTCTATATTGGTAAAGATGCAGCAGTACCTCACAGAGTCGGTGCTTTGGTGCATTGGGAATCCCAATACATTGATTTTAATTGACACGATCAATCGGAAAATTTTTTAAATAATACTTTGAATTTAAGCTCCAATTTTCTGAAATCTGCCCACAAGAAATTCTGGCATGTGTTCTAAAAGTATATGTTTTAAACTAGAACAAACTCAAACACGTTAATAAATCATGTATAGCTTCATCATAGAATATTTCCATCCATTAAAAATAATGATGAGGCAACATATGTTAAGAGCTGACAGAGTCATTGTAAAAAGCCCATTTTGTGTTCCTATAACATGATGCTTGGGACCATATAACTCTTGAAGAATAGATGCTTTCTTTTCTATGATCTGGCAAGCAAGAAGTCTAAAACCAAGGTGGTACTGTATGTTGAGGGCTTATTTGCCACGGCCTCACATGGAAAAATGCAGACCAGAAAGACAGAAGCAGTACCCCCTGTCAAACTGCTTGAGAAAAAAAACATCTAATTCTATTCATCAAAGGGGTGGAGTCAATTTCATTCCAGGGTTGGGGTTCTCATGGTCTAATCCGTGTCAAAGGCCCCGGTTTTTAACTGGTGGCATTATATTCTTGGAAAAAGCATGATCAAACTGCAGGAGAAATGTGAAAGTCTCTAAAACAGGTGGTTCAAACCAAAGAGCAAGGTGTAATGAAACAGTTAATTGTATTACCAGTTGTGTGCTTTTGCTGAAAAGGTCTGTGTAAGCACACATCAAATCAACATTGGTTGTAGTCTAGGAATCAGGAAACAGGGAAGAACAGGGAAGACTCTTTTTTAAAAATTCTTATTATTTGACTGCTTTACACCTGTCATGTATTCACATAAAATAATTTGTCGTTTAAAAACCACAAAAGCTTCATGTAGTTACGGCTGCATAGGAGCTGAGGCTGTGATGCATTTTGAGACAAGTCTGAGCAACACAATGAGTTCTTATCTCAAGCAGATAAAGAAACCACGCTGAAAAAAGATTAAAGGGCTTCTTGTGGTAGAAAGTATTCAATTTGTCTACTGGAGCTGACAGAAAGAGGTGAATGCTGACAAGTGAAGCTTTGTTGAGCATTTTGTGACATGTGCAGCCTTTCAAAGAGTAACATTAAGCAACCTCTATGACATAGTCTTCATTGTATTTAGGCAGCTCTTCAAAATGCACCATCCTAAAAGCAACAAACTATAGAACAAATAAAGGATCAAGAGCAATTAGAACTAGGGATTTGAACCCACCCATAAAACCTTCGACCCCAAATCTGTCTTGCCTACAAGAAGTGTAGGAATAAAGATGGAGCAGAGATTGAGGGAATAGCAAGCCAATGACTAGCCCTACTTGAGATCCATCCCATGGGAAAGAGTCAGCCCTTGACACTATTAATCAGCCCTTGACACTATGCCTGCAGACAGGAACCCAGCAGAACTGTCTTCTGAAAGGCTTCATAGAGCAGCTAATGGAAACAAACTCAGAGACCCACAGCTAAACAATAGGTCAAGCTTGGAGAGTTTTGTGGAAGAGTGGATGGAAGGATTGAGGGAGCCAGAGCAGACAAGGACTCCACAAGAATACCTACAGAGTCAACTAATTTGTGCCCATGGGGGCACACAGAGACTGAACCACCAACCAAAGAGCATGCAAGAGCTGGACTTAGGCCCCCTTCACATACGTTGCAAATGTGCAGTATGGTCATCATGTTGGTCCCCTAACAATGGGAGTAGAGCCTGTCTCTGACTCTGTTGCCTGCCCTTGGATCCCTTTCCCCTAGCTGGGCTGCACTGTCTTGCCTCAGTGGGAGAGGATGTGCTTAGTCCAGCTGTGACTTGAGGTTCCAAGCTGGTTTGGTACTGCTTGGGAGCCTCTCCTTCTCTAAAAAGAAAAAAAGGGAGGGGTCCTAGGAAGGGAGAGTGAGACTGGGAGGAGAGGAGGGAGAGGGCTGGAATCAGGCTGGAAAGTGATTAAATAAAATAAATGAATGAATGGGAAAAATGAAATTCTAACAGCAAAAGAAAGAGCAATGATGCTCAGAGAAAGACTGTGTTGTATGTAGAGAACAGGCCGGATGGAGGTTTGATAAAGAAAAAGCCTCCAAATGAAGAGTCCGCAGAATACAGGAATATAGACCCTCCCGCCCTCCAAACTCAGCGGATTTTCTTAGCTGCAAGATTCAGAAAAGCCAGTGTGGAGCAGCTAACCATGGTATCAACAAATGAGGCCTCAGGTTTCTTGTGCATACCAGCTGCTAGGTTCTCAGCAGGACTCCTCCACAAGTATCTCCCTCTGATTCCAGTCACTCACTCTTCCCCAGTCAGTTTATTTTGGGACACAAAATGGCAATCATGACAGGAGAAGGGAGGTGTTAATTTCCGAATCCTTGCTCCAAGCCCACAGTCCCCACTCCAGTGGGCTGTCCTTACTGGCTACCATAAACAGCTGACACATCATGTCTCCAATAATGGCAGACTGGCAGTGGCCAAAGCTGTAACTCAGTTTACATCTATGACAGTTACCCAAAACATCTCTGCTGCACATCCCTAAGGAGTGTTAGTGGAATGCTTGCTGTGGTCATTTAAAATTCAAGTTTCAAAAAGATATTTCTGACATTCATTTCAGGAATGAATTCTAAATATCAAAAAGGTGACGTTTGATTTTAACTATTCTATAAAATTAAAATCAAGTATACACAAAATTATTTAAGCAACAAATATAACATTTGATAGTCTCCAGTAGAGAAAACCAAATGAGAAATTTTCTTCCTGTGCCAGTCAATAAAAATCAGCAGTAGTTTAATATAATCTTACCTCCATGGGAGACCTTCATGAGCAAGGCCATTTCAATTTTCCAATCTTGTCTTAAAATGTATCTAAATCGTTCCCCACCAATCATGTTCCTATACTTTAAAAACCATAATTATAATGCCTATAGCAGCCACTCACATTGTCTTCTTTTGTGTACAGCACTGTGAAAGCAAGTGTCAAGAGCGACCATCATCAGAGACTATTCCCTGGGCTCTAGTAAAGCTGGAAGTGCAGAGTCCGCGGTGTCTCTGCCAACAGTCATAATTAATTAATTAAAGTCATAAAGATGATCATAGATGAAGCATTTGAGCAGCACACTCTTTAACCAGACCCTTCCTATTGCTCTCCTTAATTATTGGGTTGCTAGTTCCTTTTTAACCACCTGGACTGTGCACTTCTGTAGCTTAGCTGGCATTTGGAGACAAAATAAAAAATGCATGCGTGTTCTGAGAGGAAGGCATTTATGTGCAGCACATGGGAGTTTGGGTATTGGAATGAAACTGTCAGTTTCTACTCATAAGTCTACCAAATGTAGGCATGGAATGTTATGTACGTGCTACAACTACTCTAACTAGTATCAACAACACATCTTGATGGTGAACCAACACAAGATAATAGATGGTAAGAGATAGTATTGAATGAACTTGCAAAATTAGAGGAGAAGAGGAATTCCTTTTGAATCCCAATGATACATAAAGATGCCCATATCTCAGATCTGAATGAAGATTGACATGCAAGTCTATCTGGGGCTGATTTTTGACACAGTTCTTAGAGCTTTGAAGAAGTTTTAATTTTTAATTGCTGAGTAGTATCTCATTGTGTAGATGTACCACAATTTCTGTATCCATTCCTCAGTTGAAGGACATCTGGGTTGTTTCCAGGTTCTGGCAATTATGAATAAAGCTGCTATGAACAAGGTTGTGCAAATGTCCTTGTTGTGTACTTGAGCATATTTTGGATATATGCCTAGGAGTGGTTATAGCTGGATCTTGAGGAAACACTATTCTTAATTGTCTGAGAAAGTGCCAGATTGATTTCCAAACTGGTTGTACAAGTTTACATTCCCATCAGCAATGGAGAAGGGTTCCTCTTTCTCCACATCCTCTCCAGCATGTGTTGTCACTTGAGTTTTTTGATTGTAGCCATTCTGATGGGTGTAAGGTGAAATCTCAGGGTCATTTTGATTTTCTTTTCCTTGATGACTAAGGATGCAAATGGTGGGAACTAGAAAAGATCATCCTGAGTGAGGTATCCCAGAAACAGAAAGACAAACCTGGTATATACTTACTTATAAGTGGATATTAGACATATGATATAGGATAAACATACTAAAAGTTGTACACCTAAAAAAGCTAAGCAAGAAGAAGGACCCTCTAGGTAAGATGATCAATCCTTACTCAGAAAGGCAAATGGGACAGACATCGGAAGATGGAAAAACAGGGAACAGGACAGGAGCTTACCACAGAGGACCTCTGAAAAACTCTACCCAGCAGGGTATCAAAGCAGATGCTGAAACTTATAGCCAAACTTTGTGGGCAGAGTTCAGGGAATCTTGTGAAAGAAGGGGCAGATAGAAAAACATGAAGGGGACAGGATCTCCACAAGGAGAGCAACAGAACCAAGATATCTGGGCCCAGCGGTGTTTTCTGAGATTGATACTCCAACCAAGGACCATGCATGGAGGTATCCTAGAATCCCTGAAGAGATGTAGCCCATGGCAGCTCAGTATCCATGTGGGTTCCCTAGTAAGGGGAACAGAGACTGTCTCTGATATGAACTCAGTGGCTGGCTCTTTGACCACCTCCCCTTGAGGGGGGAGAGCAGCCTTACCAGTTCACAGAGAAAGACAATGTAGCCAGTTCTGCTGAGACCTGACAGGCTAAGTTCAGATGGAATAGGAGGAGGACCACTTCTATCAGTGGACTTGGAGAGGGACATGGGGAGAGATGAGAAAGGGAGGGTGGGACTGGAAGGGAATGAGGGAGGAAGCTGAGATACAATGTGAATAAACTGTAATTAATATATAAAAATAAAAATAATATAAAAGAAGAAATAGTCTTTTAGAACCATTCCTAGAAGTCCAGAAAATACCACTGTCCTTATGTACCCAGCTACCAAGCTTTTAGGTCATCTAGTTGACCAGTGAAGCATTTTGACAGTCACAGAGGTGAGACCTCATCAGCCAGTTGGCATTTACAATAAGGACCCAGGATGCCTCAACTCCAAGACCAGTGATTGAATTCCACATATCCTAAAATCTGCTCTGGTCTTCAAGTCTGCAGCCCACCACCACTGACAATTCAGCACTCAGGGGTCTCCTTCTCTGTCCCTCTTTATCATCTGAGGCTTACTCAGCTGGTCCTTCTCTTTCTTCCCAGCAGAGATTTTCAAACCCATGGAATGCAACCTGTCAAATACAGTAAACCAAACTTCAATCATACATAAAGAGGTTTCCAAATTTGAGCTATTAAATAAATGGGTCTTTCAAAAGGAGAAATAATTTCCCCCAAACATGACTTAAATTATCTTTAAACAGAACGTAGCTTTAAAATAAACAAATACTTTGGGCAGAGTGCAGGGAATCTTATGAAAGAAGTGGAAATAGTAAGACCTGGAGAGGACAGCAGCTCCACAAGGACAGCGACAGATCCTAAAAGTCTGGGCACAGGGTTCTTTTCTGAAATTGATACTCCAGCCAAGGACCAGTAATGGAGATGGCCTGGAACCCCTGCACAGAAGTAGCCTATGGCAGTTCAATATCCAAGTGGCCTCCATAGTAATGGGGACAGGGACTGTCTCTGGCAGGAACTGATTGGCCTGCTCTTTGATTACCTCCCCCTGAGGGGGGAGCAGCCTTACCAGGCCATAGAAGAAGACAATGCAGTCATTCCTGATGAGACCTGATAGACTAGGATCAGAGGGAAGGGGAGGAGGATTTCCCTTTTTAGTGGCCTGGGAGAGGGACATGGGTGGGGAAGAGGAAGGGTGATTGGGAGGGGAAGAGGAAGGGAGGTACAGGGGGATACAAAGTAAATAAACTGCGATTAATAAAAATTTTAAAAATTGGAAAAAATAAACAAATACATGATCTGTCGAGATGAGTTAGTAGATTAAAGCACTTGCTTTGCCTGGTTAGCTGAGCTCTAAATCCCTGATATCTCTCACTCACTCTCTCTCTCTCTCTCTCTCTCTCTCTCTCTCTCTCTCTCTCAGTGTATATACAGACTGAAAAGATGGCTCAGAGGTTATGAGTGCTGTTCTTGTAGAGGACCTGGGTTCAATTCCCAGCACCCAAACGGTGACTCACAATAACCATCTGTAACTCCAGGATTCACAAGAAAGCATAAAGTTACTTGGACTTAGAAAGAAGCCTTCACTAACAGCTAAACTTTCAGTTTGGTGGGTTTAGCCAAACGGAAGGGGGCTATAATAAAAAGTACCTTTTTTCGTTTAGCTTTTCCAAGCAGCCCAGCAGGACATTCCCACAAAGTACCACTCTCCTCAAGGAAGGGATGAACCATTAGCATTCTTAGATGTATCTACGAAACGAGATTTAAGAAATGATCCACGGAACAAGATTTAAGAAATGTAACCCTCAGGGACTTGGGATGAGAAACTAGCTGTAAGTGGTTGGTAGGCTCCTGCTATGTCCACCATTGTGCACCAAGGAATATAGAGCATTACATATCACATTTATATCTTGTCAGAAAATACAATGAAAATAAAGATCCACTAACAGAATGCCATATGTTGCAAAACTGTGTCACTGTTTCCACTCCCCTAAATCCACATCCACTGTGAAGAAGAATTAACTGCTAATTGTCCCATAAAGTTATAAAAACTGTAAAAAAAAAAAAAAAAAAGCTTTATTAGAATTTCTATCAGATAATGATAGAACCAGCTCCTCTCATCAGAGACGACTATGTGATCAGTGCAATGAACCTCCTACAATCAAGTCTCAAAGAGAACTCTAGGCTGTAAAACAGCTTACTTTGTTCAGATATGCTTTTATGATTTAGGATTCATGACCTTGTAGCACATACTCTATGCTATGAAGGAGAGGTATCAATTCCTGTCTTGACCAGATTTGATTTTACTCGAATCTATCCATTCCTAGGCACATTAAAATATACATTTGTGTTTCACTGAAATTGATTTCATGACAAAAACAGGTACTCAAACTGGAATGCAAGGTTACTGCTTTTCTGACACTCTTGAGTATTGACAAGGGGCAATGTACAGTTTAGCATTTTTCCCCAACAATTTGGATACTGTCACTCAACACCACAGAAAATAAGGGATGTAGGCAACTGGGGGAGGAGCCTCAGGGTCACAAGCATAACTACTGACACTGATCTAATTTGATCAGCAAGTAAACTGTTTTTGTTCTGTTCTGTTCTGTTTTCTGTTTGTTTGTTTGTTTGTTTGTTTTGTTTTTACTAGTGTAGCCTCTGAGGGTTTTTTTTTTTGTGTGTGTGTGTGTGTGTGTGTGTGTGTGTGTGTGTGTGTGTGTGTAATTTTTTAACTTTCTCCGCCTGGGAAAAATGTTCTATGTTGTTAATTCCAAGGAAATAGCTACAAAAATTTTGCTCTATCTCAGCACAATTATAAAACATTTTTTGTAACTCCCTCATAGAAAAATAATCCATATAAAAAAGAAAAGTAGAGACAATATCTAAAACTAAGTTGGATTAAATTGTTTATTTCACAGGATAACTTAATGGAAGCTTATTTGAATATATGATAAATATCTACATTATTATTTGTGTACATGTTTAAGCTTGGAATCCTAAAGGTCTACTCTGATACCCACTAAGCTTTCTATACAAGCTATTATTAATCATTTTTTCCTCCAGAAAAAGATACAAATACAGTCCAGAATCTCCCGAAATGGCTTTGATCACCCTCAAAAGAGAGCCCTAGTCCATCCATCTCATCGTTTTGTCTCTGGAAAAAAAAAAGAAAGAAAGAAAGAAACAGAAAAACATAACTCCTTATACCCCAGAGCTAATTTGCTTCTGTGTTTTAGGCTGAGTTCAAATTTCAAAATTCTCATTAAAAAACTTCAGACAATTGGCTTGGGGTGGGAGAAGAAACCTAATGCGTCTGCTGGCAACACTCCAGCCTCTGTGTCATTGGTCTGCATTCCTGGAGCATCTCCATTAGCTAACGGTGAAAAAGCTAAAAGATAGCTTAAACCAAAAAGGGGGATCAGGAAGGAAGAAAAACACTAGACATGCGAAAATAACACAGGAACTGTAATCACAATCACCAATCACCAGGTAGTATCACACATGCCCACGTGTAGATCAAAAAGAAATGGAGATGCCCTAAAGATAATCAGGCAAGAATACATACACACACGGACACAGACACACGGACACAGACACACGGACACAGACACACACATGCATGTGTGTGTGTGTGTGTGTGTTTTGAGACAGGGTTTCTCTGTATATCCTTAGCAGTTCTGGACTCACTTTGTAGACCAGATCGGCCTCAAACTCACAAAGATCTGCCTGCCTCCGCCTCCCCGTGTGCTGGTATCACAGGCGTGCGCCACCATGCCTGGCAGCTGGTGACAGGCGAGGATGCTTCTAAAGGCAGAGTCTCCTCAATCTTAGATTAAGGTCTGTATTTGGCTTTCCTAATAGGATCCAGTGTGTGCTTACAGGAATCTTCTAAAATCAACTCTGAAAAGCTGAAAGAATGCTCTTCATTTTCCATGGAGACTAGAAGGAAATACAGGCATATGAGCATAGCCACTAATCTTTCCAGGGGGAAGAAGTATGCTGTCTTAGTTGTCGTAGTCGCTTTCTGATGTGTCCACACACATTTAAGTCCTGAGTTGCCATCACTCTGTATGAAGTTGACTACTGCACTGCCATCTACAAGCCACTATGAGCCACAGAGAAGAAATTAAAGGCACAGCATTACACTAAGTTATTTGTGGATCCTCCATGTGACAGCAGGTAACTGCTCTTTCTATATTTTTGAACAGATCTAACTGGTCAATACATAAAGAAACAGATACATTAGGAAGCTACAAAAAAATTTTTTAAAAAGCAATTCATTCTTGAATTTTTATAGACTCCATCTCTTCCATCTCTACCCCCAAATGTTACAACTCCAAAGCACTTAGGAATAAATAAGCAAGCTGGACAACTTACTGCTTAAGCCAATCCCTCCCCAGGCACCTTCCACACAGGCACAAAAATGTGTACTCAGATGCTACTAGAAAAAGAATGAATTGATTTGATCAAATATTTAATACCTCTATCAAATTTCTCAGAGAATCCACTGCCTTCTAATACTGTCAAACAGAGAAAGTGATTTTACTGGGCTTTTAGCATCAAACGTACTGAGTGTAGAGTAAAGGAGCCTATTAAGGGGAAGAAACAGCACTTAGCTGCTCTCTTACCTTTTGAATATGGTGCCTTCTCTGCTGCTATTAACTGCTACATTGTATTTCTCTGTCAGACATCTCAGTAACTTGTAAGTGAAGGTCAAAGGACTTTATAAGAAATTTAATTACCAAGGACATTCAGGAAAGATAAAAACTGGGCAGTACTATTTTGTGGCTGGCCCTTACCAGATACATGCTTTTCAGAGTACTATCGAGTCATCAGCGGGAAGAAAATGGTACACAAGTCTAGACATGCTATTCATACTTGAAATGAGAGAGCTACTAAAAACTAGTGGTTAAATTAAGCATATCTTGTATGGACCCATTCAACCAACAATCATTTACAGAAAATCCAATTGATTTCTACTGAAAAAAAAAAAATGGAAGATGATTTTCTCAGATAAGTGGTCTGTAATTTACTTTCACTTTTTAAAAAACTTGCTGATTAAACACTACATAAAGATTTTACCCAGAAGGTTAATAAATATGGTCTCAAGAATAAGATCTTTTGGCACGATAACAGTTCCCTGGCTCAGGGTAAGGAAGTGCCTCAGCCTGCAGATGACTGGCCAGGCAAATGTCACAAAGTCACAAGATAAAACAGTTCACTTATTTGCCTGAAAGATTAAAGCCTTAAAGAAGAAAGGTGAAATAGTGATGCCATTTCTGATATAAAGCTGAATAACTCTCAGACTGAGTCCCCGTTTGTGGAAAGACGAAAGGAGATAAAAGGCATGGTTTCTAGTGTGTACACCACTCATAACTGCAACCTCACACGGTACAAAGAACATGGGGCAAACACTGTAGAGCAGATGAACCCAGGAGACTAAGATGCAAGAATGAAACAAAAATGTCCGTGTAGACTCTTTAGAGATCTCAGAAAGCTGCCAGACCCCAGATCTTTCCTTTTAGTTGAAAACAAAGTTGTCCTAATTAGGTTTTTGCCTCAAACATCTAAGTTGAATATAAGGTGATCCAGGACAGGAATCCTCTTAAACAGAAAGCTCTGACAGATTTCAAGGAATTCACCCAACTTTTTTCTACTTAACAGAAGAACCGCCTCACCCTACCCTTGGCTATGGCAAAGAGACCCTTGTTGGTGGTGGTGTTCTTATATCAATCAGGAGCAAAGTAGATGGCAGTCCTTCATTCATCCCAGCTTTACTCCTAGCATGGTAGACAAAGTTGTTTTATGCCTAGGACGCATAAAAAATCAAATCAAAGCCAGGCAACGCAACACAGGAGGAAGACAGACCTGCAGACCACCATGGTACCCACAGACCTGTCTTACTTCACAGGGCACAGGAGGGCTTTAGATATGTGCTTGCTACCACACTACGCAGCACTGATGGAGGGTGTCACCTAGAGAACCGCCAACCAAGAGCCCAGCCCGAGCAGGACGGATAGGAGAGAAAGAGAGGTGGAGCAGCTTGAGCATTGTGAAGAGAGGTGGAGCTAGAGATGTGAGGGTGGACAGGAGTTGCCTGGTGTGAGTGGCCAGCTTCATCACCTGGGGCCAAGGCGAGGTTCCAGCCCGAGCTGCTGCTAAGGGCCACATGTGGGTCACTGGTTATGCAGCCACAGGGGTCCTCTTCATATCTAGAACACTCACTCAGAAGAGCTAGCATTTTAATAGTTAAAGCACACAATTAAGGGTTTCTTTTCCTATCCTAGAGATCTGCCTAAAGGATACTTACCTGATACTTTCTTTTTCCATTAAATCCCTCAGCAAATCTAAGTGCCCTGTCTGTAAGCTCAGAATTCTGTTTTACATGACTGTCTGGGAACACTGTTAGGAATTATATCAACCACGGCTAACTCCACTTCATATGGAACGACTTGAATGAGCAATCTCTGTTGAAAATCTTGTCATCCTATAACTGGCCATAATTATGCTTTGGCTATGTTTAGCAATAATGAATTTTAAATTTCTCAGGTTTTTAAATTATTTTACATGAGCTAACTAAATGTGCACATCTATTTCAGGATTTCCTAATAAATCTGTCAGAGTATAATGCAAAGAAAACAGATCATACAGAATTTTTTATCAACTTATTTTAGCTAAATCTCTACAAAGCCAGGACTATCTTTTATCATAGCCCTTGAATTCTATTATATTTATGGAAAAACTGGGATATGAATATATCACATAGCAGGAAGCTAAGTTTATATTAAATACAAGAGAAGATATATTTGAGGACACAGGTTGATACTATATTTAAGAGGGACTATACATACATGAATAAAATTTAATAAAATATCCATATTACATACACCTTGCCAACTCGCACCCACATTAACATCACTTTCGTCCACTCCAGGAGTAATTCTAGGAGGCTGCTTTAATGATGTGGTCATTTCCCTCAAGCCACCCTGTTTCCATTACCTCAAATTGGGTGATTTTCATCTCCACTGGAAACACTACAGCTTCAAATATTTTCTAGGCATCCACAGTAGCCATCTTACCTTTCTTCCTTCCGTCTACCAAATTGTCCCTACAAATTCCCCACCACCTCCAATTTCTGTACTTATATTCATCTAACAGGAAATCCTAGAGAGTTCTGTGTAATCACTTAATGATATGGTGGACTTGAGGATTCAAATTTTTGATGGCCCATCTAAACTCTCTTTATTCACATTGCCCTCTGTCAAATTTTTATTCTCAAAAATTTCCTCGGTGAACTTTTCAAATTTTTACCAGTTTATTGATGTACATACTCCAACATTTTCAAATTCCTGGCAGATAACATCATGACCTACTTCAAAAAAAAAAAAAAAAAAAAGAACAGTAATGATCAATCAAATCATGCTTGAATTTGTCTACTTCATATATATATATATATATATGTCCATATTACTCCCTCTCCTGACAGAAGATTAGGTAGTCCTGTCTCTGATTATACCCACTTCCGCCTCAGAATTCTTCATGGCATCAAGACCCCTCTTGTAATCACATCTTATTTAGGTCAACACATTGTTACCATTGATTAAACAGTATTTACACATTGTTGTTAACCAACACCTGATTCAGTCAGATGGCCTTGGTTGATGTGCTTCCCCTCTTTTTCTGGAGCCTGTTTATGATGCTACATGTCATGCAGCCATCATGAGTCCATAACACTATGACAGTTTCGAAGACTTTCTTGTCTTGTAAGATTTGTTCAGTTTCTAGACGTTCTAGTTGAGAACTGGGATTCCTCTGATGTTTTTCCCGTGATTACACAGGAACTTTGGAATCAATAGGAAGATCATGAGGGAAAATGACTTTTTTTTTTTTAAACCAGATCATGTCAAGAATGGCTCAGCTCACTTGGCCAAGCAAGTTGCCGGGACTTCTCTACTACAAGGTTGCTCTTCTATTCTGCAGTCACTTTTGGCAACAAGTCATTTCACAAACCCATGAGTAAGGAAGACAAGCCTGTGTCTTTTTTCCTTCCTACATAAAATTTAGAATGAGTTTGTTGGTATCTATGAAATGCTATGCTGATTTTGATGAAGATTATGCCAAATCTGTAGATAAATGCTTAATTTATACCCAAGTATTTCAACTTTTGTTACTCTCAACAGATATATTAAATTTCAAATGCCATTTATTCAGGTATAACAATCATTTTATATTATTGTTACATTCTATGGCATTATAATTGTTTATCATTTTTGAATTTAACCATATATGTGATTACATCACCTTCAAATATTGTACTTTCCCCCCTCTCCAGTTTGCATGATTTTCATTTGTTTTTCTGGTTTTATTGTATTAGCTAGAACTTTCACTAAAATGCTGAGTAGGAGTACTGAGAAAAGAATTGAATTACTATTTCCAGGGTTAATGTGATGTCCCTCAAAATTAGCTGTATTATCAGAAGTCATTTATAGTTGTTCATCACCAGGTTGTACACTATTTTCCCCATTCTTAGTGTCTTGGGTTTGAAATAAATTTTGTGTTCAATTTTATCAAATACTTTTTATATACCAATTATGTAGTCATACAGCATTCATCATTTCATTTGAGAAGAAACTATACAATACTCAGCCCTAAATGGGATGGGCATTTCACACTCCTCTCCCAAAGATCAGCAAACTTTGTGGAAGAGGGAGCTCAACAACTGTGAGAGCCAGAAGTGGAGACTGCCTTCAAGAAAAGTGTTTTCTGGATACAACAGGGCAGTCGCACATATAAACTCAACAGCAGTTTTGGTAGCACACACAAGACCTGTGCAAGCTCAAGCTAGACAAAATCTCACCGTGAATTATAGGGCTCGATTTGTGAAAGTTATACCATTTGAATTTGTGAAATAAAACTCATTTATGTGCTACCTGCCATTTTTTCTTAGTCATTATTGGATTTGATTTTCTTTTTTTTTTTTTCTTTTTAGTTACATTTTGTTAACTCTGTGTCCCAGCTGTATCCCACTCCCTCATTCCCTCCCCAACCCCACACTCCCTCCCTGGTCTCCTCCCTGCCCCTTTCCAAGTCCACTGATAGGGGAGGACCTCCTCCCCTTTCATCTGACCCTGTTTTATCAGGTATCTTCAGGGCTGGCTGCAAAGTCCTCCTCTGTGGCCTAACAGTCTGCTCCTCCCCTGGGGGGGGGGGGGTCAAACAGCCTGCCCTTGAGATCCTGTTAGAAATAGTCCGTGTTCCCCTTACTTTGGAAAACTACTTGGTTACTGAGCTACCCCGGGCCACATCTGAGCAGAAGTTCTAGGTTATATCCATAGATGGTCCTTGGTTGAGTGTCAGTCTCAGAAAAGACCCTGTGCCCAGATATATTTGGTCCTTGTAGAGCTCCTATCCTTTCCATATCATACTAACTTCCCTTCTTTCATATGATTCCCTGCACTCTGCGGAGGGTTTGGTTATGAGTCTTAGTGTCTGCTTTGAAACACTGCTAGGTAGAGTCTTTCAGATGCCTTTTGTGGTAGACTCCTGTCATAAGTTCAATGCACATCCCATTTGTCTTTCTAAATGAGGATTAATCACCTTCGCCTGTGTCCACTTTCTTGATTATCTTCTTTAGGTGTGTAGATTTCATTATGTTTATCATATCTTGTAGGTCTATATAAGCGATTTGATTTTCTAATGTCTTATGAGAAACATTGTATCATTCCTCACCCAGTGTCTTTTTCTTATTTTCCTGTTACTGAAATTATGCCCCCATAGAATGTGTTCAAAATGAATGAATGAATGAATGAATGAATGAATGAATGAATGAATGAATGAATGAATGAAACATTCCTGATGCCCAGATAACTGAGCACTTGCTTCTTGGTGGCACAGTTGGGGGAGTTTTGGATGTGTGGCCCTAACAGAGAAAGTACATCACTGGGGTTGGGTTTTATTTTTTTATAGTCTCACCTCATCTAGTTCATTCTCTCTACTTGCTTGTGGTTAAAAATGTGAGCCCCCACCGGGTGGGGAGCTTTGCCAGGCCACAGAGGAAGACATTGCAGCCAGTCTTGATGAGACCTGATAGGGGCAGATAGTAAGGGAGGAGGACCTCCTCTATCAGCGGACTAGGGGAGGGATATAGGCAGAGGAGAAAAAGGGAGGGTAGGGCAGGGAGGAGGGGGACACAGCAGGATACAAAATGACTAAATTGTAATAAATACTAAATCAATTAAAAAGTATGTTTAAAAATGTGAGCCCTCAGCTTCCTTCTCCTGCTGTCAAGCCTGCCACTTGTTGGTATGTTTCTTTGCCGTAATGGATTCTTATCCCTCTGGAACCATAATCCCCAATAAACTAATCCTGTATAAATTGCCTTGGCCGTGGTACTTTAGCACAGCAGCAAAAAAGCTCCTCATAAAGCTACTTTGGCCGGTATGACGTTGAATAGTTTATTTCCTTAAAGAAATTAGTGTTAAGTTATCAAACTGCATTCAAGGAGTTTTTTCTTAATTCCTCTTTATAATCTTTTTAATGAATTTGGAACCTACTGTAGGCATAACTTTTGTTTCTTATACTGATAATTTGTGTCTCCTGTTGGTTTTTATTTTTTTTTACTCATAATTATGTAGAAAGATTTTACTTCTTATATCGTTTTCCTGCATTTAATATTTTAATGATTTTCACTCCATTGCTTTGAAAATTTATCTAGTTACACTTACTTGAAACTCACATTTCTCCCATTTGTGTTTCTCTGTTTTCTTAAAGCAATTACTAATTTTAGAACCCTCTTTTACAAATGTATTAACTGTTATAAATTTCCCTCTAATCCCTGCTATATAGTACCCAAACCTTTTACTACAGTTTATTACAACATTAAATTATATTGCATCAATTAGCATTTTGTTGAAAATACTACACAATTTCTTTTTAGACTCCTTTCTTTAAACAATATGTTTGTAAATATTTTGATAATTCAAGAAATTTAAGAATTTTCCAGCCACTTCATTGTTTTCTAGCTTCATTACATTGTGATCAAAAAACATACTTTGTATATTGCCCCCCTTTAAAACAGTAAGATGTATGTGACACATTTTCTGTCTAGAAAAGTATCTCCTGTGCCCTGAGGAAAATCTGTGTTCTGTTATCCTATGATGTCAGTTAAATCAAACTGAACAGTTGTAGTGGTTAGATCATCCATTCCCTGTTTTCTTCCAGCCTTGTCTATCAATTCCTCTAACTGATAGATTTAACAGATTTGTCTATTCAATTCTACACACATATGCACAAACAAAAATTTTATAAAAACAGTATTTTTTTTCTTACAATTTCCTATGATACTTAATTGACTCATTTAATACACCCAACACACTATTAACACAGATCTTTCCTATTAAAAGTTTTAAAAGTAGAAACTTGTATTTAATTTTTCCCCATTTCTCTGCTTTTGTGCATTCTGCTCCATGCTTCAGACATGTTTTCTTGTCTTCTCTTTTTCTGCCTGAATGACAGCTCCTCCTCCTCTTCCTCCTCCTCCTGCTCCTCATCCTCTTAACACTTCCTACAGGAAAGGTTCTTCAGTGAAGTGGTCTCTTAGTTTGTGTTTGTCTGGAGAAATGTCTTTGTCATTTGTTTGTTACTTCTGAAGGCCAAATCAACTCTATGTGCATTCTAGATTGCTGGGGTTTTTTATACTTTATATTTCGCTCCTCTCTTTCCATGTTTGAAAAATGTATAATTAAAACTCTGCTTTAATACTTTTCCTTGAACAGTTGTAAGTGCCCAACTGCTTTCTGATCCTTTCTAACTCTTTCTGTTGTCCAGTTTCCTGAAGCTGGAATATGGCATACATACTTGGTTAACTTTGGGACTGCTCAGCGGGTCCACCGAATAGCTAACTCTGTAATTTGCTGCGTCTGACTAACTTTAGAAACCTCTCATTGGATACTTCAAATACTCCTTTATGAAAATATTTTTTACACTTACTTGTCTATTTGAGGTAGCTGGGGTGACACACACGGCGCCCTTGTGGCGCCCAGAGGACAAGTTGCAGGAGTCAGTTCTTCCCTCCCCAAGGTGGGTTCTGGGGCTCCAACTCAGGCTGTCATGCTTGGCAGCAAGTGTTTTTGTCCACTGGGCCACCTATTAGGTATCACATCAGTTTCTAATAATATAGACATTACATTTCTTGATCCTGAGCTTAATTTTTTTCTTTATTTTTTCTTGTCTCATATATTACATCTCCACCACAGTTTCCTCTCCCTCCCCTCCTCAACTCTCTACCCTCCCACCTCCATTTCCGCCAGATCCACCTCCATTCACCTCCTCACAGAAAAAGAACAGGACTTCCAGGGACACCGACCAAAAATGCCATCGCAAGCTACAATAAGACCAGACACGTATTCTCACATCGAGGCTGGATGACAATCCAGTAGAAGGAAAAGAGTCCCAAAGAGTCAGAGACAGCCTCCGCTCCCACTGTGAGGAGTCCCACAAGAACCCTGAGCTACACGATTATAGCATATGCTGAGGACATAGGTCAGACCCCTACAGGCCCCCTGATCTCTGCGGTCCCCCATGAGTCCCTGTTGAGTCTGTTGATGCTGTGGGCTGTGTTCTTGTGGGGTCTGCGACCCCTCCGTCTCCTCCAATCTTTCCTCCCCCTCTTCCACAGAACTCCGCCAGCTCTGCCCAGTATTTGGTTGTGGGACTCTCTATATGCTCCCTTCAGTTGCTTCATGAAGTCTACTCCTGTCCCGGCAAACCTGCAGGCAGGACAAATTGTACGTCGGAGTTTTTGTGACTGGGTTGGTGTTCCAAGATCCCCACTTACAGCTTTGCCTCGTTGCAGAGGACGGCCATTTCAGGCTCCAAGTCCCCCATTTCTAGGTATCTTTGCTAGCATTACCCTCACAGACTCCACGCAGTTTCCATTGCGATAGGTTTCTACCTTACCCCAGAAATGCCTCCCAATTCCAGTCATCTCTCCCAGTATTTTCTCCCTCCATACCTCTCACCTGATCCCTCCTGTCCCACCCCCAAAATCCATTCTATTTCTTCTTCCCAGGGAGATCTCTGCATTTTCTCTTGAACCCTTCCTGTTTCTTGGCCTCTCTTGGTCTGTGAATTTTACTATGTTTATCCTTTACTTTACATCTAATGTCCACTTGTGAGTACCTACCATGTTTATCTTTCTGAATTTCGGTTACCTCACTCAGAATGATTTTTTTTTTCTAGTTCCATCCGTTTGCCAGCAAATTTCATGAAATCATTGTCATTTTAACAGCTGAGTAAATAGTCCACTGTGTAAATGTATCACATTAAAAAAAAAAATCATTCTTCAGTTGAGGGAGGTCTAAATTGTCTACAGTTTCTGGCCATTATGAATAATGCTGCAATGAACACAACTGACCAAATGTCTTTATGGTAGGATGGAGGGTCCTTTGGGTACATGCCCAGGAATGGTAAGGTTAGGTCTTGAGGTAGATTGACTCCAAATTTTCTAAGAAAGCACGAGATTGATTTCCAAAGTGGTTATACAAGTCTGCACTCCCACCAGCAATGAAGGAGGGTTCCCCTTCACATCTTTTCTGGCATGACTTTATATTTTTAAGTATTCCGTTTTGTCTTCATGCTTTTTCTCTTTGAGTCTTGACATTATTGCTAGATCTTCAATCTCACTGTTTTTTCTTAATCAAGTCACTTGTGAGCATAAATGAATATTATTCACAAACTTATTTCTAGTACTTCTTTTAGTTATTTCTTATATGGCGTAACTGTTGTGCAGTCTCTTTTTTATGGCTGTTAGCATATTAATAAAAGTTACTTAAAATACTCTGGTATTTTTATATTGGTGCCACATTAGGTCCTAGTTTTGAAGACTGAAGTTTCTCTCAGATACTTATTCTTGCGCTTTGGCATGCTGGTAATTTTTTTTTTTTAAGACAGGTATATACTCAGAATAGGAAATATAAACTGACATAAATTCATATAAATCTAGGTTTTGGCCTGCATATATGTTTCTCAAGTAATCTAGTAATTTCTCCCACATCCTCTTACTGTTTGTCTGTGCTGAGGTATAGATAGTGTACTTCCTCAAAACCCACATTACGACTATTGTTCTGTTTTTACTGGAGACAGGAAAGGCAGAGGGAACCAGAATGGGAAAAGTTTCCTTCCCAGCTAGGATAAAACCCTGGGAAAGCCTTTTTCCCTGAGCAGCAGACCCTTGTAATGGAGGACGCTCCAGAACATGCCATGGAGAATACTCCAAAACCTGCCTCCCAGTGACAATAATTATGCGCAGTCATGCAGGGAGGGGGAGCTGTTCACTCTTCCAAGAGCTTCTGAAGACAAAGCCTGTAAATACGTGGGGTTCCTGAAACTGTGTGCCAAGAGATTTGAACCAGCTGCCAAATGACCTGAAAGCTCGAGTGGCTAAAGACCTTATCACTAAAACATAAAAATTAATAACAAGTGGCCAATTTTACTATTATAGTAAAAGGGCTATAAGTTTTAATTTACATTTAAAGAATATAGAAATAATTTAACTGCTCTCTAGTCATCCAAGTGTCTGAAACAAAAGGTGATAGAAGCAGATAATTCATATTTATGATATTCACTGTGACACTGGTAAGCAATAACTGAACCTAAGTGACAAAGAATACTAAAGGGAGTGCTGGAAATTTATGATATTCCATCTCATAATTCATTAACCAATATTTATTTGGTGCTTATTTCTTACTTAGCTAGCACTGAGTTGAATCTCTGTTACGATTTAACTGAGGGCCTACCCAGACACTTTTAACTTCAAAGGTGGAATGAGCCAGTGTATTGTTTTTTATCTTAGGGACAAGAAAAACTAGGGATCCAGGAGAACAAATGATTTTCCTGGGTTATGAAAATGAGTTAAAACAAAGAGAAGAATTCAAGACCTGATTTTGAGGGAAGATTTTTGTCCATTGTGCCATATTGAAGGCCTTTAGGTTTAGTCAAAACCTGAAAAGGAGATAAGGTTTGTTCTATCCCCCACCCCCCAATCCATGAATCTCTCAACTTAGCACAGTTTACCACTGATAAGGGCGACACCTCCTATGAGCAATAACTTTTAATTAATTTATTATTTTTAATATAATTTTTTATTTATTACAAATTATTCATTTTGTATCCCAGCTGTAGCCCCATCCTGTCCCCTCCCAACCAATCCCTCCCTCCCTCCCTCATCTCCTCCCATGCTTCTTCCTCAGTCCACTGATAGTGGAGGACCTCCTCCTCTTCTATCTGACCCTAGCCTATCAGGTCTCATCAGGACTGGCTGCACTGTCTTCCTCTGTGGCCTGGTAAGGCTGCTCCCCCCTTAGGAGAGGTGATCAAAGAGTTCATGTCAGAGACAGCCCCTACTCCCCTTATTAGGAAGCCCATTTGGAGACCGAGCTGCCAGGATGGATTTGTTATCTAGCACTATCGACATCAGCTAAAAATTGACATATATATATGTATATATACATATGTATATGTATATATACATATGTATATGT